>NC_062577.1:11840357-12153809 GCF_022837055.1 Prionailurus viverrinus
GATGAGAGTCCTGGAGGAGGGAGGCATGCAATTTTGAATAGGGTGATCATAGTAGGTCTCACTGAAAAGATAAATTTGAACAAAGACTTGAAGGAGGTGCTATCAAGAGCCATGCAGATGTATGGGGGAAGCATATCAAGGCTTCAGGTGGGAGTATGCTTGGTGGGCTCGAAAAAAAGAACGGAGTCGGTGTGGCTGGACCTCTCCAGTGAACACGGTGGGGAGAGTTGGTGATTCAAAGAGGCAGAGGGTGGGGGTCAGTTGAGTAGGGCCTGTACCATTGTAAGGACTTTTACCCTGAGTAGAATGGTATTGCATAGTAGTATAGAATGTTTTAAGCGGAAGAGTGGCAAGGATCCCCTTTTTAAAAGGATCACTCACTCTGGCCTCTGTGTTGAGAATCAATGTTAGGGGGACAAGTGTGGAAACAGAGACCCGAGTAAGTGATCACAACCACACAAGTAAGAGATGACAGTGGCTTGGACCAATGTGCTAGCAATGAAGGTGGTAAAAAGATGTTGAATTTTATTTTATTTCTTTTTAAAAGACTTTTGTTTTTAAGTAATCTCTACATCCAACATGCGGTTTCAACCTATAACTCCAAGATCAAGAGTCTCATGCTCCACCACCTGAGCCAGCCAGGCACCCCAAGCTGTTGAATTTTAATACATTGTTGAATTTTAAATACATATTAAAAAGTAGAGTCAATAGCATATGCTCGTGATTGGATATGGAGTGCGAGAGAGAGAAGAATCAAGGATTTTGGCTTAAGAAGCACTTGGAAATATGGAATTGCCACTAATTGAGGAGGGGAAAACTGTGGTGGAGCAGGTTTTAGGGAAGAGATCATAAGTTCAGTCTTGGCACATTAAGTTTGAGATGTGCATTAGACATCAAGTGGAAAGCGTGAGTTGTCAAAAACATTTATGTGTCTGGAGCTGGGGAGAAAGGTCCAAGCTAGAGATCACTGTAGGAGTTGTCGGAATGTAGAATTCAAAGCATTGAGTTTGGGTAATTTCACAGAGAGTTTGGGATCTGGAATCAGACTAATTGGTACTTATTAGCTGAGTGACTTTGGGAAAGCCACTTTGCTTCTCTGTGACTCATTTTCTCCATCTGTAAAATGAGAAAAATAATAGTAACTATCTCATGGGTTAAAATTGAAATTTAAATCAAAATCACTAATACCTACAAAGCACTTAGAACATGACATTTATTTGATATGTATATTTAATAAGTGTTAACTGTTAATTTTCAGTACAGCTATTCTGTATACATACTAGGACATCACAAATACTTGCACAAACTCCTGTCACTGATGTAGCAATACAGCTTTTTATCCTGTGGTGTTATGTTTTTGTTTTGGGCTTGTTAATTGGTACTAATTCCCCTTAGTTGGTTTTGCTTCCAGAATTAAACTGCTTCCAGAATTTCCTTCCTGGAGTTTTGGTATTTGCTCTGCTTCAGTTGTTGATATATTTTGAAAGCCTGTATATATTTTAATATCTGTTACTTGTTCCCAAAGTTTCTTCAGTGCTCTTCTCCTTTGCTTTTCTTAGTGCTCAGCAGAGGAGCAGTCAGGTTCACAAGAAAAACACAATTGGAAATCAGGTAGGAATTTTTAAAATAATCAGTGCATGCACTCTCCCCAAAGTTTGAACTCAGTCGCTAGATTGACTGCTTTTTAATGCAAATTAATCATGTGCAAATCTTGCTGAAAATGCAGCTTTTTGTTTTGTTTTGTTTTTGCTTTTAAGGTTTTTGGAGTGTGTTGCATTTTTTTTTTTTGCTACCTTATGCACTTAACTTTATTGATTTATTTTAAATAACTTTTCTGCTACTTGCTCTGCTTTTCAAAATTGACTCCTTGTGTCTTACTTTGCTTGCTTATGTTACCCCTAAATTTGATTTAACATTGAATCTGTGAGTCAGTTCAAGGTTAAAATATGGTGAGTAGTTGCATGAGCTTCTGATGCTGCTGACTAGTTCACACATTTGCACAGCTTGGTAACAGTGAAGGGACAGCTCATAAAAGAAGGCAGTTGTTGGATTTATCGCTGCCATACCAAATTTTTGTTGGTTAATGAAGATGTTAATTCCTAAGAAGATCTGATCTTTTGAGTTTTTGTGTTTTGGGCTGACCAGCTGTCTCTGACTAATAGCGCTCTGCAGAGATTGCATTAACTCTGACAGTTTGCTGTTTCTTTTATGTTTTATGTGATAATGAATATTTGCATTGTTATTTCTTTTCAAGTCAAAACAATGATGATTTATAGGTTTTTTTTTAATTCAGAGGTACAATTATTGAACAAATTGAAACCTCTGCTCTAGAAGTTTTTCCATTGTTTTGAAAGGAGAAGAGGTAATAACAGACTTTATTTTAAAAACTTTTTTCTGAACTAAAGCATATAATTCTTTGCTATTTCAGGGAACCAATCTTCCGCCTTCAAGGCAAATTGTACGAGCTAAGTTCTGTAAGCTTTACTGTTGCTTTTTCATTTAGCTTCCCAAGGGCAGAGTTTGTCTTTAACTGATTAACTCAACTAGCGCTTGCTACTAATTTTTTTTTAACTTAGGTTGTCTTGTCCGTAACACTGTATCATTGATATAAAAATCCTCTTAAGAGGGTTCATCCCTTCACTGCTAATAACTTGCTGTGATTGAAAGGTATGAACTAGTAAACTCTAAAATGCTGTAATAATAAACCCTTAACATTGTGGGTGCTTTGATTATTTCTCTAATTTTAATGGGCCTTAAAATAATTAAAATCATTAATGATCTTCATCTCTGTCCCTTTATGCTCTGTTGTTACAAGGTGTAAGCCTTTCTCTACAACTCGTATGATAATGTTTCCAATAAATGTAGTTGGTGCTTGTAAAAGGTGGGTATTAAACCCCTGGTTTTCGATGTATTTGTTATAAGTCAACTTAATTATAATTATTTGTATTTATTTAAAAAAATAAAACAAAACCAAAATTACATCAATTCCTATCTTACATGGCTTTAAAGTTGAATCTTTTAAAACCAGATATTGTATCTTCATTTTATGGAAGTGTAAAGATACTGTCAAATTTCTGGCGTAGACATTAAAAAAAGACCAAAAAAATTACACTCTTATTTCTACCATGGATGAAGCAGCTTTAAAGTCTTTCTTCCAACTGTGCTCAAGTTGAGACTGAGATTGGAGCGTGGGCCAATTATTTGCCTCATGATGTTTTGGAAGAAACAAACTTTGGAACTAGACATTCCAGGGTTTAAATTCTGCTCTGTCACTTAGTAGCCATGTGGCCTGGGACAAACTGAACCCAAGTTTGCTCAGTTGTGTGATGGGAAAAATAGAAAACATTTCTGTAGGATGATTGATTCTGATGAGAATCAGAAATAATTTACCTAATGAGGTTTGCAGCTGGATACTGGGTGTATGCCTGCAAACAGTATAAACCTTGCTGTTAGCAGGTAGGTACTGTTCTTGAAACTTCAGGGAGAAAAAATATACAATCTAAGAAAATTACAAAAGTTATAAAATGAGAACAATTAAACACTTGGGAAAATTAGAAGCGGTGGCAAATTATTCTGAAGCTTGCAATGCCCAGATTAAGGCTAGATGTGTGGTAAAAGGATTTATCCATAAAACCTTCCTCATGGTCAGAAGCGCTAGCTCGTAGAAGTTTATACTTATTGGAAAAGCGAGAGTATAGTGGCATAAATGCATATTTTATTTATTTTTTTTTAATTTTTTTAACGTTTTATTTATTTTTGAGACAGAGAGAGACAGAGCATGAACGGGGGAGGGGCAGAGAGAGAGGGAGACACAGAATCGGAGGCAGGCTCCAGGCTCTGAGCCATCAGCCCAGAGCCCGACGCGGGGCTCGAACTCACAGACCGCGAGATCGTGACCTGAGCTGAAGTCGGACGCTCAGCCGACTGAGCCACCCAGGCGCCCCATAAATGCATATTTTAAATCAGATCTGAAAGGAAACTCCAAACAGTTTTCAATTATAGATTGCTTCCAAATGCTAAAATAATGCTAATTGTGTTTCTGTGACTTACTTTCCCTGAGTACTTAAAAGCCCATACGTTATGGAAGTTTTAAAATTCAAGAAAATAGAATTGAGTGAGTGTTATAATAGAATACAGATCCCTACCCAAAATCCTTACGGTCAGATGTACCTTTAATGCCAGAACTTTTTGGAGTTTAGAAAAAAAAGTATATTGCATATTTCCTATATTACCCAATATCCCTGTGGGGTCAGAGACAGCACCCTTTAATTAAACACATCACGGTTCTACAGTAAAACAAATGCATAGTCCCACTAAGTAGATTAAATGAAAGATAAACATATTTTTCTGTCAGGTTAGGTTTAGCTGCTTCATTTTTGTTTTGTTTGTTTGTTTTAAAAGAAAAACCTTTTACTTTGCAAGTAAAGTGTTATGAACCTGTATATCTTATATATCAGGATCAAATTCAGTCATTGAATGCAATATAGTATATTTTAGAGAATCTTTTATTGTTTTTAGCTGCTGAGCAGAAATGAACCATGATTACTTGAAATCATTTCTTTTTGAATCTGAATGTCTGAGGTTGATTTCAGTTTCTACAAAAAGTGTTGGCCTATCAAAAAGCTCAAAGTCAGGGGTCATTGGAGCCCAGACTGTTAACTGATCCTGGAGTTGATGGGGCTGAAATATCCTGTGCTATCCTAGCAAGTGTTTATCCATTCTGATATTCCCTTCAGGCTCCTGGTTGTAAAAGATTCTTCTGTGCAGAATCTGCTCTGAAATATTTTAGAAGGATTTAGGGAAAGTAAAACTCCTCTTTAAAGTCAATCCCATTAGTTTTTGGCTTCCTAGAAATTTGTCATCTTGGAAGTTCCACAAGTTGATGTCAACATATGTACAAAAAAATGTGAGCACCCAATTAGCCTAAAGTTGCACTGCCCAGTAATTTAACTGTAACCTTCATTCATCCCTTCACTCATCAAATATGTATCCAAAACTTAAGAGTACCCAAACCTGTGGTAGATGTTTAGAATAGAATGATGAATAAATCATGGGTCCTATCCTCAAGTAGCTCACAGCCCAGTGAGGATGATGGTAAGTAAGCAAATTGAAGTTGGCCTCCTCTTTCAAGGTTAGCTCCTTCTGATCCTTCAGGTCTCACTGGAATAGGCTGGTCCTGAGCACGAAGATCTATAATCACCATCCCGCCCCTCCTTGTTGACATCATCTATTATCTTGTTATCTTATTTATTTTTTCATATTCCTTCACTAGGACCTAAGCTCCATTACAGCTATTTTGTGTGTGTGTGTGTGTTGCTGAAAGCCGTGGAGTATCATTGTAAGGTTTTAAGCACAATCATAACATCTTAGAAAGATTATTCTGCCTACATGTGAAAGGTTTTGAAGAGAGGATGAGATTAGAAAAAGACTAGTTAGAAGGCTGTTGCAGACAAGAGATGATGGTGATCTGGGCTAAGCTATGTGTGATGGGTTTGAGGAGAAGCTGGTGAATTCAGGACATAATAAACAGGAAGAGTCTAAAGGATTTACAATGAATTGGATGTTGAGGAGAGGGCCAGGGATGATCCCCAATGCTGTTTAGATATCTGATTTAGGCACAGATGAATGGAGATGCTGTTCATGGAGAAAGAAATATGGTAAGAAACTCAGATTTGGATTCAGCGTTAGGAAGGGTAGATATATTGAATATGAGTCACTGTGGGAGACAGGAGTAAAAATGTCCAGAGGGACGTTTGATAAAAGTGTCTAGAGTTGAGAAGAGATGGAGAATTATTTATTCCAAAGGTAGTAGGGAGCCATTGAGATATCCAGTAGGAAAGGGATGTCATCTAACTTGTATGGTAGAACGATCTGTGTGTCAGCCGTATGGGATGATTTGGAGGAGTAAAACTAGAGGTTTGGAAATTGGTGGAGATGTTTTTGAAATAATTCAGGTAAGAAAATACAAATGTTGGTAGCAACAGGTATGTGGAAGTGACAGATCCAAATTATATTTAGAGGATGGGAAGAGTTATAAATAGTTGTGGAGCTGGAAGGAGGGAGTCATCTTTCCAGGCTATGGCTAAGGGGATCCATTGACCAAGGGAGTGCAGGCGAAGGAAAAGCAGATTTCAGAGGAGATGGGAGAAGGTGGTGACTTCAGCCAGATACATTTTTTGTGCCTATTGGAAATATCAGGAGGGTTGAGGTTCAAGACTTGTCTAGACTGGAGATATGTTTTATAGCTGTCAATGTATGTACATGGTAGTCATGGAAGTCATGGGAGTAAATGAGGTTGTCTCCAATGGATAAAAACAGAAAAACATAAGGGATTTAAAGGGTAATGGAGAAATAAGAGTTAGGGAAGAATGAGGAACTGAAAAGCAGTCTAAGAAGTGAAAGAGGTAGGAAAACTTGGAGAGCAGTACAATGAGAGCCAATGAAAGAGAAGGTTTCAAGGAGGGAATGCTGATTAGTATTAGATGTTTCCTAGAGCTCAAGAAACATAGGGAAGGTTGTCAAAATAGGTGGACTGGTAGTGTTGGGGATCACCTGAGGTAGTACCAGTTCTTTTGGTCTTATGAATTACTCTTTTACCTTATAGCTAGAAGGTAGCATAAAGCTTAGAAAGCAGACAATGGAATTGATATCCTGAGCTGAGTTTGTTTTTCCAGGAAGGCAGCAAATAAAGTCAAGAGAACAGAAGGGTTACAATTTTGAAAAGACAGGTTGAAATAAAAGATTGTATAATCTCATATGAATAGTTTTGATTGATTTATTAGGACAAGTCAACCAAGTAACAAACAACCCCAGAGTTTCAGTAGCTTAATACAGTAACAGTTTAATTGACCCTGCTGTAACAATCCACTGAAGGTCATTGAGATGCTGGTGGTGAGAGTAAGGGGCATCTATCCCTGGTTTACATGGTCAGTCATGGACTTTAGAATCTTCTTTATCCTTCTAACAGATGGGAAAGAGAAAGAAGCCTGAGTGAGGGAAGTTTTTAAGGACCAGCCTGAAAATGTCACACATTTGTTTGCATTTCCATTCCATTGATTGACCAGAACTCAGTCATTTGGCCTCACCTAACTGCAGGGGAAACAGAAAAATATAATCTGAACTTGCGCCCAGGATAAAGAAAAGAGGAGAGATGGTGTTGACTGAAAATTGAAAGGAGATGGGCAAGCCAGAGCACTTGGGGGGTCGGGGGGAGGAGGTTTACTGAAATTGGAGAAAATGTGTACAGTAGTCCCCTTTTATCTATGGGGGATACATTCTAAGACCCCCAGTGAATGCCTAAAATTGTGGATAGTACCAAGCCCTACATATGTGTCTTTTTCTATACATACATGTGTACATACATACATACCTGTGATAAAATTTAATTTATAAATTAGTCATAGCAAGAGATTAACAATAATAGCTAATAATAAAATGGAACCATTATGGCAATATACTGTAATAAAAGTTATGTGAGTGTGACCTCTCTCAAAATATCTTATTGTACTCATCCTTCTTGTGACGATGGGAGATGATAAAATGCCTACGTGATAAGATGAAGTGTGGTGAACAACACAGGCATTGTGGCATAGCGTTTGGCTACTGACCTTATGATGATAAGTCAGGAGGATCATCTGCTTCTGGGCTGCAGTGGACATTGGGTAACTGAAACCACAGAAAGTGAAACCTCAGATAAGGGAGGACTAACACACCAGGATTGAGGGGAAAAGGTGGTAGGTTGATGGTTGAAGTCTGTGAGTGGGATGCTGTATCTCAAGGTGGGCAAGAGAATGGCACCTGAAAGAAAGAGATGTTATTGGAATAAGAAAGAACAGACGCTGGAAGAAGGGAAGGACAAATGATAACTACAGATATTTGTAGAGCATTGTTTGTCTTCAGAGGGTGTGGGCAGCTGAAGAGAAATGGAGACGAAATTTCCTAGATTTAAGGTCTAGGATATATTGAAGCCAGGAGGATCACATGATTGTTAATCCATTCCTTTAGTTATAAGAATCTGGGACAGGAAGGCACAGCTGACATGCTCATTAGTCCAGACTGCACCCAACTGTGATTGTACAATTAGAAGGAATTTTTCCTTAGGCGGGAAGCAAGGCAGCTACTTATAGGGGCTTGCATGTCAGGGCACCTTCTGGTCCTGGGCTTATTGTTTTGTTTTCCACCAATGTGCCTTCTATTGCTTTAGATTGGAGTATGAAATTTAGCTTTCCCAAACCTACAAGGCTCTGGATAACTGGATTCGCAAACTTCTTGAATTGTTGGCCACAAGCAGAAAAGACCTTTCTCCTCAGAACAGATGATGATCTCATCCCTCCCTACTTTCTTGAAAGCTAGCTTCTTTTCTGTAGGTCTCAAAAAATTATCGACATACCCTGTACAGGTCTCAAAAAATTACCCACACACGCCAACATCCTGAAATTTGCCTACTAAGTCCCCTAGTTATTCAGCTGCTATAAGTACATGGTTTGAGACCAATGTTACAAGAGGTGAGAGTTTACTCAGCTATTTTATAATGGTTAAGAAAGATTGACAACTCGGGGCGCCTGGGTGGCGCAGTCGGTTAAGCGTCCGACTTCAGCCAGGTCACGATCTCGCAGTCCGGGAGTTCGAGCCCCGCGTCGGGCTCTGGGCTGATGGCTCAGAGCCTGGAGCCTGTTTCCGATTCTGTGTCTCCCTCTCTCTCTGCCCCTCCCCCGTTCATGCTCTGTCTCTCTCTGTCCCAAAAATAAATAAACGTTGAAAAAAAGAAAGATTGACAACTCTTAGGCTACAGTAGAGGGCGCTGCACAGCCCCTCCTCCTCATCCCTCCATTCAGCTTATTCTACCTTTCTGGGTCTGCTGCTCAACTCCCACCCTCACCTGACTTCCCAGGTACTATTATCTATATCAGGATTCTTTCAGGTGTAAATTTCAGAAAAAATTAACTTACACGACCTTGGGAAAAAAGTGAATTAATTCGTTTACATCTTTGAATATTTCAGAAATAAAGTTAAGTACTCTTTAACCCATGGTTCAAACAGTGTCAGAATGAACTAGATGAACTCTTTCCATTTTTTGGTTCTGCTTCTTTGCTGTTGGCTCTACTCTTAGAGTCCAAAGGACTGCAACATAACAGCTGTCAGCCCCTGGGGGATTTCCTTCTTACTTTGAATCCAGAAGAAATAAATTAATCTTCCTCCCGGAGGTTTCAAAAAAACTCCTGAGGTTCACTCTGATTGAATAGGCTTGGATCTGTGCTTATTCCTGAGCCAGTCACTATGGCCAGAGAATGAAGTGTACTGATTGCCTTAGGCCAGACCACCTGGGCTTCTTCACCTTCTTCTGGGGGTGGGCTCTTCACCTCAAAGAGCTGTTGTTGGAAGAAGAGAAAATAGACCCTGGAGGTTGTGTATCAGAGATGATGGCTACAGGTGCTTGTTGAGCATTGTTTGTCTTCACAAAAGTTTAATTTGGATAATAGGATTCTTAATGTATGTTGTCTTCTTAAAGGAATATAAAATGGTTAATACCGCATTATTAAAACCCTATGGTTTATTTACTGATTAATGATTTTTTTTCCAGTTCATCCTTTGACTTTCTCCCCCCACTTCACCTTCCTCTTCCTTTCTTTTGAAAATACATTTCTGTGAACTATATTAAGATGAGAGGTGGTAAAGTGCAGTGGTTTTTCAGAGCTGGAGCTCTGAGAAGCCACTGTGTGGCCAGGAGCAAATTATTTAATTTCCTGTTCCTTAGGTATCTAAAGAAGCTGATAAAAAATGGTAACTGCTTCATGAAATTTTTGTAAGTATTAAATGAGATAATACAAGTTAAGTACCTACAACAGGGCCTGGCTGATAATAAGTCCTATATAAAGTGCTTGCTATTATAATGGTTGTTGTTGTATATCTATATTATTTTGTTAGTCTTCAAGAAAGATAGTAAAATAATTGTTTTTATTTTCTAATTGATCCTTTCCTCCCTTGGAAGCGGGAAGACTGCTACAAAACAACAATGAATTCTGTATATCCAGCAACGATTCATGGATTAATTTTTGAGGACAGATTTCTGAGTACAGAACAAAGAAAAAACTCCCTACCCCAATATTCTAATAAGCAGTTAAATGTATTTTTAAATAGATATTATAATTTTTTAAACCAGTCAACACTTCTTTATCAAATTGTCATTAAAAGTACTAAAAAAACATTTGTAGGAAGAATTGAATTTTTGTTCTACCTCTCTATTGATCTTCAAGGTGGCCAGTTTTAGTGAAAACTCTGTCAATGCTATAACTAGTGCTTTGTTGTTGTTGTTTTTATAGAAATAACTGAATAATTAAAAATTATCAAATATTTGTAGGAAGGTAGAATATATACCTTTAAGAATGTATGATGCGTACCTGTATTCATTATGCATTACATAGATGCCCCTGTCAGCAAAGAAATATTAATGTGATTTTTACTAAGTATACTGGATTGCATTTTAGGAAACATTTTTAAAATTGTGCAATTCAAGTCAGTGGGAATATAATTTGTTATGCCAATACATGCATATATCACAACTGCTTTCGCATGTATCACATGTGTAAAATGAGATCTGTTGTTCCTAGCTGTGTTTCTTTCCTGTTAGGAGAATACAGCATTGTTTGTTGCCACTTAGTGTGACATTTAAATCTTCAAGTTTATAAATGAATTCTGAGACTGCCATTTTCTGTGATGTGTTAGTTTCCTGGGGCTGTCATAACAAAGTACCACAAACAGAGTGGCTTAAAACAAGAGAAATACATTCTCTCACAGTTCTGGAGGGCTACAAGTCTGAAATGAAAGTGTCTTTAGGTCATATTCCCTGTGAAAGTTCTAGGGAGGAACCTTTCTTGCCTCTTTCTGGCTGTTCATGGCTCTGCATTCCTTGGCTTGTGGCAGCTTGACTCTAATCTGCACCTCCGTCTTTTCATGGCTGCTTATGCTCTGTATGCGTCTGCTTCTGTGCGGACGCCAGTCATTGGATGTGGAGCCCACTCTAATTCAGTATGACCTCATCTTAACTAATTACATCTACAAAGATCCTATTTCCAAATAGAGTCACATTCTGTGGTTCCAGATGGAAGTGAATTTTGGGAGACTGGATTCAAGTCACTACACCTTGGCCACTTGTAGATTTTTTCTTTTTCTTTCCTTTTTTAAAAAATGGCTTACTATAATAAGACTTTATCTGGAGTTTAGCTATACAGTATGCTGATGTACTTTAATGGTTTATTAAACTAAGAATTTATAAATTGGACCATTGGAGCTTTAAAAGATATTTTCTTTATTCTGTTTGGAGAAAAGACTAATACCTTCTGTTATTGACATAAAGTGGTGCTATTCTTCTGCATGGTACCATTAAAATCTTGTGATTAGTTGCTGGTTTTTTTTTTTTTTTAGGATTGCTTCTTGAGAATTTATCTGTTTCTCTAAAGTTTGTAGCACACAGATAATACATCATGAGGAAAAAAAAGGAAACACTGAACACTTTTAAGTGATAATACACAAACTCCCTTTTTCCTCATTCTTGTTCTGCCTCATCTAGTCTTCTCTCCAGTCTTACCCCCTCAAGAAAGGGAAGAAGTTAGGGGAGGAGAGGTAGAGAGAGAGAACCAAGAGTCAGACAGACAAATATGGTGTGGAGCCATAAATCCATCTTTAGATTTGGGAATTTGCATTTTCAAAACCTACCAAGAAGAAAGTTTTTATCAAGTATTTACTTAAAAAAATAAAAATAAAAATAAATGGATAAAGGGACGAATGGCTGTCCACTCCCATCGGTTCTATAGACATCCTAACAATTAACATTGATTACTTACAGTGTTTCAGGTACTTCATACATTAACTCATTAACTCCTCCCAAGAACCCTGTGAGATAGGTGCCCTTAGTATCTCAGTTTTACAGATAAGGAAACTGAGGCATGGATAGGCCTAGTAATGTGTCCAGTCTTACAGTTTATACATGACAGCATTAGGATTCAAATCCAGGCAATTTGATTCTAATCTTTGTTCTCTTAATTACACTGTTAAACCACTGCTTCTAAATTGTTTGTAAATTGCGTCAAGAATCTCAGTCTCAGTTGTGGCAAATCACATTACTTAAATCCATTCACTGTCATTTTTATTTATTACTTAAATTGTTTCTTAATCTAAATCTGATTGATCCTGAATAGAATGAACTTAGGTTTGTATAAATTAATCTGATTGTGGCAGTCAGTTTGGGCTGCTGTAACAAAATACTGTAGATTGGGTGACTTAAACAACAGACATTTATTTCTGACGATTCTGGAAGCTAGAAGTCTGAGACCAGGGTGCCATTGTGGTCGAGTTCTTGCTGAGGGCCCTCTTCCTGGTTATATTCTCACATGCCCTTCCTTGGTGCAGGAAAAGAGAGAGGGAGAGATCCTGTGTCATCTCTTATGTATGTATGTATTTATTTTCAAAGGAGACCCCAGGCCCAATGTGGGGCTTGAACTCATGACCCTGAGATCAAGAGTCACATGTTCTACTAACTGAGTCAGTCAGGTGCCCCTCTTCTCTCAATCTCTCTCTTTTTTTTTTTTTTTAGTTTATTTTTAAGAGAGTGTGGCCCCAGGTGGGCACGGGTGAGGGACAGGGGGAGAGAGAGAGGAGAGAGAGAGAGAAGGAATATCCCAAGTAGGCTGGAATCTCACAAACCAGAACCAAACTGTGAGATCATGACCTGAGCTGAAATCAAGAATTGGGTACTTAACTGATTGAGCTACTCAGGCGTCCTTCTCCTCCTCTCTTTATAAGGGTATTAATACCATCGTGGGGATTCCACCTGCATGACCTCATGTAACCCTGATTGTCTCTCAAAGGCCCCACCTCTTAATACCATCCCATCAGAGATTAGAGTTTCAATGTATATATATTTGGGGGGAATAATAATGTTCACTTCATGGCACTGATTAACAATGAAAAACTGTAATAGCTGTTAGAACGTGTTTCCTTTTTTCCCTCAATTCCATGGAAATATCTCCAGAGAGGCCAATCAACAGCTAATAAAATACAACAATCTTTATTTTAATAAAATAGAGGATGGAATCTGTGAAAGCCACACTTAGCAAAATGTATGGCCTTCTAAATTGTTCTGTATCTTTTAAAACCTCGACTTCTATTTGGAATAGCACTTAATGTATGCCTCATCATTTTTTCCAGAACATACACAGAGGTGCTTACTGTATTTTTATGGCCAAGTTGCATTTTAATTGAAGGTATAGGGCTTAATATCAGTGAGGAGCAAATCCTACCTACTCAAAATTACCTTGAAAAATGCCTTCAGTGGACAGAATCTAGCCCTGCATTTCAGCTGTGGTCTTTTCAGAATTTTATTTATTTATTTATTTATTTATTTATTTATTTATTTATTTATTTATTTATTTATTTATTTTTAACATTTATTCATTTTTGAGAGACAGAGAGTGAACAGGAAAGGGGCAGAGAGAGAGGGAGACACAGAATCCGAAGCAGGTTACAGGCTTTGAGCTGTCAGCACAGAGCCCTACATGGGGCTCAAACCTGATCATGACCTGAGCCGATGTTGGACGTTTAACCAACTGAGCCACCCAGGCAGCCCATCAGCTATGGTTTTTTTCTTGGGGCAGAAAAGGCCTGGTTTTGTTTTTCCAGGGAAAAGGGTACCTGGGAGAACTAAGGGCTTCTCCTTCCTCTCTCCTACTAGCTAGCTCACAGCTACCCCTTTCCTCCCTGCTTCCTTCTTTTCCTCCCTCTGCCTCTTTATTTCCTCTTTCTCCTGTTTTATTGCAAAGCATGATGTGTTTGATTCCAGGTAAGTTCAGTGCCTGGGTGAGTTGAATTCTCTGGAATTTTTGTAACATTTAAACATTTTGTTTTCTCTCACTATTATTTTATCAACCACCATAATTTCAGATCTGAATGTTCCCCTGAACTAACAGATAAATGACATCTTAGAGTCTTTCCATCTATGACTAATTTCAGTATTTATGGACATTGGGGTTGTATCATTTCCCAGGTTCTCAACAAGTAGCTCTCACTGTTTTAATTTCTACTTCTTTCATCTCTATTCCACATCTCAGAGAAGTTTCCACTTTATTCCTACATACAGGCTTGTGATGGACGCACACTGGTTGCCCTGCCCTCCTACACACATCCCTTCCTGCTCTTGGTGTCTCACCCACTGCACCCCTTCCTGCTCCTGGTGTCTCGCCCACTGCACCCCTTCCTGCTCCTGGTGTCTCGCCCACTGCACCCCTTCCTGCTCCTGGTGTCTCGCCCACTGCATCCCTTCCTGCTCCTGGTGTCTCGCCCACTGCACCCCTTCCTGCTCCTGGTGTCTTGCCCACTGCACCCCTTCCTGCTCCTGGTGTCTCGCCCACTGCACCTCTTCCTGCTCCTGGTGTCTCGCCCACATCTGCTGCAGCTTCAGGTTGCTCTCGTTTCCATTCCTCACCAGTTAGATCATCATCTAGTTCCTTGGCCACAGACACTTTTTAAGTAGTTTGTCAGGATAGAGTTGTAACTCTAAAAAGGCAGAGGGGTGCCTGGGTGGCTTAGTCTGTTGAGCGTCTGACTCCTGATTTCAGTTTGGGTCATGATCTAATGAGTCATGAGTTTGAGTCCTGCATCGGGTTCTGCAGTGTCAGTGTGGAGCCTGCTTGGGATTGTCTCTCTCTCCCTCTCTTTGCCCCTCCCCTGCTCATGCTCTCTCTCTCTCTCAAAATAAATAAACAAAAAAAACTTAAAAAAAATAAATAAAAAGGCAGAAGTGGCTCCTGAAGTGTTTTTTTTTTATTTTTTGCTTCAAGCCTTCCCTTGTGTGCACTACATAGCTCATTTGTAAAAGTTTTAATGTAGTGTTTGATTTTGAAGTTATAATGTTCATTTGTTACATAAGAAATATAGGAACACATTTTTATTGTGAAGAAATTACATAGTGCTGAACAAGGAGATATATGCTTGATCTCACTCGATCCCACTCATTTCCATAGATATAACCTCTCTTGTCATTTTAGAGTACATATACATGCATACACACACACCCAAACACATGCGCGCGCACACACACACACACATGGTTTGGGATTTTAAAAAATAAAAGTGGTCGCAAATATTGTACGTCTTTTACACTGTAGTTATAAGCTCCACAAAGGGAAGGACTTTTTGTCTGTTTTGTTCATTGATAGATCCGTAGCACTTAAACCTGGTGTATGGTAGACGCTTAGTCGATTTTTTTTGAAGTAACTTTAGCCACTTAATGATGTCTTAGAGATTTTTCCATGTAAACACACAGACAGAAGACAACTAAACTTCTTTAACTGGTATATAGTATTACTGTATATTGCACAGTGTAGATGTGCCATTGTTAATTTATGATTCCCCCGAGGATAGGGTTGTTTTGTTTCCAGTGTTTCCTAAAAATATACAACAGCTGAACCAGTTTATAGACCCCTACAACTATATATGCAAGTACCTGAATTCCCAACACTGGATAATTATATTTTATATAATTTTGGATAATTTGATGGGAACAATAATGTATTATTTTGATTTTCATTTCACTTATTGAAGCTTAATCCTTTAAGACATTTAAGAGATATTTATATCCCATCTCCAGTGAAATGTCTGATTGTGTCTCTGCCCATTTTGAAGGGACTGTTATGTTATTTTCTTATTGTGCAAGTATTTTCTGAGTGTCATTTGATTTTATTGTATATTATGAAGCAAAAATTGTAATTTTGATCTGGACAAATTTTTCAATTTTTTGCAGCATTTATATTTAACTTGCTTATATTTTCTTCTGATAGTTATATGAAAATGAAATTATTTTCTTACTGCTCACATACTTCTATCCTTTAAACCTTAATCATTTATGTCTATAATTTACTAGTGAGAGAATTATTTTTCATGTGTTAACCACTAGTATTCTTTTTTGTAATTAGCTGTTCGTGCCTTTGCTAATATTCTCTATTAAATTTTTTGTACTTTTTGATTCATAACAAATTTTATACAAAATGACATTGATAATTTGTTGTATTGATTAGCAAGTATTTTTTTCATTAACTCTTGTATGTTTTACTTTTACTTACAAAGTTTTTGAGGTAAAGTTTAAAAACACGTTTTGTAGTAATACCTATTGCTCTTTTTTTTCTCTTTTTTCTACTGCATTTATGTTTAGAAAGGTAGTGTCCACCTCAAGAGAAGCTGAATATTTACCCATGTATTTGTAGCATTTTTATGAAGCCTTTATTGTAATTTGTCCCTGTAATTCATTTGGGATTTATCATAGTAGAAAGTAAGGCAGGGGATGCCTGGGTGGCTCATTCGGTTAGTGTCTGACTTCGGCTCAGGTCATGACTTCACGGTTTGTGAGTTCAAGCCCCGCATCGGGCTCTGTGCTGACAGCTCAGAGCCTGGAGCCTGTTTCAGGTTCTGTGTCTCCCTCTCTCTCTGCCCCTCCCCCTCCCCACACACTCTGTCTATCTCTCTAAAAAATAAGCATTAAAAACAGGGTGCCTGGGTGGCTCAGTTGGTTAAGTGTCTGACTTCGGCTCAGGTCATGATTTTGTGGTCTGTGAGTTCGAGCCCCGCGTCGGGCTCTGTGCTGACAGCCCAGAGCCCGGAGCCTGCTTTGGATTCTGTGTCTCCCTCTCTCTCTGTTCCTCCCCTGTTCATGCTCTGTCCCTCTCTGTCTCAAAAATAAATAAAACATTAAAAAATATTTTTTAAATAAACATTAAAAAATTTTATTTTTTTTTAATTAAAAAATGTTTTTTAACGTTTATTTATTATCGAAAGACAGAGAGAGTCAGAGTGTGAGCAGGGGAGGGGCAGAGGGAGAGGGAGACGTAGAATCCGAAGCAGGCTCCAGGCTCTGGGCTGTCAGCCCAGAGCCCGACGCGGGGCTCGAACTCACAAACCGCGAGGTCATGACCTGAACCGAAGTCAGACACTTAATCGACTGAGCCACCCAGGTGGCCCCCCCAAAAATTTTTTTTAAAAGAATGTAAGGCACTAACTTGGGGAGCAGAGTGTAGGTGTTAAAAGCATGATGGATTCTGAAGTCTGACTGTCAGGCTTCAATATTTGGCTCTGCTACTTGCCAGCCATGGGCAAGTTATGTAACAGCTCTGTGCCTTAGTTTCCCCATTTGCAAAAGGGATGTGATTATTGTATCTACCTCTTAGAATTAATGTGATTAAACACATTTGTGTGTGTAAAGCACTGAGTACTGTGCTTTATACATTATTATTATTGACAGTGACAATAAGAATATAATAATTATTGTTAAAATTTTATTCCAGAGGAGCAGATGTCCAAATATAATTGAATGATCTATCTCATCACTGTTGATTTGCAACACTTCCTTGATCATATAATAATGTCAATAATAATAGTAATAATCATAGCAGCTCATAGTTCTTGAGAGCTTCCTCTATGGCTACGTATGGCACTAAGTGCAATCCTTCCATTTCTACAACACCTTATAAAGTAGGTTGCATTGTTTCTTCTGTTTATAAATGATGTAACTCAAGCTTAGAAAAGTTAACTAGTCCACTCTAGGTCATACAGTGGATAAATGGCAGAATTCTGGCCCCAGTCCAGGTCATAGATGAGCTCTTATCCTAGGATCTGTATCTGGGTTTTGTATCCTGTCCCGCCATTTGTTGATTTTTGTACAGTGACCCACTTTTAAATTATTGCAGCTGTCTAATACATTTTAATATCTGCTAGGTCATTTCCTTTCATTACTCCTCTTTTTAAAAACTGTATTTTCCTTTTGTACATTACTCATTCTTTTAGTTGAAGATTAAAATCTTGTCATGTTCCAGCTACAATTCTATTTGAATTTTGATAAAATATTTGTAAAGCCTATAAATTACTGAGAAGAAGTCCTATTGTTTCACATTCTTTTATCCCATCCAATCAGATGGTGATTTCTTCAGTTAATTATTATAATTTCCTGTTTTTTCCCTTAATGTAGGTAAATACACATTTATTGTTACAATGTAAAATAATGTAGAAATACCCTTATGCTGTGATTATGAAGGAAATGTTTTTTAAGTATACTAATTATTTATTGCTATGTGATACTATTGATTTTTAAGCACTTACTGTGTATCAGTGGGAACTGACTGGATTCTCTAATAATTTTTCATTTAATTATAATTTTTATCTTACCTGTTTGTAATGGGAATGTTTTATTTAATAGGAATGAATGTTTGTTATCATTTGATTTTAGCTTATAGTTTAAAATAGATTTATTGTGATAAATGAATTCATCTTTTTCTCTATATCTGACATTCTCTTTCAGAAATGAGCATTTAATTGAGATTATTATGCTCTTACATATTGAACAAGTTATGTAATGTATTATTTACTAACCATCCTTGCTTTTCTAGCATAAACGTGATTTCATCATTAGGAGGTGATTCTTTTGCCACTGAATTAGTTTTCCTGCTATTTAATTAAAGATTAGTATATTTTGCCTATGACATAAAGTTATCCTTTAAAAAATAAGTGAATATGTTTAGAAATTAATGAAAAAGGAGATGAGTGAATATGCAATACTATTGAAATTCCTACTGAAAGAGAAATGTCACAGAAATTCCTACTGAAACAGAAATGTCACAGAAATTGAGGAGAAAGGTTGTTATGCCTTATTCTTGATCATCTCAATTTGCTTGATAAAACAGGAAGCTGGGGTGGTTGTTAACTGCCTGGGGAGTGGGAGTTACTTGGGAGCTTTAAGAAGATGGTGAAATTCAGTACAGTTACCAAGTGAATTGTTAAGAGGAGCAAAAGGGCTTATATCCTTTGGCCAGCGCACATGCTGAAACTCTAGTGTAGAGACGCTAATTTCTGTATTTGTTATAGTGAGAAAGCCCCATTTCCTTCATTTTAGCCAATTAAGGTTAGCAAAGGACAAATTAGAAAACTTCACTGATTACAAAGGTGTCATGGGATATTCTGTTAGTGATGATGGCCATGTTCTATACCTGAAGGTCTTTTTTGTTTTTTGTTTTTTTTGTGTGTGTGTGTGTGATGCAACATGCCCAAGTTCTTATAGATCTTTTTTTTCCCAATATATGAAATTTATTGTCAAATTGGTTTCCATACAACACCCAGTGCTCATCCCAAAAGGTGCCCTCCTCGATACCCATCACCTCCCCTCCCCTCCCTCCCACCCCCCATCAACCCTCAGTTTGTTCTCAGTTTTTAAGAGTCTCTTATGCTTTGTCTCTCTCCCACTCTAACCTCTTTTTTTTTTCCTTTCCCTCCCCCATGGGTTTCTGTTAAGTTTCTCAGGATCCACATAAGAGTGAAACCATATGGTATCTGTCTTTCTCTGTATGGCTTATTTCACTTAGCATAACACTCTCCAGTTCCATCCACGTTGCTACAAAGGGCCATATTTCATTCTTTCTCATTGCCACGTAGTACTCCATTGTATATATAAACCACAATTTCTTTATCCATTCATCAGTTGATGGACATTTAGGCTCTTTCCATAATTTGCCTATTATTGAGAGTGCTGCTATAAAAATTGGGGTACAAGTGCCCCTATGCATCAGTACTCCTGTATCCCTTGGGTAAATTCCTAGCAGTGCTATTGCTGGGTCATAGGGTAGGTCTATTTTTAATTTTTTGAGGCGGCACCACACTGTTTTCCAGAGTGGCTGCACCAGTTTGCATTCCCGCCAACAGTGCAACAGGGTTCCCGTTTCTCCACATCCTCGCCAGCATCTATAGTCTCCTGATTTGTTCATTTTGGCCACTCTGACTGGCGTGAGGTGATATCTGAGTGTGGTTTTGATTTGTATTTCCCTGATGAGGAGCGACGTTGAGCATCTTTTCATGGGCCTGTTGGCCATCTGGATGTCTTCTTTAGAGAAGTGTCTATTCATGTTTTTTGCCCATTTCCCGGAAGGTCTTTTTGAAAGGATGTCACTGGTTTGCTATCACAGTGAAAATAGAAAAAGAAGTTGAGAAATTTTTGTATATATTTCCAATAGAGCTCTTTTGTTGTTTTTGTTCATTGCCTCCCATATTGAAATCAAATCCGCTCAACATAAGTATGCTCCCAATTCACCATGACCAAGACAAATTGTAGTTTCTGTCCCTGAAGCACGAATCTTTTCATACTCAGTGCAATAACCTTATAGAACTTTTCCTTAGTTAGTGTTTAGCCCAAGATCCTCAAAATACAGAGACATCCTTACATTCTCAAGATATTTCACCAAGAGAATGCTGAGGAATGCTGAGAATGCTCCTAGGAAAGAAAGCTGATGTTGACCATGTCAGTTTAGATACAGGAGGATCTGTGATCAGCCTATGGGCTCCTTTCTAGGCATCAGTACAGACTTGCTTTATCTTGAACCTCGTTGTCAAGCTACCTAAATGTCAGAGCATTAATCCCAGCATTAGTGTAAATTGCTGGGACATTTTATTGTAATTTTTTTAAATGTTGTTTTCTCATGGGATAATCCCATGTGAGAACAATTTTACTTTTTTCTCAAAAAAGTAGATGAATGGATAAAGAAGATGTGGTTCTTTGGAATATTACTTGGCAATGAGAATGAAATCATGCCATTTGTGGCAACATGGATGGAACTGGAAGGTATGCTGAGTGAAATTAATCAGTCAGAGAAAGACAGATATCATATGTTTTCATTCATATGTGGATCTTGAGAAACTTAACAGAAGACCATGGAGAAAGGGAAGGGGAAAAAGTAGTTACAAACAGAGAGAGGGGGAGGCAAACCACAAGAGACCCTTAAATACAAAGAACAAACTGAGGGTGGATGGGGGGTGTTGAGGGAGAGGGAAAATGGGTGATGAGTATTGAGGAGGGCACTTGCTGGGATGAGCACTGGGTATTTTATTTAAGTCAATTTGACAATAAATTATATTTTTTAAAAAGTATATATCTTCTGATCTTAGGGTCTCAGATTTCCCAGATTATAGCTATACATGTCAGTTCAAAATTCTACTTGCCGTAAATCCCTTATCCCTTTATGGATTCCCTCCTTTTCTTCTCTCTCCAGACATTTCAATGAGCAGGTCTCTTAAAGCTTCTGTGGAATCATATTAACTTTCCCTTGGGAGTAGTTGCATGGTGATTGTAATTTTTTTTAATATTGAAATTTCATCTTTATTTAAAGTCAGTGGACATAGGTTTAATAGCATACATTGGTCTCTCATGTTAGTTTGTATTATGTGAAAGGCCAGAGCAATTCTAAACACTAATGTGGCATAACTTTGTTTGTTTGTTTGTTTGTTTGTTTGTTTGTTTGTTTGTTTAAAGACCAGGAGGTGTTTCAGTTCAGTGTCTTCTAATGATGCTAATGTTCAGCATCTATTGAGTGCTTTTAGGGGCCAAGCATTAAAACCAAGGTTTCTATGTTGAAATACCAAAGTATTCTTGTTGAATACTTTCAAGAGCTTTATGAAAGTTTGGTTATCATTGTCCCTATTGATTGATGAAGAACGTAGAGTCGCAGTCTTAAAGTGACTTTCTTAATGTTACTTCATTGCAAATGGTAGGGCTGGGTCTTTACTCTGACATGACATTATGAAACTTGCCAAATATACAGAAGAGCTAGAAGGATAGTTCTGTGAATGTCCATATATACTTACTATCTAGATTTAGCAGAGGTTAACTCTTGGTCATGTTTGCTGTATCTGTGTGTGTGTGTGTGTGTGTGTGTGTGTGTGTGTGTGTGTGTACTATTTGTAAGTAAGTGGCAGGCATCATGACAATTCATCTCCAAATACTCCAGCCCCCACATTTCTTAAGAAAAAGTCATTCTGCTTTATGTCCAAACCACTATTTTCTCACCTAAGAAAATTAATAGTAATTCCTAATACACTCTTTCATCCTTGTGATTTAATTGCAGTGGTCCTAACAGCTTGAAAGACTTAATGCTGGGCTCAGATTTATCTGAAAACTCCTGGAAAGATCAATGTGGTTTATTTGTTTAGCAGTATATATTTCCTAATTATATAAGTATATAATTATGTAAGACTTTTCAGCGGTGGTCTCTTAACCAAATTGTAAACATATAGAATCTTAGAAAAACTAAGAAATAAAATGTCTTACCCCTAAGGTTCCTATGAAATCTTTTTGACTCAACAACCAACCCATTCCTCTCCTTAGTAGGGAATTCTGTTAGGCTGAATTCTACAGGGTGAATGTTCCCTCTTCACGAAATGAGTGTCCTAGTTTCATAAATGAATCTGAATTCCTTGAAGCTTTGCACTGTGCGTTTGCCTCACCAAATAATTGGCCGAAGTTTTCGTCCTGACTCTGGTGAGGTTATTTACACTCTTAGTGCATGATGGATTATTCCTGTGGGTAGATTTTTTGATGCACTGCCTTTTCTATTGCCTAAATGGAGCACTGCTTGGGAAGAGTGTACATAAATAAAAATGAGCTTGGGAAATGCAAATATGAATCTGAAATGATGTCATCATAATTTAAGTCATTTCTAATACTTATGGTTATTCTTGGTCTACAATGCAATATGAAATCTTTATATATGGACTTCTACCACCTCCAGCTCCTTTTCTAAGTTTTAATTCAAGTCCTTATTGACTTTTCATAAATGTCTTTTATGAGTAAGCACTAACATAAATAAAACCTTAGTATAATAGTAACTCACTTTCTTGTTTCCTGCCCCAGTCTACTAAAAATGATCTTCTTAATTAAGGTAAGGAAGTGTTAGCATACATTTGTATTCTCAGTTTTTTTCTCTTCAAAAGTTTTTAACTTCTCCAGCAACTCTGGTCTTCCTGTTGACCTGCTGTAAAGAGGAGGAGGGGAAAGGAAAAGGAGGATTTGTTTTTGAGAACTCAACTATCTATAAATGACTTCCTCTTGTTTGGTACATCCACTTGCAGGGTTTCATTTTCAAATGCCTGGTTGCAGGATCCACGTCCTAGAGGAAGGAACCGTGTCATCCTTCAGTTATCCTGTGCACATAGCTCGACCACTGCTCCGAATATTATCTCCTATCACTTCTGGTATTTCTTGTACTTCTCCTCTTCCTGAAGTTCATAATTCATGTCACCGATTTCCGGTGCATACGGAGTCAGGTTTAGAAATATGAGACAATTTTTAAATTACACATGCAAAGCCTAGCTGTTTGAGCCAACATCTGCAACTAGTTTACGGGATTAAGCAAAATAGCTGCTCTGGATGACTGATATTTACCAGGGCCTCTCCATTTCCCATCAGAAATCAAAATGCCTGTTACTTATATGTTCTTTGGTTTTCAGTAGAAATCAGGATTTGATCTGTTAGATGAAGCTCTCTTTATTAAGTTCTCTCACAGAGTATCTTCAGTTACAGCCAATTTTCAATTTGCCATGTTTAAGGAGATCAGGAATAATATGAGTTAATTAAAATCCACAAATAATTATAATTAAAACACTTCAACCAGAATCCAACACTCTCCTAAAACTTTTTGCTGAAATGACAAACGAGTAAAACATCAGATGTTTTTTTTGCTTTGTTTTGTTTTGTTTTGGTGCAAACAAAAAAAATCTGAATATGTCACACCCTTGCTTACAACCACTCAAAAGTACTTTTTCTTTACTTTTAGGATAAAGTCCAAACTTTAGCATCCATTTTTCTATCCCTTGACTACTTCTAGCTCCTTCTCTTGCCACTAGCATTCCCGAATTCTGTGCTGCAGCAACAGTGACCTTCAGTCAGTGCCCTCAGTGGTTCTGACTCTATCCCAGGTGGGGCTTTAGATGTGCTTTTTTTCTGTACTTGGAACATCTTTTCCATTTTTTGCCTGAATAATATCTTCTTATTTTCCTTAGTTTAAACATCACTCCCTTAGGAGTAACTTCCCTGACTTCGGCACTATTTTCAGTTCTCTCCTATATGTTTCCATAAGAACATGTATTTTTCTCACCCAGTGTCTGTACTTTTCTTTGTTTAATCTTCTCCCTCACTTGCCCTTAAAACCTGAGATCAGGGGCTGTAGTTGCCATTTTCTTTGCTAAATTCTCTGTGTCTCACTTAGAGACTGCTCATTATAGGTGTCCAAAAAATAACTGTTGAATGAAAGAAAAAGTTACATGTTTTAAAATCTAGAAGTAAATGGTCAGGGATGTAAATTACCTATAAAATAATGACTTATAAACGGTGAGGTTGACATGCAGAAGAGAACATGTAGAATATATCAAAACTCATTAATTTTAATTTTTTGCTAACATTTATTTATTTTTGAGAGACAGAGCGAGACAGACCATGAGCAGAAGAGGGGCAAAGAGGGGGGCCACAGAATCCAAAGCAGGCTCCAGGCTCTGAGCTGTCAGCACAGAGCCCGATGCGGGGCTTGAACCCACAGACGATGAGATCATGACTTAAGCCAAAGTCAGACACTTAACCAACTAAGCCACCTAGGCGCCCCCCAACTGCTCATTAATTTTAAACATCACTTTTTGTCATCCTGAGGGGGAAAATGGATCTTAAGAATGTAGTTGTTACTCACAGTTGTCACTTCAGGCTTGCCTAGAATGACCGTTCAAGTTTCCCACCTAAATATGCCACCAGAAAAATAATGCGTGATTTAAATTTGATTAACATTTAGAGCTAATCACCCAATTATGGATTGTATTTAGACTCCAGCAGGTGCTATCATCATTTTAGATGGAAGAGCTCTTCATTTATCATTCTTGACCTTTATTTAGTAGATGTCTCCCAGACTGCACTGTCTACCTGTTATGTGTTTACAAAAAGCCCTTGGTGTTGGGTTTGCCCCTGGTTTAGAGCTATTGTACCAATGATTTATTAACTAACCTATGATCTGAGGAAAGTATAAGTATTCCAAAGGAGCATAAAGCAAAATTATGTTACTGGGTCAACCAAAGTGGGTGTTCTCCTTGGTGAACTATAGATATAGACATAGACTATATGAGGTGGAGTTACCTCCCAAGATTACTTTAATTCTACAAACAAGGTAATCATGGGGAATCATGGCCAAAGCCATGACTCCCCCAACAGGGGAAAGCAGGGTCTTTTTTTTAGGGTTTGGGATGAACATCCAGAGGGGGATTTTATTATAATAAGTCTGAAATAACTGTTGGGCACTTCTGGCACCTCCTGATTCATCTGCACAGGCGTCATCCTCAAATATTTCTTTTTCGATTATAGCAGTTAATTAGTTTCTAAAAGGTGAAGTTGAAGCTTCTACTTAGAAGTTTCCTGAATTCTGGGGGTCAGGCCAGTGATAATCTCTACTTCACAATGATATCTACCATTTATTGAACATTTATCAGATCCCAGACATTCTACTGATTGCTTTATGTATATTCATCCAGTACTCACAGTACCTACTTGAGTTAGGACTCTTAGCTCCAACTTTCAGATGAAAAAAAATGATTGTTAGAGTAAGTACGTGGCCCAGGTCCATGCAGCTAGTAGACAGCAGAATTGACACGCAAACCCAGAACATCCATGCTTTCAGCCAAGCTGTAATCTAATTGGGAAAATGGAAGCAAGGTAAACACGATCGCAAGTAATTCAAGACAAGATGCTATAAGTGCTAAATTCAGATAATGAACAAAATAAATGTCCAGGGAAGGAAGAGATTCTAATAGAATTTCTTAATTATTCACTAAAATAGTATCATAGATTGACTGCTTTTTATTTTTCTCTTAAAGTGTATTTATTTTGAGGGAGAGAGAGAGCATGAAATCAGGGGAGGGGCAGAGAGAAAGGAGAGAGAGAATCCCAAGCAGGATTCCATACTGTCAGCATGGAGCCCAATGAGGGGCTCGATCCCACAGACCATGA
This sequence comes from Prionailurus viverrinus, assembly GCF_022837055.1. Classification (NCBI taxonomy): domain Eukaryota; kingdom Metazoa; phylum Chordata; class Mammalia; order Carnivora; family Felidae; genus Prionailurus; species Prionailurus viverrinus. The sequence continues at coordinate 11,866,195 of NC_062577.1, forward strand.
GATCATGACCTGAGCCAAAATCAAGAGTCAGATGCTTAACCAACTGAGCCACCCAGGCACCCCTTGATTTCTTTTTCTTAGAGTGTTATATTACCCAGGAATTGTTATACTTCTACGTATCACTCTCTGGCATATTTTTTTATAATCTTATTATAATAATAGCTAACACTTTTTGAATGGCTGTTTTGTATAAGGCAGTGTGTCAGGGGCTTTGTTCTTCAAAAACACTTTGGCCTGACTGATTGAATAAAATCCATCTTGTTGCTTCTCTTCATGAGAAAATTTCCAGGAGGTTTTTTTTTTTTGTAATTTTAAAAAATGTTTTATTATTTATTTTTGAGAGAAATAAAGAGAGCCAGAGGAGGGCAGGGGAGGGGCAGAGAGAGAGGGAGACACAGAATCCAAAGCAGGCTCCAAGCTCTGAGCTGTCAGCACAGAGCCCAACGTGGAGCTTGAACTCATGAACTGTGAGATCATGACCTGAGCTGAAGTCAGACGCTTAACCGACTGAACCACCTAGGCACCCCACCAGGAGCTTTTTAATATATCTCTTTGATAATGTTTTCTTCATTGGACAATTCTTTTTTTTTTTTTTTTTTGGAACAATGTTTTTTCTGCATTTAGAAGATGTTGTAAAGGTATGATTTATCAATATGACATCAGGGTTGCCTGGGAGACTTTCTACTCCATCACTCATGCATTTCAGTCTGGCAGCTTCCCCTCTCCCCCAAGCCACACAAACAATGCTGGGTAAGGTTGTGCAGCCAGCATGTGTTTATTAGTGGAACCACAGTGGTTGTTCAAATATTGAAAGCTTTTATACCAGTTATTTCGCTGCTTGCTCCCCCAAGTGCCTGTCTATTATCAGAGACACTGAGGCTTCTTTCTCAGAATCCCCCAACTTTCCTCTTTATTTAGAAATTAGAGGCAAAGATCAGGTACAGAAGGAGGTCTGCAGTGTTCTGCTCCAGCACTGTGACCCCCACACCTTTTCACATTGGTCAGGATGATCCCATACTGGTTGTTAAATATTTTGAGTATTATCTCTTCACTAACCTCCATGTTACCCAAATCAATTTTGGGGGGTATTTTCTGAGTATTTTTAAAATTTTGAATCTCACTTTCTCTCACAGTGGCATTTGACCTTTCCCATCCATTTGTCATATTAAATCATTCATTTGATTTCTGTGGGTGCAGTATCCCCTATTTTGTTCTCCCAGCTTCTAGCCACTCATGTCTCCTTTGTGGGTTCATCTTCCCCTCCCAGACTTTACATGTTGGTTTTCCTCAAGCCTCAGTCCAGGGTCGTCTTCTTTTCTTACTCAAACTTACACTTTATGTCATTTTTTCGTACCTATAGCTTCAATCACACCCACAGTCAACAATTACAACTCTGTGTATCTGATCAAGACTTCTCTATAGCAAATGGTTTATTTTACATGTTCACATTTTGACATGCCCACACTGAACCCATGACTTATTTCCTCCATAAAGATGGCTCTTTTGCTCTCTCTCAGAGAACCTGCCTCCATAGGCTGTCCAGTTTCAGAAACTTAAACCTTGGGTGTCGTCCTCGACACCTTATTCTCTCCCTTGACACCTTATTCTCTTTCATCTTCCATCTCCAGTTTATCATTGTCACATTGCCTTTTCCTCCTATATATTCCTCAAATCTGCCCACTTGTCTTTATGCCCATTTCTGCCACTGTCATCAAAGTTACCATTGTCTAGAACTTAGGATTCTATCCACTTTCCCTGCCTCCTTTCTCCTCGCTCTAATCTCTTCGCCAAACCAGAGCTAGAAGGGACATTTTCATGATGCAAATCTTATGTTGCTGCCCTACTTGAAACACTTCAAAGGCTTCCCGTTCCTCTCAGAATAAAGACCAAATCTCTTCACATAAATCACACAACCATGCATGGTCTGCCTCCTTTCCAGGCTTGTTTTGCAAGGGCCCGCTCTTGCTTTCTGTGCTGTGGCCACCTGATCCCATGCTCCCACCCCAAACTCTTCAGATTTTAGTGTAAGTTAAAATTTTCAAGTTCATCTCCTCGCATACCCTGTGAAGGTCAGGGCTCTTAAAATACTGAACCAATTCCTGGCAGCACCAATCACGGCTGTGATTGTACATGTGCCCGTGCGAGTCTTCGCTTAGTGTCTATTCTCCCATTTTTGTATAAGCTCCATGAAGTTCAGGGACTGTGCCTATTTTTATTTTTGTATTGGGGGTGGGTTTATCCTTATATTTTCAGTGTGCTGACACATATAAATTACTCAGTAACTTTCTATTAAATGACCCAATATTTACTAAGGTGATTTCTTCTTTTCTCTCTTAAAGAAGCTCTCTGAATTATTTTTAGTAAAATATCCCTAATTCTACTCAGACCTTGCTAATTATGAGGTATCTTTTCCTTTATGTGTGTATATTTTTGTCCTTGAATGGGAGAAATAGATGACGAGCTTAGTTCCCATTCTGTTTTGTATCATTTGGAATCTTTTCCACATGGAGGGCTCCTATTAACTTCAAAGGAGGCTCTGCACATGGAAAAAATACGCATGAAAAAAGTGAAAAAAGTAGTGCCCTGATTTTCATCATGGTTAATGGCTTAGATCTTGTAGAGCTCTGTTTAGGTAAGTAAACTCTGAGAATAAACAGCTGATTCTTAGTGAACTCTTCAGAAATAGTAGTGCATGTTGCAGAAACAATGCATAAACAGGCAACTGAGAAAATTCAGGGATATGATGAGAAGAGAAGAAATTCTTCATGAGTAATTTTGAGAATCAAGAAGGTACAGTAGCATGCTGAGCCACAAAGGCATGAAAAATGCAGTCGTTATGTGAGCAAAGGCTAATGTTCTGGAAGTGAGACTCAGTGAGAAGAAGTTTAAGGTGTTTTAATGGGGTGAGATGAATGGAAGATTCATGGAGGCCATCCGATGGAGGCACCGTAGAAGTAGTCCTTGTAGGTTTGGGGGGTCCAGAAACAAAATGGAAAGGGGGATCGTCAAGGTTATCTTTGTGAGCTTATTTCATAAAACAATAACTTGGAGTTCAGCTTAACTTAAAAAAAGATTTTTTTTTACGTGGTTAAAATTCAAACTCATGCCAGTTTTGTTAGGTAAAGGTTGGATTTTACAGAGAAACCAGAAAGTCATTATCTTTTTGGCACCTTTATCTTCATATAAAAGAGGGATTTGATACAGATATTAAATGACATTTCCTTATTTTCAATCAGTTTTATTGTACACTAATGTTCTTAGTCAATCAAATCAGTTCCTTATTTAAAATAGTCAAGCTTCCTTCATCATGGTGATTTCCCATATAATATTCCAGAATTACTTCTTTTTAAGTTGTGCTATAGTTATTTCACTACGCACTTGTTTATCATCTGCCTCAGTTTTCCAACATTAAAGGGAATCTCAAGAAATTGCCTCTTTTAAGCAAGCAACATGTGATGGCAACTTGCATCTTTAATATATTTGTTTAAGTGTATTTATTTTGAGAGAGACAGAGACAGTGGAAGCGGGGAGGAGCAGAGAGAAAGAGGAAGAAAGAGAATCCCAAGCACACTTCGTGCTGCCAGCACAGAGCCCAATGTGGGACTCGAACCCACGAAAGTGTGAGATCATGACTTGAGCCAAAATGGAGAACTGGACACTTAACTGACTGAGCCACCCAGGCACCCCTGCAACTTGCATTTTTAATAGCATGAATACTGTAGGAACAAATGGAGAATATAGGAAGACTGAAGGAGGAAATAAATATAACTTTATATCTTACCACTAATTTTCAATCACAGTTAACATATGGTATATATAAGTCTTTTTTCTGTCCTTACATTAAAAAATATAAATGAAATAATACACATATAATAATATTAGTAGGTACTGATCTAAGTCCTTTATATTTGTTAACTCATAATTCTCACAAAAACTGTGTTACAGTTGTTATTATAATCCCATGTTACATGTGAGGAAGTTGAGGCAGAGATTCACACAATGTTACCTGGCCAGCAGGTGTTGGAGCCTGAAGACAATCCTGAACAGTATGACTATATAGAGTCCTGTCTCATATGAGCACTCTTTGACGAAACTATTTTCTCATGTCTTGCATTCAGTGTTTTTGCTCAGCTTATTTTTTTTTAACCATAAGAAACCTTGAGAATTTGTTAAATTCCTAAAACAATGGAGGATAGAAAAACTTCAAATATCATCTTATCTGGTTTTAATTAACACCTAGAGTAAGTGCAAAAATTATTGCTATTACTGTAATTACTGTATATTACTATATAGTATATATAGTATAATACTATATGCTATATATACAGTACATATATATATGTACTACATATACTATATATATATATATATATATATATATATATATATTTTACTATTATTATTTTGTAATGTGACTAACCAGGGTTGGGTGCATTCTGCAACCACAGAACAGAATGATGAAGCCATTGGTTGAAATAGGGACTGAACCTTTGACCTTGACCCTATTCCTATTTTTTTTTTTTTTTTTTTTTAGTATAGTCGTCACACAATATTACATTGCTTTTAGGTGTACAGCTTAGTGATTTGACAAGTTTATACATTATGCTACCATCTGTCCTATTACATCGTTATTACAGTATCATTGACTATACTCCCAATGCTGCAACTTTTATTCCCAGGACTTATCCATTCCATAACTGGAAGCATATATCTCCCATTCCCCTCCACCCATTTTGCCCAGTTCCCTCAGTTTAACGTCAGATGTTTATATCATACTCTAGTAGCCAGTTTCAATTTAGGCAAATAGGTTGTTTCCGTTTGCCTGCTGTTAGAAACAATACTGCCAGTCAACATCCCTGTATATGTTGTGGGTTAAAGGCTGGGGCTCTGAGATCAGACCACCAGAGAGACTTTCTTTTATGCAAACATTAAGAGGCTGAATCAAGTGGAGCAAAATAGACAATAGTGCCTAAGCTCCTATGAGGAAGGCCTGTTGGCTACAAGGAGGGGCTTGGCAGTAAAACAGGAGCCTGAGTGCAGTTTCCTCATTGGTCATATAAGGAAAATACTACCTTCCTCAAAGGATTATTCTGTGGATTAAAAGAAATAATGAGCGTGATACTTTTAGCACAGTGCCTGGCTGTGTTTAGTAAATGTTATTATTGTTATTATCCTGGAGTTCCAAGAAATGGAGTCAAATTGTATTCCTAATTTTGCCTATTTTAGATACTTGTGAAATGCTGTTCTGATTTCCTAGAAAGTTAAAACCATGAAAGGAACATCCAAACATACAAATGTCACTAAACAATTTATCATAAAATATTTGATAATTTCATGTCTCTTTCAATATGCTCCACCTTATTTGCTTGTTTCACATCTTCTTTATCCCAGTCATGAGATTAGTTCACCGGATGTGAAAATCAGTTTGTTACATTGTCAGCCCATGGTAAGACACATCTGGGCATAGTCACGGTGGTCCTCATTTGTGATCATGGGGGCAGGGCACATAGCACAGTGCCTGGGCCATCAAAGGTATTCAGTAAATACCACTTGACTGACTTATGGAGTGTCTTAGGTGAGAAAGACCTTTGAACATGGTTCCTGACTTAAACTTCCTCTTAAAACTACAAGCATAAGCCCCTTCTTTTTCTCTCTTAGGTGTGTGTTGTCTATGGGCAGGTTAGCTCCCAAGATGAATAGGGGAGACAATGGGAGAGAGAACAGTCCTGACTACACTTCCCTATTTGTCCTCCTAGATTAAGCAATCTGAGAAGTCACTTTACTCCTGTGTGTGTGGGTGGGTGGGGTGGGGGGGGACGGAGATGAGTGGGTAGACAACAGGAGTGCCACCCCACCCCCTACTCTGCAGTATTCTTTAGCTTTCTTCATCTTCTGTTCCATTGGGTTAAAGGGGTAGGTCAGTGGTTAACCAGGAGTGTGGCTAGCCCCCTTTGTGGGAAGAGATCAACAGTCTACTAGTCCTGCTCCTGCTTCTTAAAGCCAGTCCTCCCACACTAACCATGACTCCTTTGGCGTCCTCCAAGCACCTCTAGTGGATAGAAGGCTCTGAAATGGGTCAAAACAGTACATCAGTAAAATTCAATCCGGGACCAGTGTGTACTTAAATGTTTCTTCCTCATCTTGTTTTCTGTTTCAAATTACATCCAGTCATATTGTAGCCTATAGAGATTCTGCAGTGATCATATAGCATCTTAATGTATTATAATGTATTAACACTCAGTAATAAAATATCAACAAAATAGACATGTCCTTAATGCAAATATGAACTCGCTCCTGCTACGAAGTTGTCAGAAATTAAAGTCCACAGATTACATCACTGCAAGAGTTTGTAAAGTCTAAGGGACTTGTGGAACATCAAGTTCAAGTACATCCCCAGTGCATACTCTCTGGGCTTCAGGCTAGGAGGGTCTTGCCTCAGTGGAGTTGGGGTTCCTCCAGAAGCTACACTGTGAGCCAGCCTCCACAAAAATGGGTTGTTCTTACTGGACTTCTGAAGCTGAAATCATCTCTTGTGGCCCTTACTTCAGAGATAGAGCAAAGGTGGGCCATGAAAGATAATCACAGCACTAGCTCCAAATCAACCAGATTTATTAAGACAAATAGATTCCTTGGTCTAAAGCAGTTATCCCAGGCTATATTTATGTTCCTCTACCCTTTCTTTTCTTTTGAAGCTGCTAAGTACTTCATATTTTTTATTTCAGTATCATTAACATATAGTGTTATATCAGTTTGAGATGTACAATATAGTGATTCAACAACTCTACATATTATTCAGTGATAGTGGTTCATGATAATTATACTCTCAATCCCCATCACCTATTTCACCCATCCTCCCTGTCCGCTCTGGTAACCACCAGTTTGTTCTCTATAGTTAAGAGTCTGTTGTTGTTTTCTCCTCTCTCTATTTTTTTTGTTCTTTTGTTTCTCAATTACCACAGATGAGTGAAATCATGTGATATTTGTCTTTCTCTGACTGACTTATTTCACTTAGCATTTATCCTTCTAGATTCATCCATCTTGTTGCAAATGACAAGATTTCATTCTTTTTTATGACTGGGCAATATTTCTGTGTGTGTGTGTGTGTGTGTGTGTGTGTGTGTGTATATATATATATACCACATCTTCTTTATCCATTCATCTATGAGTGGACACTTGAATTGCTTCCATATTTTGGCTATTATAAATAATGATGCTATAAACATACAGAGTGTATATCTTTTTCAATTAGTGTTTTTGTTTTAATTTGCGTTTTTGTTAGTTTTGCACCCAGTAGTGCAATTATTTGACCATACAGTAATTCTACTTTAAATTTTTTGCGGAACCTCCATACTGTCACAGTGGTTGCATGAGTTTGCATTCCTACCAACAGTGCATGAGATTTCCTTTTTCTCCACATTATCACCAACACTTGTTTCTTTAATATTTGATTTGAGCCATTCTGACAGGTGTGAAGTGATAGCTCATTTTGGTTCTGATTTGCATTTCCCTGGTGAAGAGTGATATTGAGCATCTTTGCACGTGTCTGTTGGCCATTTGAAGGTTCATGTCTTCTGCCCATTTTTAATGGGATTATCTGTGGTTTTTGGTATTGTGGTGTAAGTTCAAAATATATAATTTTGAATACTAACCTCTTATCAGATATACCATTTGCAAATATCTTCTCCCATTCAGTAGGTTGTCTTGTTTTGTTGATTGTTTCTTTTGCTGTGCAGAAGCTTTTTGATTTTGGCGTAGTCCCAATAACTTATTTTTGCTTTTGTTTCCCTTGGCTTAGGAGACATACCTAGAAAAATGTTGCTATGGCTAATGTTAGAGAAATTACTACCTGTGCTATCTTCTGGGATTTTTATGGTTTCAGGTCTTACATTTTGGTCTTTAATTCATTTTTTAAATATTTATTTTTGAGAGAGAGAGAGAGAGAGCGCATAAACAGGGGAAAGGCAGAGAGAAAGGGAGACACAGAATCTGAAGCAGGCTCCAGGCTCTGAACTGTCAGCGCAGAGCCTGATGCGGGGCTTGAATTTATGAACCCCGAGGTCATGACCTGGGCCTAAGTTGGAGGCTTAACTGACTGAGCCACCCAGGCACCCCGGTCTTTGAGTTTATTTTTGCATATGGTTTGAGAAAGTGGTCCAGTTTCATTCTTTTGTATGTTGCTGTCTAGTTTTCCCAACACCATTTTTTGAAGAGACTGTCTTTTTCCAATTGGTATTCTTCCTTCTTTGTCGTAGATTAATTGATCATAAAAGTATTGGTTTATTTCTGGGCTCTCTTCTATTCCACTGATCTGTGTGTCTATTTTTGTTCCAGTACCATACTGTTTTGATTACTACTTCCTGTACCCTTTTGTAGCTGTGGCCATTGACTACAACAGACATTGAGGGGTATCGGGAAGAGAGAGGGTATACAGAGGAAACCTTTCTGGTTTCAGCCCTACCAGGCTGTCAAACAGTTTTTTTCTAGTTGTTTGTGAACCTATAAATTTACTGGGGGTAGATTCTCTCCCTAAGAAGTTATTCTTGCCACTGTGCACTTAGCCACCAAGGGCAAAGCCATCTGTGCACGTAGTCTGAGAAAAGGGCCCTGAACATTGCTGTCTGTTGCAGTGTTCAGGACTCCGCAGTGGTGGCAACCCTAGTCCCCAGGTCTTAGTTGAGTTCCCTCCCTCTACTGTGCAGTGTATTCAAAAGCTCAGAATTTTTCCTATGCCTTTGTGTTTCCCTTCCTGCCTCTTGTTACATCATTTCTTGATCTCAAAGCCCTGGCCTTGTAAGGAGACTTTCTCCTGCCTGTATAATTAATCCAGAGCAGGCTTGTGAACTTGTGCTGCCATGAAGGGTGACCCTTGAGTCTTTAAATAAGCCACACGAGTCAAGGTTAGTTCTCTACAGTTTGCCCTGACCTCAGATAAAGAATGGCATTGAGGGAAGCTCACTGAACACTTCCTACCTCCCACCTGGGGCCTGAACCTGGTAAATTAAAGCTAGAACCTCAAGAGGGCTCTGTGATACACATGGGCCTCAGCTGCCTTACAGTTTAGAAGTAGTAAATTGAATTCTCCCTCTTGAGGCCTACTAGGGCCTATATGCAGAAAGACTCTTTTCCCTAATATTGAATCCTTGCCTCAGGCACACCTGCTTAGAAAAATCTCTGCCAGCCAAATTCAAGAAGACTATATCCTGAAGATGCCTGTGCTTGCAAAGGCACATCTCTTCCAGCCAGCTGAGCAACTGGCCTGGCCTGTGCCTTTGCTGGGCCCATGTGTTTGTGCAGCATTTACCCAGATAGGCCCTGCGGTGTATATACACTACCCTTACAGAAGCAGCTACTCCTCTGTGGGTAAAGCCTATATATAAGCTTTTATAATCAGCCAACATCAAAATATGGAGCAGTTGATGATATGAAACTTTTCTTAGGCTGCAACAGTTAAAAGCCAGCTGCAGAGCTGAGAAAAACTTGTATGGTTTACCATAAGCCAAGGCCAAGGTTAAAATGCCCTGCTCACAAAAGTTCAAGGCCCAAAGCCTTGGCCACATTAGAAGTTTTCCACATGTACTTTTTTTTCTCCCCATAATTTTATTCCTTGTCTGTGTATTAATTTTATGATCCAGGGTGCTGGCCAGATGCTGAGGTCCGAACTCATTCCTGACATATAAGTTTTGCCATCCCTGACAAAGCCTGAGTTCTTATAGCATGGAGGGGACTGGCTAGAGTAGGAACTCTCTAGAGTAGGCTTGCCGCTAAGAGAGGGCCTGGGCTGTTCTTCTCTCCCCATTGCTGGTCTTGCAGTTGCTTTCACAGTTTCTGTGTTTGGCAAAAGGAGCTTGGGTGATATTTTACGGCAACAATTTTTTTAAATGGTTGAATTCAAGCCTTACAAATATGAACACGCCCTTTCAGCTCTGAAGGTCCCTTCTAGTCATGTAATTATGAGCCTTCTTGCTCTTGTTTACTTGGACGCTCAAAACAGAATTTGATGTTCAAACACCAAGAGGCTGAAAATGGTTACTCTACCGAACGTTGGTAGATTTTTTTTTGTAATTTTAAATTTGAATGCAAAATTAACGTATCTTTCTCTATGAAAATAATCTACAATCAACCCATTTGTCTTGTCATTCGGTTCAAATGTTATTATTTTATCTAGTCTTTGTCTTCTTTTTCTCCCATATTTTCCTTTGTCTTGTTCTTTTAATTTCCCCTCACATTCTTACCTCTTATATTCTGACCATTTTTCCTGAATGCTTGCCTTTTCCTATCTTTTTCTGCTGCTTTACCTTGATTTCGTGATTTCTCTCACCCCTCAATTCTTTTGTGAAAGAGTACTTTAGGAATTGCCTTTCCTTGATTCTTATTTTGAACTGTCATTGGGAAGACAAAAAGCCCATTTGTGGCAAATATGCTTCCTTTTCCAGAAAGGGCTGGAAGTGGGCCAGAGCTTCTTAAATATTTTATGACAGCAACTTAACTTGCTGACAGCATTCGGTACTGACACACTTCCATGGGTGCCTGTGAAGGGATATGGGCCATGTGCATTCACAACATGCTAGCTGTCATTCTCTCTTTTTTTTTTTTTCTCCAAATGAGAAAGCCTATTGCAATGCAATGACTGTCGTTTCATAGAATGTAATATCTAATTATTTTTGTCAATTCTTTGCAAATTTCATTTTAACTGTGATTAGTAACTCATAATATCCATATAGCACAATTGAATATATCCACTGGACCAAATCATGTTTTCTAAGTATCCTATTTAGCTATAACATTCAGCACTTCTAGAAATAGTGGTGCATCCTTGAGAGATTAATCCAATGGTGCCAGTAGGATCAGGCCAGTTATTACTTCACATCATCTTAAATCCCCAAAACTCCATTCGTGTCTTCACTTACATGGTGTGCACATTTTTTTAAACCTCCTTAGCATCTCCAGTCTCTTCATCTTTCCATTTTCTACCTTTCTATTAGGCCCCTCCTGGTCTCATTTCTCTGCCTGGGCTGGATTGAATGGATGATCACCTGAAGTAGTCCTTTGCCCCAAATCTTCAACATCTTTACACCCATGTACTTAGATCACGTGGACCTAGAAATTCAGAACGCTAGATCAATTTCCATTTATCTTCTCTTTTTCTACTTCTAGTGTGTAGAGCACTGCTGGCGATGATAATACAACTATGCACATTGTATCCCTGCAATCTATGGCCTTCATTCTCAGCTTTCCACCATTTGTTTTAAAAAATTTATTTATTTTTATTTTTAAAATTTTTAATGTTTATTTTTTATTTGTTTTAATTTTTTTAAGTTTATTTATTCTCAGAGTGAGAGTGAGTGGGATACGGGTGCAGAGAGAGAGAGAGGGGAGAGCGAGGATCCCAAGGGAGGTCCCTCCTCCCAAGGGAGGGAGGGTTTGTGAGGATGTGGGGCCCAAACTCACAAACCATGAGACCACAGCTTGAGCCAAAATCAAGAGTCGGATGCCTAATTGGCTGAGCCACCCAGGCGCCCCAAGAATTTGTGTTTTTAGAGAACTTTTAGGTTTACAACAAAATGGAGTCAAGGTACAGAGATTCTTCATACACCCTCTGCCTCCACGTATCCGTAGCCTCCCCTATTACCATATAACTCATCAGATTTTTTTTTTTTAACCAGGGATGAATGTACATCCTCACGCAACATACATAGTTACCTTAGGGTTCACTCTCAGAGTTGTACATTGTATGGGTTTGGAAAAAGGTATAATGATATATATATCCTTCATTATAATAGCACACAAATTCGTTTTAACCCTAAAAATCCTCTGTGCTCTGCCTATTCATCACTTCTCCCACCCTTACCCTCATCCCTGAAAATAGCTAATTTTTTTTATTGTCTCCATAGTTTTGCCTTTTCTAGAATATTCCATTGTTGAAATCATATACTCTATAGCCTTTTAATTTATTTTATTTTTTAAACATGTTTTTTTTAAATATGAAATTTGTTGTCAAATTGTTTTCCACTCAACACCCAGTGCTCATCCCAACAGGTGCCCTCCTCAGTGCCCATCACCCTCTTTCCCCTCCCTCCCACCTCCCATCAACCCTCAATTTATTCTCAGTCTTTAAGAGTCTCTTATGGTTTGGCTCCCCCCTCTCTAACCTTTTTTTTCCTTCCCCTTCACCCTGCCATGGTCTTCTGTTAAGTTTCTCAGGATCCACATAAAAGTAAAAACATACGGTATCTGTCTTTCTCTGGATGACTTATTTCACTTAGCATAACACTCTCCACTTCCATCCACATTGCTACAAAAGGCCAGATTTCATTCTTTCTCATTGCCACAATAGTATTCCATTGTGTATATAAACCACAATTTCTTTATCCATTCATCAGTTGATGGACATTTAGGCTCTTTCCATAATTTGGCTGTTGTTGAAAGTGCTGCTATAAACATTGGGATACAAGTGCCCCCATGCATCAGCACTCCTGTATCCCTTGGGAAAATCCCTACCAGTGTCTATAGCTTTTTTAGATTGGCGTATTTTACCTAGTAAAACGCATATCAATTTTCTTTATGTCTTTTCATGGCATGATACCTCATTCTTTTTAGTACTGAATAAAATTCCACGATCTAGATGTACCATGGTGTGTTTATCCACTCATCTACTGAAGGACATCTCATTTACTTCCAAATTTTGGCAATTATGAACAAAGCTGCTATAAACATGCATGTGTGTCCATAAGTTTTTAACTCCTTTTGGTGAATACTAAGGATCACGATTTCTGGATCACATGGTAAGAATATATTTAGTTTCATAAGAGACTGCCAAACTGTCTTCCAAAGTGGCTGTACCATTTTGCATTCCTGCCAGCAAAGGTATGGGAGTTCCTGGTGTTCCACATCCTGCATTTGTGGTTGTTAGTTTTCTGGATTTGGGGCATTTTTATTAGGTGTGTAGTGGTATCTCATTGTTTGAATTTGCATTTCCCTGATGGCATACGATATGGAGGATCTTTCTGTATGCTTATTTGCCATTTGTATGAGGCATCTGTTAAAGTCTTTGGCCCATTTTTTAATCAGGTTATGTGTTTTCTTATTATTGAGTTTTAATATTTTAGTTTTGTATATTTTAGATAACTGTCCTTTATCACATAGGTTTTTTGCAAATATTTTCTCCCAATCCGTGACTTGCCTTCTAATTCTCTTGAAATTGTCTTTTGCAGAGCAGATGTTTTTTAATTTTAATGATTCCAGCTTATCAGTTATTTACTTCATGGGTTATGTCTTTGGTGCTGTATCTAGAAAGGCATCACTATACCCAAAATCATCTAGATTTTTTCTCCTATATTATCTTTTATGAATTCTGTAGTGCTGTGTTTTGTCAGCCATATTTTACTAACTCTTATTATGTTCACTCTCTTTCAATTACTGAGGAATTGTTTCATGCTCTCATTAAGCCTTCTTTCCAACTTCTCACCCTCTCTCCTGCAGATAATTTAGTCTCTGCTCTTATCAAGAGAAATGGGAAGATCAAATATAACCTTCCCAAACTTTCTACCCTTTTCCTCACAAAGGACACGCATCTGCCCTTACTCTCCCAACCTCTCCAGGTTCACAAGATGAGGTAGTCCCATTTCTGTTCAAGGACAGTCCCTTTCTGTACTCTTTATGCTTCATTCCTCTTCTTTATATTATTTTTTTATATCACCAATCTCTTATTCTGTACTGTTATTTCTCTTCAACCAATAAATATGCTCAGTACTTGACTATCCTTAAAAAAAAAAAAAGAATCCAAAACAACAATAAAATAGCAGCAGCAGCACCAATGCCACCACCTCCTTTGCTCCTGTGTCTGATTTTAACTGTCTTTCATCCTCCTCTGGACAGAGCTCTTTTCAATTATTGTCTCCATTTTTTACTTCCTATTCACCTTTCAATCCAATGAACTCTGATTTATCCTGTCACAGCACTGCAACTGGCATGGCTGAAGACACCATGATGTCTGCATTGCACTTTACACATCCCTCTCTGTGTTGAATTTGACACTTCCAACTACACTGTCCTTGAAGTTCTCCTTGCCTTTGGCCTCTATGACCTTATTGCTATTATTTCTCTGACATTCCTTTTCAGGCTCTTTTCTGACCTCTTCTTAAATGTTGGTATTTCTCCAGGATTCCACTGTGAGCCACTGCTATTTCACTCAAAGTTTTAACTGACATATCTGTATCTATCTATATCTGCCTATATCTATATCTATATCTGTATCTATATCTATATCATCTATCTATGTCTATATCTATATATCTGTATTTATATCCAGATGTAGGACTTGGAAGTCTTCATTTCTACTCCTAACATTGCCATTTTGCTTCAGAGGTCGGGTCCCTTCTATGTGTGTTTTCTATAGGTACGTCAAATTCAACATGACCTTGGCTGAATTTATCCTCAACTCCTCTACTTTCCAACACTTGGTTCTTCTCCTCTGTTCCTTATAGGTTGGTAGCCCCAAGAGTTTCAAAATCATTTTAGAACAGCACAACGTTCAATAAAAATATAATGTAAACCACATATGTAATTTAAACTTTTCTGACAGCCACATTAAAAAATAAAATGAGGGGTGCCTGGGTGGTTAAGTCAGTTAAGTGTCTAACTTCAGCTCAGGTCATATCTCATGGTTCATGAGTTGGAAGCCCGTGCCAGTCTCTGTGCTGACAGCTCAGAGCCTGGAGCCTGCCTCAGATTCTGTGTCTCCTTCTCTCTCTGCCCCTCCCCAACTCACGCTGTGTGTCTATCTCTCAAAAAATGATAAACATTGAAAAAACTTTTTTAAATAAACAGTGGAATGAATACTAAAAACCAATTTTATTTAACCTAATGTATTCAACATAATATTATTTCAATATATGATAAATCTTAAAACAGTTACGAGGTTTTTGTTTTTGTTTTTGATACTAAGTTCTCAAAATCTAGGTTGCATTTTACACTTCTTGAACACCTGAATTGAAACTAGTCACTAGGGCCCAATGACCATGTGTGGCTACTGTAAAGTACAGTTCTAGAGTCTTTACATTCACTAATCTCTCTCTCATCTAGTTATAATTCCTGTTGATTTTATTTCATGGGTATTTCGCCAGTAAGTTTATTTATTTTCATCCTTACTACATCATGGCTTTAGTTCACACCTTGGTCATTTCTCATTTGAGTTATTGCAATAGCTTACATAATCTAGTTTCTCTGTCTTGGAGAGAGTGCAAATCCACTAGAATGAAGGAGGATATAGTAGAATAACTCCTTATATGTACTTTTATCTAGAAAATAAGAAAGCAATTCAGACCTATTAATATTTAATATACATATTGATGCCAGCACCCTTGCTCTGTATTTTTGAGAAGTAATAATAAAATGGAAATGTAAGACATAAAGTACATTTTCCCCACAAAATAAAAAACTTTTAGTATGGTTGATTTTATCTTCATGCAGACTTTCAAATTTCTCTGTATATTTCTATATGATGTACATAATTTATTAATACAATGGTTACATATAATTTAAAAATAAATCTATATATGTACTTGAAATTTATTTTAGTACTGCCAGGAGGAGTGAGATCAGTAAAATTTAGCGTCTCATGGAACTGGATCCACTCTGACTTTACCCTACCTGCCTCCCCGACCTCAACTTCTTCATCCCCACCACACATTTTCTGTATTAAGTGGCTCTTTCATATTTTGTTCCTGTTTGTTCTTCATACAGAGAAACAAATTCCAGTAAGACCTTGGTTTGTGAGTATAATTCATTCTGGAAACATGCTTGTAATCCAAAGTGCTTATGTATCAAAGCGAATTTCCCCATAAGAAATAATGGAAATCCAGGTAATTCGTTTCACAACCCAAAAGTATTTACATAAAAATTATTATAATACCATAATATAATACAAAATAATAAAGAAAATACAAAATGTAAAGAAAAATAAACAAGTTAACCTGTGCTTACCTTTGAAAACTTTCATGGCTGGTGTGAGGGAGACGAGAGAGGAGGGTTATTATGTAGGACAACTTTCACTATCACTAACAGATCAGTGCTATCTATTGCTTCAATGGAGTCTTTTTCTTTTCATGCAGCTTTAACAAGGAGCCTATCCAATGACACTTGCTCTTGCCTCCTTTAGACGATTTCACGGAAATGTGACATTGCATTGTCATTAAACAGGTTCATCGCTCGCACTGCTCCAACTTTATTTGGGTGGTGCTTTTCTACAAAATTTTGCACCGTTCCCCACATTTTACACATCTCCCTAATCTCATTTGAAGTGAGGGATTCCTCCATCTTTTTCTCCTCTTCCTCTGTAGACGAGATGCAGATGTAGACTTCTTATAAAATCTTGCAATTTTAGCCACTCACATACCTCATTTGTACTGCTCAATGATTTCCTTAACTTCCACTGTAATCATCTTCTTACCGCCTTTCTTTCCCACCTTTTCCTGCATGGAGGCCATTGCATACATTTGCATGGATGTTGACTACAGTACAGTATTAATAAACTCGTGTCACATATTGTATTTAATGTAACTGGCAATAAGGCAGCAGAGGAAACTATGTCTGCAGGCAACCTGACCTAGAATGAAGTAAAGTATCCCTAAGCTTACTCTTGTACGGAAAAGCAAAGGACCTTCTATAGGTCCTTTGAAGTGACAAAAAATATACTAGTTCCAGTTGTGGGCACCTTCTAATGTTCTGAAAAATCACTGATTTCTGCCAAACACCATGGCCTGAGACCGAGCATCTGAGCATGGGAGACGATCACCCACAATTCCACAACAAGAGAGAGAGAGAGAAGAAGCGTTGGCTCAGTTATGATCATGTGACATTCAGCATCACGTACTACTTGTATTGCAAGACACTGCTCTTTATCAAGTTAAAATTTATTAGAAATGTTTGCTCGTCTTGCAGAATACTTGCTGGACAAGTTACTTGCAAACCAAGGTTTTACTGTACTCCCTGACCTGGCATTCTGTTTCTCTTCCAGGCTCTTCTGAGATACCATTTCTTCAAAGAAAGCCTATGACAACTTCCTAAATTGTGTCAAGTTCCCCTTCCCTTGCTTGACATACATGTCTTATTATACTATTAGATTGAAATTAAATCTTTATGGATCTGCCTTCTCTACTAAGCTGTAAGATTCGTGAGGCAAGGATTGTGATATCATCGTATTTTTTCATCTTGACATATGATAGGTTCTTTAGAAATGTTCACTGCACTACTTTCATGCCTTTCCTTGTTGGATACAGCCTGTCCTACCAGGAGTGAAATAACGATTTGCTCATTGCAATTTATGGAGTAACTGAAAGACTTCCATTCTATCCAAAGATGCACGAAAGCATACTTTCATTTTAGTACAGCGATTAGTATGCTATTTGTAAGAACCTCATAGGGTCGATAACAATGTTAGTGTGAAATAATTTGACCACTTGCTTCTTACTAGAAATTAGATGAGATTACTTGCTGTTGGAGAGTGAAGTTTTGACTGTATGTGTACAAGCAGTGGCCATCAAACTTCACTATGAATAATAATCACCCTGGACACATGTTTAAGTGTAGACTTCTGGGGTTTCATATGTACATATTCTGATTCATTTGGACTGGGGGTGGCCCAAGAATCTGTGTTTTAGAAAAGCATCCCGATGGTTATAATATAGTTGGTAGAAACCATACTTTGAGAAGTATTATTTCCTTCTTTCTGAAGTAGAGAGTAAGAGGCAGGAGTAATTTTGAACAATTGAGAGAACTGCCTTAGAGATGGAGTGAGGTTCTGTGTAGAGGTTTACAGAAGTTACAGAGCATTAGAAAGGAGAATGGACACCTGGGAAAGCTGAAGCAGGGAATCAAGGGTGGCAAGGACTGAGGGTGTGGAGAGAGTCTTGAAGATCAAGAATAACAACTTTGGCTTATTTCACAATTTTCCCTAGGATTGACTTTTCTTCTTTGGCAAGAAAACTTATTATCAATAATTTTAAAAAATCTATTCAGGTAATTCATCTTCATTTAGGAACTGACACTCAGTAGTCATTAAATAAGTAAATTTTTTGCTATTTCAGGGTCTCTAGGATATTGATTAATTTAGGTATAGGATGATTATTGATATTTAGAACAGTGTCATGTAAGTCCATACAGTATTTCATTTTTGGTTCTATGAAAACAAAAACTATCTGGCATAGGGGAGATGGTTATCTGTGCCCTGTGAAAAAGCAGAATTTAACTTTGCAACTCTGAGAAAAAGTTAGATTTTCACTTAAAAGCCATTTATAAATAATTTCTATCAGAGCTGTAATCTAAGTTATTAATATGTTTTAAAATTTAAAAGCTGTTTATAGGTTTTTATGAGGATGCTACATGCTTTTTAGCATGACAAATAACAACCAGAAGTAGATGGATAAATCTAGACCATTAAGAAGCTCCAAACTTTTAGTTTTTGCTTATTGTTTCAGCTTTCTTGAACCTCATTCAGTTTTATTTAGAGTGGTGAACTGTTAACAAGGAACTAATTGGTTGACTTGAGTTTCTTCTTTTTACCATTTGGTGGCCAGTCTCTGGTGAAAAATCCTAATGAGATGCAAACCAGACAAACAAATGGACCAGTGGACTGGGAGGGGGGAGAGAGGCAGTGGGCCTGGAGAGTTTATTATTGTTCACCCAATCAACTAAATATGTTTTAATTATAGCAGCAATGCCATAAATAGGCTGAGCACAAGCCTATTAGTCTGCCTCATTCAATTCTTTTCTGTTTCAGTTGCTTTGCTTCCACCATCCATATAAGTCTGCAATTTTAGTTTTGTCCATTTGATGGGAGAGATTTCCCTCTGGTTATCTGTAGTTTGGGAAGATAAATTGTCTTAAATAGCTCAATAGAGGGTGAGCTTTGGGGAAACAATGTTGTTCTTAGTGCAATTTATATCTTGTTTTTAACTCCACTTAGTACAAGACCTATGCTCTCAATTGGTTCACATTAAATTCAACATCTCTGCCAATCTGTGCTCTCTTGTAGGTGATTCGTAAGGGATGGTTAACCATCAGCAACATTGGCATCATGAAAGGAGGCTCTAAGGGATACTGGTTCGTCCTTACTGCTGAAAGCTTGTCCTGGTACAAAGATGACGAGGTAAGTCACAGAGAATCACAATTATTTTATTAAAGTGTTTCCAATTTCCAATTAATTGATATTATTGTGATGTACAGTTCCAAGACATGAGTGATTCTCTTTCAGTAAGACATAACTTGGGGTGTTTGAAGAAGCATTGTTTTTTCTTCATAGATTCTTAATTTATAACACTCCCCTCAAATTTCTTTTATTCCTCTGGTATAGTCACATGTTTGCTAACCCGAAGAAATGGAGTTAGGGGTCAGTAGTTGGAAATTTCCTTCTTTGTAATAATGATGAGATACTGATATAGGGACAATTTTCATTAAATAATGTGTTGAAAAAACCCAGGGATATAGAGCATCTTAAGAATGAAATTAATAGCACTGATGCAGAGTTAATAAAGAATTTTGGAATTGTTGGCTGTGACATCTGTTTCAAATGGCAGGCTTTTGAAAATGTCCAAATCAATAGTCTTCAAGCAAGCCCCAGGTAATTGTTTATATGAATTTTGTTGTTTGAAAATATGATATCTATGTAAAAGCCTGAATTATGATAATTATGTTCTCTGGCTCATGTTAGATGTTAATCATTTTGGCCCTGTGACTTACTACTCATTTTAATCTGGTAGCTTTAAAAGTGCAAAAAGTCCTATCAATCTTGTGGACCCATTAGAGTGCTATCAAGTGATACTGCTAAATTTGGGAAGTCATGGATGAAATTAAACTATGTTTTGGAAATTTTAAGAGCTCTGGTCTGACCTGAGCTATTTTTGGTGCTTATAATGCAGTCCACAAACATTAGATAAGAATACTTTGTGATTTAGAAAGCTATTTACAGGTAAGATTGCCTCAATTTTGTTTGGCTGTAAAGGGCATGTATTTCAGAGTTAAAAGTCCTTCCAATCCTGGCTTGGTATTCTTTTTGAAAGTCCTACAAGGTGCCTTTGTCAGTTGTTAGAGTTCAAGTTTCTTGTCTTACATAGTTCTTTCTGCTTCCTAAGTACTTTGTGAACAATAGTATATTAATCAGATGATCAGTTGATGGCCACTAAGTTTTCTTCAGTAAGGGAAATAGAATATTATAGAAATGTACAGAAACAATTTTTACACAAAAGCTTTACAATATTTTTTTATGTCATATATTTCACTGACTTCAGTCAAACATGGAGTGGGTGTTGTAAGGGTCTGAGGATTAGCAATGGTTTCTTTCCTTTGCTGGCTGCTCAGATAGCCCTGTCATTCCGTGGAAAGCTCCAGTCTTCAAAGACCACAGCTTCGGGAGCTCTGAGATGCCTGTCTAGATAGAAAAATCAGTAAATAGAGTGTCTTCTTCTTTTGTTCATTTGCCTTAAGAGATCTTCTCTTAGATACATTTTGTTTCCAAGGACTTAGAGGATTATTTATGTACATTTAAATTCATATTGGTTTGGAAGCTTTTATCAGTTATTCTGGGGAAAGCAAAAGATTTTGCTGAGGATTCATAATAATAATAGCTGGTGTTTTTTTATAGGTTAAAACACCTATATATGGTCCTATATGGACTCATTCAGTCCACATTGTAACCCTAAGGATAAGTGCTGTTGTTATCCCCATTTTTCAGAGAAAAGTAAACAAACAAAAAAAAACCCCAACTATTCAAAAAGTCCTTTCTGTAGGACTCAGTTTCCCCTATTGCAGAATACTTGGTGTTTGTGAGCATAACTAATTTCCCAAGGTCACATAGCTAGTTGGTGGCAAAGCAGAAATTCAAACTCAGGCTATCTGGCTTCTGAGCTCATGTCTTCAATCACAAGTGTATGCAAGAATCCCAGAGATGCTGCAGTTGTCCAAGTCAACCTTATCCCACAGAGGTTTTATTTAGACAAGTTCCAGGCATATTGGCATTGACCTTTTTGTGGTTGTTAGTATGAGGGCTCTGAAGATAATAGGAGTAGCTACTGTTATTGGAATATGGCTTTGGGGTTCTCTTGTCTGGCTATGTGGGCACTGAAACAAGGCCATTGGAAGGCACGTGATGCCCCCTGTAGGGAAGAAGAATCTTTGAGAGCTTTGTAAGTTAATGATCAGTAGTCATCCCTTCCATTCCTCTAGAAACTCAAGATAACTTTTTACAAAATCTCTGCTGCTGAAGCTCCCTCATGAGCATTTGCTTACAACAAATAGAAAATACATGTGTGCAATTATAATACTAACTGAGTGCTGGAGACATTTTATTAAAGGTATTTGGGCATGGGGCGGTGGGATGGGAATGAC
Source organism: Prionailurus viverrinus (assembly GCF_022837055.1). NCBI lineage: Eukaryota > Metazoa > Chordata > Mammalia > Carnivora > Felidae > Prionailurus > Prionailurus viverrinus. Next base: position 11,887,573 of record NC_062577.1, read on the forward strand.
CCTTGAAATATGATGGAGTGATCTGGATGAAGAAAGTTTAGGAAAGGGTTGTTTTCTTAGTTTAGTCGATTTCAAAAAAGAGAAAATGACAAAGTTGCTGCTTTTTGGAATGAACAAATAGACAAATAATGCAATGGTAAGTGCTCTGAAGAAAATAAAATGGGGTAGTGAGCTAGAAAGTGATGGGGGAAGAACCTGTAGATTGGGTGTTTGGGAGGAAGTAACATCGAATTAGAGGCTGGGATGATGAGCTGTGTAGAAGATTTTATCGAAGAAAATTCCAGCAAGAGGGCATCATAAGTAAACCCCCACCCCACCCCAGGATGGCAGCCAGCAGGAATACTGTGGCTGGAATGTGATAGCATGGGAGAGAGAGGTAGGAAATAAAATCAGAGGTACTAGTGGGTGGGGTCTTATCAGACCCCATGCACTAATTTGGATTAAAAAAATTTTTTAATGTTTATTTATTTTTGAGAGAGAGAGAGAGGGAGGGAGGGAGACAGGGCATGAGCAGAGGAGGGGCAGAGAGAGAAGGAGACACAGAATCCGAAGCAGGCTCCAGGCTCTGAGCTGTTAGCACAGAGCTCGACGCGGGGCTCGAGCTCACAGACTGCGAGATCGTGACCTGAGCCGAAGTCGGATACTTAACTGAATGAGCCACCCAGGAACCCCCTAATTTGGATTTTATTTCAAGGATAATTGAAAACTATTGGCTTGTTCCAATGGGATGTAACATAATTGGATTTATGTTTTATTTATTTATTTATTTTTTCAACGTTTTTTATTTATTTTTGGGACAGAGAGAGACAGAGCATGAATGGGGGAGGGGCAGAGAGAGAGGGAGACACAGAATCGGAAACAGGCTCCAGGCTCTGAGCCATCAGCCCAGAGCCTGACGCGGGGCTCAAACTCACGGACCGCGAGATCGTGACCTGGCTGAAGTTGGACGCTCAACCGACTGCGCCACCCAGGCGCCCCTGGATTTATGTTTTAGAAAGACCACTCTGGCTGCTGGGTTGGGCATAATGCGTAGGATGGAATGTGCATGTGGAAGGAGGGGAGTGGTAAGAATGGAAGACGGGAGACCAGCTAGCTAGGAGACTGTAGCAATGGTCCAGGTAAGAGAAGATGGTGGCTTATACTGGGTGGCTTGAGAAGAGCTCTTGAATTCAGGGTGGCAAATTGATGGGCCACATACTGCAGCCATTAGCTACTGTTACTCATTAGAACTCTGCTCCAGAAACAACATAAAATGTTTTCAAAATATTAATGCCTGACTCACAAATGGCCTCTATCTTTAAATTGTTTGTGTCAGTGGGGCAGAGCGTTTTTCCACTGGAGCCATCCTCATTCATCCCCACCTCACCGTTCCTTGACCACCACCACTGTCATCCTCTACTCTGCTTTATTTCTCTTGCGAGAGTTTCCTACCATTGCAGACCACCTTTGAGCTTGCTGTCAGGGTTAAAGGGAGAGTACCGCACTGTTCCTTGATTTCTGCTTATATTCAACAAATAGTTATTAGTGTCAGCTGGAAGCAGAAGCTGGAAGGGAGGGTGTGGAGAAAGGAGGCCAAGAAGAAACATCAGGAGGGTTGGGCTTAGAAGTAGTGACGAGTCTCTGGCCTCTTGACTTTGTACCGTCTTTTAGCAGCAGTGTTTTAAATGATACTTAGATTCCAAAGAAGTCTTACTGCCATCCTTCAAACTTAACATGATTCTTTGGGCAACCTCGAAAACCCCAATTTAGAATATTGCTTTGTGAAAATAAGCCTAAATTCTAACTCAACTTTTGGAGTCAATTTGTTGGTAAATTAAATGCTCGTTCTTTATTCCCGTGGTATCCCTCTATACCCACATCAGCATCTGCATACTTGTAAATCCTGTTATATGACAATTTATCTTTCTTAGTCAAGCAAATGTGACACAGTAAATATCATGAAGTTAGTTATAGATTCATTCATTTATTCAATGACAAATTTACATTCAAATTTTCATAGAGGATTATCATTGTTTTTCCCGTGTTCCGCCATCTTCCTACTTTCTTGCGTAATTAGACTGGTATGTTTTCATTATATCTAATTGGCTGTTGAATAAATAGCATATTATGCCATATGCTATAGGTATGATTTTATTTAAGTCATGACAAGTTTGTAATAATATAAATGACTTATGAAATACATTTGAGATGAAGAAAAATGACTCAAACTCTTTCCAGGATCACACTAATTGAACAAAAGACCCTATGGACTGTATGCTTGGTACAACAAAGGCAGTGAGGTATGAAGGACATGGATTTGCAATGGCTAATGCCAGTGTTGGAACAAGTCCGTCTTCTCTGGGCCTCTGCTTTTCTTTTCACTTGTTGCATGGGGACCTTTGCCGAGCAAACCACCTGAAAGAGATTTTCTAGGGTTCTAAGAAATCATTTATTAATAAATACTTTTTAAAAAATTTTTTTTAATGTTTATTTTTGAGACAGAGAGAGACAGAGCTTGAATGGGGGAGGGTTAGAGAGAGGCAGACGCAGAATCTGAAGCAGGCTCCAGGCTCTGAGCTGTCAGCACAGAGCCCGACGTGGACGTGGGACTCAAACTCACGGACCGTGAGATCATGACCTGAGCCGAAGTTGGACACTTAACCGACTGAGCCACCCAGGCGCCCCTATTAATAAATACTTTTATAAACTTTTAGGTATCACATTTATATATTTATGCTTGCCATTGCAAGTAACAACGGTGCCCTCCCCTGTAAAGCCATTCTTTGACTCACATGTCTTCTAATTTCCAATTTTTTTGTCATTTCATATTGTGAGATAGGATGTATAATATTGGGTTTTGTTGTTGTTGTGTGTATGTATGTATGCATGCATATATTTATTTATTTTGGCAGAGAATGGTAAGGTTTGGATTCTTAGAGGGAACTCATATCCCATTTCTTTAGTGAGACATGGTATACTGCCTGCCCCCTAGCCTATGGGTTCTCTTACACCTCAGCCAAGAATTGGAGCTGATGATACAAAACCATGTGATTTCCTATCCAAGCTGGCAGAGGCAATAGCATCATGACCCTGTGTAGTAATTTTAAGCTAGAGTTGGCATGACTGTAATGGTAAGTCCCCAGTACTTTTCTTACTTTCTTCCTATGCTGAACAGATTTATTCACCCTACCCTTGAATTTTAGATGGATCATGAACACTCTCAAGCATCTGTGGACTGCACTTTTTGAACCATTACTCTATATTATAATAATGTTATTTGCAATGTTACTGATAGATGAGCTTAACAGAGAGGTTTCCACCTGTGTCCCAGACAGTGTTTTTTCCCACATGTTACCTTCAAAGAGTCTTTACAATACAATGTGGTTATAGTAGGCATGATTAATCTATGTATATGACTGTATGTTATCCTCTAACATTACTCTAAGATTGGGGCTTTCTGTAACACAAAAAGAAATAAACCATCTTCATACAGGGTTAGACAGTTTATAACTAATCACCGAGGGGATTTGCTCAAACCTGGCTGTCCTTCTAGATCATGTTCTAAAAGGACAGTACCCTAGACTTGGAAGTTTCTGATACAGGTGGTCCTGAGCTCTTTTCTAGGGGGCTCATAGGCCTTTTCCTCGTTTCATCCTCCCCAGGGCATTCTGCCAATGTGTGTAACACATCAAGAAAGATCTGTTTATGGGGGTAAGGATAGTTTGGGCATGCAGGCTTGTATGTCCACATATATTCCCTTGTATTTGGGATAGATGATACTTAGATCCTTTGATTTCTATCAAAATAACAACATAAGGATATATTTAGTACTTTACTAAGGATTTAGGGAAGCAGTACAACAACTCAGACAGCCTCAAATGCCTCTGTACAACAGTTTTTATCCAGTGGACACACACTTGGGTATGTTACTGGCTGCTCTAACCCTGTGCTGGCCCAGCCCAATGACAGTACATTGGCTTCTCTCTTTCAGTCTCGCCTCCTACTTCTTCCCTCAATGCTGTTAATATGGATTGCCCCAAAATCAAGGCACTTCTCCCTCTGTTATATACATCCATTCAGCTCTTCTTAGAATCTAGTTCAGCCTTTGCTCCAGCCTCATTTTTGTATATCCAAACTAGTCAAAATGCTGAACCAAACCAAATGGACTTCCAATTAGCAAGATGCTCCCTAGTTTGACAGTAATTGTGGTTGTAAATTGTATTCCACTATTTATTCTCCCTGTTTAAAGTCATGAAGGCCAGCTTTCAATCTGAATGATAATCTTGATGATGATCATTGTCATCATAATGGTTAACATTTATTGAGTATATATAGTTTCCCAAGCACTGAGCTAAATCAGTATTTTATTTACATTCCCCATTTTATTTTTATTTATTTATTTTTTTAAATTTTTTTTTACATTCCCCATTTTAGAGATGAAGACTGAGACACAAAGAGAATGAGTAATTTAGCAAGCTACTCAATATTGGTGCTATGCTCTTAATTGCCTGAACACTTCCTAACAAACATTTTCTGGACACCTGTTATGCACTATACTCTATCCTTTAGTCACTAAGGATAAAATGGTTAGCAAGGAACTCATGGTACCTGCCCTCATGAAGGATATTTACCAATAAAGAAAACATATAAGCAAAACAAAACAGGGAACCCTATCAGATGTAGATTACAAGCTATGAAGAAAATAAATGCAGTGATATGTTTGACTTAAAAGGTGTCTGGGATGGGGATTACATCACTGGGGGGACACTGAATTGGGTGGTCAGAGGTTTATGTTAATGCTTTGAGGCAAGATTGAGCCTGCTGAATTTAAGAAACTGAATTAAGGCCAGTGTAACTGGAGCAAAGAGAGAAAAGAACTCTATAAAAGATTAAGGATTTTGACCCTAAGAATGATGAGAAGCCTTGGAAGTTTGTAAGCTGGAGAGTCACATAAGATCTGACTTTTTTACATATCCTTTTGGTTGCCTTGTAGAAAAATGGATTGGAGGAGTACAAAACTGGTTTGGGGGTTTGTTAGGAAGGTATGACTATGGACTATCTAAGAGATAATAGCTTGGGTTGGGGTGGGTTGATGGAAATTGATAGAAGTAGATAGATTTAAGAGATTATTTCAGGTGGTGAAAATTGACAACTCCTCACCCATGATATGTAGTGGTTCAGTGTTTAAGTTCCTGCTAAATTGCAAGCCTCTTGAGACCAGGAGCCATTGTCTTATTTACTGTTCTACCACCATGAACATGGCACTGGCAGGTGACAGTAAATATTGGTTGAGTGAAGATGTGATTAAGCAAATAAATAATATTTATTTAGTACAGCCTAATAATTCATCTTGTCCTCTTATCTCAGGTACCTAAACTAAATTATTTAATTACAGGGTAAACTTAGAATTTGAGGTTGTCTTAAAATTTTCTTAATTTTCATCATTGAAGGTTAATGGACTTTTTTTCCTCCTCTGACTATATAGCTTCCTGAACTGAAATCATTTAAGCAGAAAGTAAATTTCCTAATGTTATTTTAAAACATTATAAATATATTTTGTACAATTCTTAGAAATGATTTAGAAAAGGGCTAGGTGTAGAATTAAAATAGAAAGTGGGACGCTGGGGTGGCTCAGTCAGATAAGTGTCCAGCTCTTGGTTTCTGTTCAGGTGATGATCTCAGATTTAGTGGGTTCGAGCCCTGTGTGGAGCTCTGCACTGGCAGTATGGAGCCTGCTTGGGATTCTCTGTCTTCCTCTTTCTCTGCCCCTCCCCTGCTCATGCTCTCTCTCAAAATAAATAAATAAATCAACATTAAAAAAATTTTACATGGAAACTTTCATTTCAAAAAGGATTTGGGGTTTAGATAGTTTTATATTAATACTTTAAAACTAGGGGCACCTGGGTAGCGCGGTTGGTTAAGCATCCAACTTCAACTCAGGACATGAACTAATAGTCCGTGGGTTCGAGCCCTGTGTCAGGCTCTGTGATGACAGCTCAGAACCTGGAGGCTGCTTCAGAATCTGTCTCCCTCTCTCTCTTCCCCTCCCCCACTCACACTCTGTCTCTCTCTCTGTCTCTCTCAAAAATAAATAAACGTTAAAAAATTTTTTTAAATAATTAAAAGAATACTTTAAAATCAGATCTGGAAAAAGAGGATGGCTTTTATTTAAAATATGTATAAAATATGAATTTTAGAAGAATAGAGTCTGATAAAGGGAGAAAAAAGCCATTTTTCTCTTAATGTCAATGAGAAATATATGAATGATAGTTAAAATCTCTGAAGGGGATTGCTAGTTTATGTATAATGGTAGTGTGTAGCCAATATTTATTCCATTTTTATCATCCAACATGAAGATTAAAATCATAACGGAATACTCAGAGGAAGCTAGGGTAATTGAACAGAAGTGTTCCCAGTGAAAATGTGCTAACCTTATACTATTGAAGAAAATCCAAAATCTGCATTGAAATAAGAACATTCTTTGGACTCTTAAAAAATTACAGGCCTCACTTTTGTGGGTTGAAGTATTTGGATAGCTTGATAAAGAGATTACATAATTCCTTTATAGGGATAATTACTTAGTATTGTTTTTATTATGTAGCTGTAACAGATGACAAGTGTAACTTAGGTAATAGAAAACAAAATGACAGCTATATCCCTGGATGGCCAAAGTTGTGAGACCAAGAAGTCACAGAAATCTTCAGCTATTTCCATTTTCACTTAGACTTTCAAGATTCCGCCTGTTTCCTCTACGTCTGCATGATCCTCGCGATGAGGAGGTCAGGATTAACCCTGTGAACACTATTTACACTCCTTGCTGAGTTGTTTTAGTTAGCTAAAACTTAGATATTTTTTACCAAAAAAAGAAGTCGAATAAATATTGAACTTTAAAACATTTATGTTACTTAAAATTCTTCATGATTTTAGTTGTGTTTTTTCACATATGTAGATTTTTAATGTAGGATTATTTCATACAAACATTTCCACATTTTGGCATTATCCAAAGATTTATAATTTTGAAAAATATATACAACAACCCATAATGGCAAATGCTATTTCAAATTTATTAAGTATATTTAATAGACCCAAACCCACTCCCCTAAATGTATTTTTTATCTGACTTAAAAGTTTATTCTAGAAGAACAATATTACTCTTTACCAGAAGAGTGCAATTTTTAAATGTGCTTCATGTAATGAATTTAAATAAATATAACATTCTTTCATTCTTTCAGGCATTTTTTGAAAGCCTGAAATGTAAAACTAAAATGTTAACCTCAAAGTTTAAGGGAATATTATTTGAAACGTTTTCCTGGAGTGGCTCACTTAAGGATGACTTCACTGGCCTCCTAGCTTTCCCTTTGGAGTTTGCTGGAATGGAACAGTCTTCTTTATGTTCTGACCTGCTATCATTTCATCTGGAGAGGTCCCAAGCCCTGTCCTGGGATTGCCTTGTAAGGGTCCAGTAGAGTGATCCAGATGTGGAGTCCTCTCGCCATTTGCTGCTTGTCATATCAAACATTTAAAATTGGGCGGTAATATGTAAATATCTTGTGAGACATTTTTCTGTCGTGTTCCTGTTTATAGTTTACATTTTGTGAACTATTGGTTAGTACTTTATTTGCTAGTAATAGGACTTTCATTTAAGGTAAAAACCCTCATTGCTCAGTGTGTTTAGCATAAGTATATTTTGCAGATGACCTATTTCCTAAGGCCCGTTGCATTTAGCCTTAATTATATTTTTACTTCATAGTTTTGCCCACTTTTTTCTTTTCTTTTTAAAGAAACCATAGTGTCATGTTTAGTAAAATAGCACAAAATCCTGTAAATTTTTAACCTCATGAGATTTTTAGCCTTAAGACTAAGTCTTTTATTTTAAAAATGAAATAGCTGAATAAAAATAGATTTTTAGTCCAAAATATATCCCTGAAATATTTAGTTAAAATTTTTAAAAGTTTTATGTAGCCTGGTGCCACATTTTTAAAAGTTTGACCAGAATCTAAGGAAAATAAAATTAATTTTAAATACTGAAGTTAAAAACATTTAAGTGAACCAAATCAAAGTTAACAATTTTCTAATTTTATCTATCTCCCACCATTTTGCCCAGCAGTGTTTGAAACATTCATATACATAAGACAACCCTGATCATTTCACTGCAGTTCACAGTATGTAAACTGAAGTTTTGGCATTTCCTCAAAAGACATGGTAAAATATTGTATCACCATTAATCCCTTTGCTTGCTCTTTTTGAAAATAATTGAATTGCCTGAACATCTCAAGAGTTTCACAGTTTACAGTGAATGGGAGCATGTATTCCAAGTGAATGTGTTGGTCTGGTAAATTCCACCTTTCGAACTGTAGTGTAATCTCCTTCTTAATTAAACAATAACACAGTAATAAATCTTGATGTGCCATGACACCTGGGAATATCAGAGCTTCAATTTCAATTTTCAATATATCGGCAGAGGAGAAGCAACTCTTTTATGTTGGAAATACTCTTTTCACTACGTTTTGCCCAGACCCAAACTGGTAGTTTATTAACTCAAAATACATGATTCCCTAGAACATTCTGTCTTCCCTCTTTTTCTTTTTCTTTTCTCCTTCTCTCTCTTAAAAAGTCATGATACTTTAAGAAACTAGAAACTTTAAGAAAACTAAACTTAGTTTTTGGAGTAGGATTATTAGAATCATTTGCTCTCTGTCAAGCATCAGACTGAAGTTATATTGTTTTGTCATATTGATTATGGGGTGCTGCAAAGCTGTGTACAATAAATGTCAAGGGTAGTAAGTGACTGACAACAGTTAGGAAAAGAGAACTATAGAAAGCAAAGGAACATTTTCAAAAATGGGTTTTATTTTATTTCATAGGCACCACTCACTTTACTTTTGGTGGGTTTCAATATTCGAATCAAAATATAATAATAATAATACATACGAATTAAGTATTAAACCAACAGATTAAAACCCCAGGCCCCCGCGCCCCTCATTTTGGTTGTAGTTCTTGGTGTAGATGCTATGGTGTGAGGGCTGCTTTCTTTCAATGGCTGGTTGTCATTCAGGCTGGGTTGTCGTGTGACTGCCTGTCTGTGCCTGCTGTACAGGTGAGCGGATGTTCTGCACAGCAAGTGTAGACAGGCAGTCACATGACAACTCCGTCCAGCCAGGCCCTTGGTTCCTTCGGGCTTCCTTTGCTCATGGGCAGATACAATCAGTCTGTTTTCCAGATTTGGTGATTTTGGAGGGTCAGGGGAAAGGGAGAGAAACACACAATAGAATTAAACATTAAAACATTATGGAACTAAAACAAGTTAGACTTTTGACTTTATTCAGAATGTACATTTTTACATTTGTTCCAAATGTGCTAACATGGATAATTGACGTGACAGAAAACTCACATCGAAATTTTAAGGAAAAACAAAACAAAAGATTAAATATAAGGTTTATTCTTAAATCCAATTCATATTATTATTACTGGCCCACATGCAGTCAGAGTTCAGAGTAATTGAACCAGATGTTTTTCCTCTTCACAAAAACTCTGCATATTTTAATACTGAAGTTAAAGATAAAGACTATGTTTATACATGTTTCTTGTAGTAGATAAGTACCATAGCCCATGAAAAAGAAACTTGTCATTTACATGGAAACGGCAGCCATTTTCAAAATAACTTATGAGCCTAATGTATCTGGCAGTTCAACCAGCCAACTTTGGTATCTGATGCTTTGAGAGTGGGATTTTACATGGGAATGTATTTTTGCCAATACTCCATAAAGCAACAGGAACTTATTTAAATTTCTCATATTCTTTTTAGTGTAAAGTTTTTAAGTATGGATGTGAAAACCAGATAAAAAGCCATTGTGAGCTTACGTGCTTCTCCTAATTAACTACAGCGCCATGCCATGAATCAAAAGGGTATAAACTAAAAGCTGTTACACACAGTGATGCTCAGAATGTGTTGTGGACATTGATGGTACCATACAGTTACAAAATAATACCTTAAACACAGAAAAGGAAACTTCATTTCATATCCAAAAAGTAGAACCAAACCCTTTGGAAAATTTTCTTGTACTTTGTGTAAGAAAGAGTTAATGGTGTTAAACAGAGAAATGTAATTCTGATGACTCAAGAATAATTCTGGCTATTTTAATATAAATGATCAATTCACATTCATAGAGGTATTTAACAAGTTCCCCTGCCCTTTAAAAACCAAAATATTTAGATAGTCAAAATTCCAGTAAGTGGGATTTCTTCAAAAACAAAACAAAACCTTATTGTCAAGGAGTATGTGCCTTGGAGTTTTTTCAAAGAATTTTAAAGAAAACACATAGTTTGTTATTTCCCTTTAATGATAAAATTATGAGGAAATAGCAAGTAGAAGCTTTATGGAGAGGAAAATGTTTGTAGAGACTTAAAAAAATCACAGTTTCTACACATCTGAACTTTTATGCATTAATTAGATATGGTACAATTAGTTGATAAGTGAAAATTTCCATTTATTTGATTTCAAGAAAATAAATGTCTGATTCTGTTTCTGGTCATCATTCTGAGTAGAGAATTTTTTTTTTCTGATAGAATCAAAAATGTCAGTAAACTTGGCTGCTATTTAGATAATTACAAGGTCAGAGTATGCAAAAACAAATACCTTAAGAAACTATTTTGTTATTGTTGCTTCATTTAGTGTAACAGAAAATATTTAGAGTGATTCACTTACAAAGAATATATTGGTGGAAATTAAAAATTACTGTAATTCTGTATAGCTTTCCCTCTCTCTCCCATAAATAATTTGATCCAGTTAACTCTGCTCAATTAAAGGAATGATGCATGCAACCTGAAAAAATAGAAAGAAATATTTGTGAGTTTATATGCTATATTTTACTATGAAACAGTTCTATTAAACCAAGATATCCAAAATATTTGAGCCTGAAAAACCGTTAACTTTTTTTCAAGGAGAAAAAAAAATCTTGCTGAAAAATATGTACTCTATTCATAAGACTTTTAGATAATTCATGTTTCTAATAGATTTTTAAACCATAATTGTAGTAAGTATGTTGCATATGCACACTTTATAGTGCTATTGGACCTGTCTTTAACCTTGTTAAAAACATGAAAGGCTGAAAAAAACATTTAAGACTTTTTTCCAATCTCCCAAATAGAGTGAATATCAATCCACTATCACGTAAAATACTAGCTAAAATATAAAAGCGCTATTTACATTATTATCATAACATGTAATTTTTAATATGGTTATTACACCTCATTTTCTTTTGTCTTCTATTTATTATCTTAAGGAAAAAAAAATGCATTGAAAGAATTATCTTCTAAGTCCTTTACAGCAAAATTAAGCCAAAGCAGCTTCAGGAAACTGGCTGTCACGATAGGTCAGGAAATTCAAAATGAATATTTAATTATTTTCTTTAATTTACCTCATCATCTCTATTTATTAAAACTGATAATGCTTGTTAATAAGAAACTTTCAAAAATGGATAAATATTTCTATCTACATAGTTTGTAGCACATTAGGGTAAAAAGATAGAAGAAACCAAGTAAGAAAGTTTCTGTCTTCACTGAAGACAATTTCCTGTCTCCTCTCAGGTTAAAGTCTGACCTTCTAATTATTTTAAGTTGAGATTTCTGAGTGATGGTCGCTTAGTTATTATTTGGACATTATTGTGATGGGTGGGATATTCTCTTTAGAAAAGAGAAAAAAGGGTTGTTTTTATAGAGAAAAATCTCTTGTAGAGTAATTGAAAGCTTTGGCTTCTCTTTACTAAGGATAGACACTGGTGGATGAGTGAACTTTTTCTCATTATCAAGTTGTAGTTTTTTTTAATTTCCTTAAGAACAAAAAAGGAAAAATTCTTTCATTAGAAGTTTTATGCCTAAACTTTTTCCCACGGCGTGAAAAACTTGGGTGGTCTGTAAGGCGAGAGGTGGGGGTAGACAGTATATTTTGGTCTTTTAAAAACATAAACACATTATCTGGGCCGAAAGACAGAAATGCCAAGCAGGAAGGATGTTAAACCTATTGACTAATTGCAAGAAAGTGATCAGTGTGAAATTTCGTCCCATTGTAAAACTTTCTTTGATTTTGAGATCTTTGGCTTAAAAAAGGGAGTGAGGTTTTGAAAATATGAACTTTTATATTGATCCTCTTTCACTTAGGAATTGATGGTATTGAGTCTAAAGCCCTTAATTTCCTTTCTCTTAGATGCTAGAAAAAGTTTTCCTTTTAACCCAGTACCTAGCCTAACTTACCAGTCATCCACGCACTAAAACAAAAAATAACTACTCAGCTTCAATGAACTGCAGTTTGGACAGACCCCTGAAAACATTTTTCTCTTTCTGACAATGTACAGTGTTTAATTTTAATACTCACCATCATATCCAGGGGTAGTTTTACTTGAAGATGTCACTGTTGGTTAGTTTCCTCTGGAATAGATCCCATGACCTCTAAAATATTTGTATATCTCCTTATAAAGTAATATCAAAATAAAGTTAAACATTGTTCTAATTACCCTGGAAATAGACACGGTTATTTTATGATATGTGTGTATACGTGCTGGTATATATACCACTGCTTAAACTACCATCCTTGCCTTCAGTCAGCAGGAGTTTATAAAGTGAGCTTTTACTTTGGATCTGTAATTTAGCTCATGCAATTTAAAAGTAAGTGTGATTCCTTTTCATTTGTTTAAAGCTTGCATCAAAAGTGGGTCCTCAGGACTCCACCAAGCACTTGCAGGCACTCCTCGGCTACCCCCTTACAAATTAATTCTTATGTTCCTATTCCTGTATTTATGCCAAGGACGCAATCGAGTCCTCTCTGTCTCCAGACTAAAAGTCATCCTAGGGAGAAATTTGGTGGGCGACCAATTGTGGTTGGTTTCTTAGAAACAAAAAGGCAATTTATTATGAAGACAGACATTTAAATTGAATATACGTGAATGAAGGCAAGTTATGAAATTCTGTCATTTCTACAGAGTAAAAAAACGAAAACCAAAAACCAAAAAAAGCCCGTTATAGCTATCTTTCTTCTTTAGTAACTGCTTCAGTTAGTAAAAATATATATCGGAGAAAATAAGCTTCTGTATTTACCTAATAGGTTTTTTTTTTGTTTTCTTATGTAAAAGAAACTATATAGATTTTAAATATCTCTTGTTCTATTAAAAATAATTAATATGGAAGCCTCTAAGTCACAATAGAAAAAACAAAGGAAGACTTTACTATATCATCTAAGTGGAGAAGATAACTAAATTTATCCATACTTTTTATATTTTAACTAAAAACCATGAATAAAAGGTTATATGTTCTTTATGCCAGTTTGAGGATGATCAAAAGGGTCATTTAAAAAAGCAGATTGTTTTGACGAAAGATAACTTGGGGAACCTTGTTTAATAAAATGGGTCGCAAAAGAGAACTTGTGATAATTTTGAATTGTTGCAAAATGTGTAATTTAGAAAAGGATTTGTTCAGAAATCACTGTAATTTTAAAAAATTTAAAGGAGGACAAAAAGGGATCACATCCACTTTTTCATAAAAAACTATAGAACAGATGTTTTCATTATATAGAATTGTTTGGGAGTAGATATAAATGGGGGTTGAGGGAATTAGGGGTGAGGCAGTAACATTTTTCCAGAACTTTCTTTAAGAGACCCACCTTTAAAGTTCAGCAAGGATCATATTGCAACCCAGACTTTCTCTATTATTCTCTCTATTGGGATTTCATTCAGCTTAAGGGTTTTCCTCCCTCCCACCTTCCCCACCCATCCCCCTTCACCTCCAGGACAGCTGGAAACTGACCAAAGAAAACTTTGCCTTCGTTTACAAATTCCTTTTTTATCAGTGGGTTTCTAGACAAAGTACCTTATCATTTTAAATGCTCAGAGAAATAGAAGCATTGTAAAATATAGGCATGAGGTCTCAGCTGACCAGCAATTATTAACCATTTTTTGATTTAAAAAAAAAATGTGACACAGATGTATATTGGGATATCTGAAGACAGAGGTTTCTTCTATTCTGTGACTTAATCAGTTGCTGACTCACTAGGTTCTGGGTTGGCGCTCTTTTCTGGGTCAGTCCCATTTGTATTGTCTGGTGGGCAAGAACTTGGCAGCCACTTCTTTTATTGTTAGATATTATCATGTACGTAAATTTTCAAAAAAAAGCACTCTACAGATAGCATTGTAAAAATAGCCAATATTCTTTACTTTGAAGCAAAATGGATTCAGTCCTGGGGAGGTTAAAAGTTCTACTACAGCCCTTATTCAAGTAAGTTTTTAGGTCTTTGTATTATTAATTTCAACAATTAAAAACTAGCCTCATTAAGTTATTTTTAAGTGTCTGGAGTCTTTTCATATTTCATTTTAAAGGAGGAAAAACTTTAAACTTAAAAATATACTTGACTTCTAGATCTTCAGAAATCAACTAACAGAGTAAATCGCTATATACCACGTATTGTTACTCTTTCAAAACTAAATGCATTGCTTCGCATGACACATATACCTCTGTTTCTCTCGCACGTGAACGCAAATCATTGGCTCCCCACCTCGCCTCTCCTGGGCACAGACCAGGTGAGCAGTCAAGGAGGCCTTACCCACAGGTCTTCTTTCCAACAGTCCTTTCTCAGTGGTGTCCCCGAGGGCTTCTTGGTCCCTAGTGTGCAAAACCTGTGAAGAAAAACACTGGGTATGAGATTTGAAAAAGCAAACAGAAGTCTTCTCCTTGGAAACAGCAACTTCTGTCCCCAGCCGTCCGTGGCGTTGCGCTCCCCTGCCCAGTCTAACCAATGTGCAGACTACTGTACAACGGCATTGTCCTGAACAGGTAGTCTGAACACTGGGGCGACGGAGCAGGATCTCCAGAAGCTTCCATCTGTGTACTTAAAATCCTGTCCCGGTCTTTGGGAAAAGCCTCCCTTCCTGCACCAGGGGTTGCATTCGGCTATCCCCCCTGAATTCTGCTGCACTGACTGAGACACACTCAAGGGCTGTGATTTCCAGTCTTGACGTGGCACATTTGCTGCAGACTGGGGAACTGGCAATGAATTTAGGACCAGGAAAAGGGGGAGGGCTGGG
Source organism: Prionailurus viverrinus (assembly GCF_022837055.1). Classification (NCBI taxonomy): domain Eukaryota; kingdom Metazoa; phylum Chordata; class Mammalia; order Carnivora; family Felidae; genus Prionailurus; species Prionailurus viverrinus. The sequence goes on from NC_062577.1 coordinate 11,902,620, forward strand.
CTGGAGAGTCCATATATGGGATGATGTCACCCTGGGGAGGTTTGGGTATGCGCGGTGCCGCTGGAGAGACCGCTAGAATCGCCTGCTCTCAGACATGGGTCTGTGCATAAAATGGTACCAGATGTTTTAGTGTAATGTTAAGCAGTCATTTCATCTTCAGGCCAGATTTTTTTCCTCAACTGGGCAGGAAGTGGGCCTCAGTATGGAAAAGCTGTAAAAAAAGAGTCGAGATGTACAGTTCTGCTGTGGCCAACTGAAAGTGAGCTAGTGGAGAAGTACAAATCTGCTGTCCGATCCAGACTAGAAAAGTAATTTGAAGATAGAGGGTAGATTTAAAAAAAAAAAAAAAAAAAAAAAAGTAAACAGAAAGTTGAGCACTGGAAGGGAGGGCTCATTTGCAAACTTTTTTGAGCTGCCCTGTGGCACTTTATTTTCTGGTATTTCACTCGTCAAAAAGGGCAGATAAGTTCATTTTTTTTCTCTCTCTCTCTCTTTCCCTCCTCCTCCTCGTCTGTTGGATCTGTCAGCGGCTTGCAGGCTGCTCTAGACTTGAACAGTAATTATAGCAACTTCCTGAAAGTGAAGCCCCCATGAAAAGTCTGGAGAAATGTTCTTTGTCATGGCCTCTACATGAGTAATTAGTTCCACATGTGGCCTTCCTCGTTTCCCTCAGCGATTTTGGCTGGCTCTCGGAATGCCGTGCTATATAGTCCGACCTAAAGAAACTTTAAAGTTTTGATTTCAAACCTCCGCTATGAAATAACAGCCTCAGTCTCCTAACAAATTGCCTCTGGTAGATCCATCCTCTTAGGTCCAGCATTCTTTTTCACTGGGAATTCTTGATTCTGTGTTAATACTTTTGTTTTAATGGTATGCTATTGCTCACTTCTATCTCTGGTTAACTAAGTCTGTTGAAATTTGCCAAGTACCGCTTGACCAAAGGTTATAACGTATCAGCCCACTGGCATCTACTTCTCTTTTCCTGTTGTTGCTGTTTTCAATTGTATATACTGTTGAATATTCCGGGTATATAGCCCTGTGACTTTCCCTCCATAGAATTCTGATTAAAGTTTGAGTTACTTCAAACAAGAGCTTGATTAATTGCCCTTCCAGAGATCAAAATGTGAGAAAATTCCTAGGTAGCTTCCAAATATAATTTGAGTAGCCAAACTATGAAACTTAGTAATCTTTAAAGAATTACTACTAAAGCAATTCATTTCTACTGGACTTATGCAATACTTTTTAGAGGCAGAAAAATCTACCTCTTTTTTAAATAGATTGCGTTAAATATTTTAAGAAGCTTCAAGTGAGAGAGAACTGCCTTAAAGCCTTCACTTATCGTGAAATGTCTTCTCGTGAATTAACATACCATTAATGGGATTTACAGTTATGACAAGCCCTGGTCACCTGGGGAGGAAGATTAAATAAGATAAAAAGGAATTATCCAGCAGGTTAGGATGGAACAGAGAGATTAGCATTGGGTACATCATTCATAGAGGGATTTAAACTATCAGTGGAAATCAGAGGGATTGCTTCCTATCCCTGTACTTGTACTTCCAAACTGGTGTCTCCAGGGCCTCTCCTGTAGTGTTTGAGCAAGTCCAGGATGCCTCAACTCCTTCTCCCCCCCCTCCCCCTCCCCCCCGTCACTGCTTGTAGAATACTGGAAATAGGCAAGCGTGACTTCATGCAACCTAATAGTCTCATTACATGTGGATGCCAACTCTGTCATTGTTCAGTGTCCATATGTTTGTTCACAAGTCATCATAGAGGAGTCATGAGCCAATGGGACAATAGTCAGCCAGGAATCCAGCATTCCAGGTGTGGGTTTGTTTCTGCCACAAATAGTGAAAGCCTTTCCTCTGCCTTCTTCTATTTATATCGATGACACACGCCTTGGAAATTTTAGGTAAGGCGGAGGAAAGGTGGTTCTGATCGTACTGCTCCATGATTTCATCTTAGTTCGCACATCTTATAGTTTCTCAAATATAAGAAAGATCCTCTCTTGAATAGGGGATTTTATGAAGTTTTACTCAAGGAACTCAAATTTATAATTGTCTTTACAGCTTTTGAAGCATTTTAAATGACCTCTTGTGGAATACAACTGTACAGGTCTTGCCCTTCTTCGCACATGTACCTGCCTCATTGGGCTTCCAGTTGACTAACACTTTTTAGAGTTCTCTTTCCTTCAAATAGCTCAACAAATATATATATTATTGCCAACTCATATTCTGGTCACAATGCCAGGGACTGGGCATATAAGGGTTAAGAAGATATGATTCCTGCCCTCAAAGAGCTCACACTTACTTACAATATTAAGAATGCTAATCTGTTCCTTTCCAGAAAAAAAAAAAAAAGAATGCTAATCTATTATCAAACTCCATCTAAAAAAAAATATTTCATGCCTTTGTGGAGAGTCTGTTGGTATTCATTTGGAAATGGCCTGAGGACTTTTTCTATGTCTGTGAAGTTATCAGTTAAATACCTGAAATGTGATGGGCTCTAGAAGGCACAGTTAACGCACAACAGACTCGCCTTTGAGAATTAATGTTATTTAACTTGCTATTTCAAAGCACATGGACCAAAGTGATTGTTTGAATCAGTGGATAGTTTGGGGTGACTATAAAATTTGTTCTATCTTAAAATGTCATGAAAGGAAACACTATTTCAGTTGGTTATCATTCCCAAGCTTGGCAAATTTTTATGACTTTAGAAATTCTCAAATTGAAACCAGGACTTGTTTTGTTTCTGTGTACTTACAGAGGAACGGGGTTACTAGTGTTTACAATAGAGTATTTTGTGACATCCAGATATGGTGTCACAGATAGTATTTATACTCTCTACTTCAGATAGTATTTATATAGCTTTAATTTTTGTGTTACAAAATTAGTGCCACGGGCACTATAAAAGTTCAATCAATAGAAAGTATGTAAAGAAAAAGTTAATCATGTTCCCTTCCAACCTCCTAACGTTTCTGCTCTCCCAAATTAATGGTAACAGTTTTGGGTGATTCTTTTTACCACGTTCCTCAATGGCCATTTATGGCTTCTTTAAAGATTACAAAATCTTTTCATAATGTGTCAATTACTTATAATAATCCTATGGGGCAGATACTATCATCATTCCCATTTTATTGATGATGAAATTGAGGCTCGAAGTTAAGCATGTTACTTTATGGAATTACAGTGACAGAACGCATCTTTTTTCTAATTCAAACACCTGTGCCCCGAAGCATATTGTCAGCCCTCAGAGACCATTTTTTCCCCTACAGAATTCTTATAGCACTTATATTTCCTGTGATTCATTTGTTAATTATCTGCTGCCTTCTCTTCGTTTTGTACTGAAATGTTACCAAATATTTCACATATATGGATTTTTCCCCAAATAGAATATAAGCTGATTGAAGGCAGGGATGGTATCTTTATACTTCAATTTGCCTGTGGTAGGCCATTCAAGAAACTGTTGAATGAATAAAAGCTACGTAGTATTCAGGTGGTTTCTGATCAAACATTTATCCTGACAATAATTCAAGAATTACAGCATCTTATTTTCTAAATTTAAATGGAAAATATGGATGCAGTTGTAACATTTCTATTGGTGTACTGCAGCTATGTATCCGATAGTGCTATTCTTTTATAAATAAATGTGAACATTGGGCCAGCCATATTTCCTTGCTTATTTTTGGCCTTGTAATCTTCTGGAAGCATCCTGTGTAGCTATCGGTCATATAATCTTGTGTGAAAAGCAGGATCTAACCAAGTTGTGGCGTTTCCTTTCTTGTTGTTTTCTCCTTCCCAGTTTGTATTTGAGATAAAAATCTAGTTGACCCCAGTTCGTTCCAAATTAGACAAGATAGCCCCACTTAGTTTGGCTTTATGTGATGTGGATTAGCACTTGTTTTTTGTTTTGTTTTGTTTTGTTTTGTTTTGTTTTGTTTTGTTTTGTTTTGTTTTATTGGAGGCAATGCAATCCCCTAATCTCCAGTATTTCCTATTTTGTTAGGGCCCAAAAGGGCTGGGAGATATGTTGTAGCAAAGCTTTCCCCTTTCTGTCCTTCCCTGACTCTCAAATGGCTGCCTTCAGATCCCTGCAGTGAAGTGCCCTTTTAGGCAGAGAGATGCAAATCAGAGGCTGTGAAATAGAGGAGAAATAGTTCAGAAGAGTTAACAGATTTTCCTTCAACAACCAAAAAAGAAGTGAAATTAGAACAGCCATAAATCATAAATTTAATGCAACTGACTTTACAATCTTCAAAAAGCTTACGAAAGGCGAAGATTGTGAGAGAGTTGATTTTAGAGCGTACATTTACTAATGCATGTTTTGTTTTGCCTGTCTCTAGAATTTCCATTGCTGAGTCTGTTTATTTAGAAATCAGCGTCTAACCAAAAGCAGTATATATTTTATGAACATTCTTTCCTCAAATCAATTGAGAAAGATAATGTTACGCCTTTGAGTTTTACTAACCACTGGCGTGCACAGCAGCCATTTCTATATTTCAGTAACATAATACATCCGGCAGACAAACCTTAAAAACTCTGGCTCTCTTGAAAACCAGTCGCAGGAAGGTAAATATATGATTTATGACTCTAGTAAAATTTGAAGCACTGTCTTGAAATCTTCAGGGGAAGGCAAGATAAAGGGATTGGAAAATTGGTGCTGGCCTTTCTAGGCAGATTTTAAGTGAGAGCGTCCTAGGAATGCAGTCTGCTGCCTGCTTCAACCCCCAAAAGCTGATGAGCATCATCTGAATGCTATGTGCTATCTATTGAAGCGTTCTATTGAATTCCACGTTACAATCAGACTTTAAAATGAGAGCTAGCTCACTTGGACCGGAGAAATATGGTGTCCTAGGGTCACTGACAATTTTAGAATATTGCCTCCTGATGTCTTTTGGCATCACCGATATTTTATTTCCTTAGTATGACTCAGAAACAAGCATGTATGATATCAAAAAGGAAAAAAAAATCTCTGTATACATCACATAAAAACTTAGAAACCACTTTTTTGCAGGTGTAGAGAAAGTGTCCTTTCTGTGGCCAGAGGGTCTAGTGAAGCATATTGGCTACAAGGAAGCATGTGTGTGAAAGGAAACTTTCTCCTTTACCCCAAATACCTGCAATTATGTAGTAGGTCGTTTTAGAAGCTCCAAGTTTTTAAGTGATGATAGGCATACTTGGGTAATGTAGGACACTGTGTCTTTATTTTAGGATTTATAATCCTCTGGTATATTCAAAAGGGGAAATACAAATTATATGAATTGCTAAAAGGGTTTGATCCAACATAAATCTGTTTAGTTGAGTATATTGTAAAATCGCTAGCTTCTTGATTCTGTTCAGACTCCAGAGAATTTATTCAAGCGACATATGAGCCCATATTAAAATACTTCTATTCATGCCACCATGGGAATGTGCTTTACTTTTACAGGCCCTCTCCCCACCCCACCCCCCCTACCAAAGCACTTAGTGTATAAATTAGTTCATGTTGAAAGGTTATTTACATGTTGCCAATGAATATTAATCGCATATGTTTATAAACACTTATATTATTTGCATAGTAAACAACCAAAAATGGCTTCAGTTTGCCTTACAGAATCAGATTATGTAACTTCACTGACATCCAGGCCTATAGTGGAAAAGCTGTAGAGAAAGGGAAGTATACCGTTTTCCGTTTTTAAAGGTTTGTTTTGTTTCTTTAATATCTATTTTGAGCACTTATTTTATCCCAGGCGCCCTGTGCTGGTGTTTTTCACATGTACTATAATATAATCCAACAACCCTGATGGTAGGATTTCTCCATGGTCACAGATGAGGAAGTGGGAGCTCCAGGAGGCAGTGCAGCGTGAGGGTTCCAGAGCTACACCATGTGTGTTTGAGTCCTGGCTTCACAACTTGTTATGTGAGTTCAGCAATTATTTAACTGTTCTGGGCTCTGGTCTCCTTATCTGTAAGATAGGGTTTCTTTGAGGACTAAAAAGGCTAACGTGTGATAAAAGCTTGGAACAGGGCCTGGCCCAGAGGTGGGCCTCATTCGGGTTGGGTGCTGCTGTGAGGGCAAGCCAGGCCCCCACGTGGCTTCAGTTACTGACCCCTGATTCCAAGTCAGGTACCATGACTCCAAAGCCCAAGCAACAGCAAGTACTGTTCAGAAACAAAGTGTATTATTTTCCTCAAGGTGTTTATAATCTCACTAGGTTATTAAACCATGTACATGTAGAACTAGTAAAAACAGAACTAAATACTTGATTCTAATAGGAAGACGATAGGATTGTTTTGAAAACACTGCAGTGGTAGCTGGCTCCTTAAGATAGCCTGTTGGAGAATCTTTTTGAAAAGCCCATAAGTTTATCCACTTTTATTATAGTTCTGTATGTGTCTATTAAAACACACATATGTATCTAAATGTGCATGGATGTGTGGGTACAAATGTGTGTGTGTGTGTGTGTGTGTGTGTGTGTGTGTGTTTAAACTAAACCAGATTTTATGAGAATTACCAACATCAGAATCACTTCTTTCCCTTTTTAAAGAAACCTATTCTTTTCAAGGCTAGAGCATGTTCAATATTTTTTTGTAATCCTAGACATTAGTTTTAGTGTGTGCACGTTTCAGTCATTTTTTAAAAATTGTGCTCATCAGAGCTTTACAGGAATAATTGAAGGTTAACAAGTGTATATTAGAAGGGAAATGCATTCATAATTTTGCAAATGCAGTGTTTTAAGGGGACTGATTTCTGCAGAGGCGCAGCTATTGCTGCTTGTATTTGAAAACTGCACACACACTTTGTGTACTCCTGGTTCAGTTTTGTTAGGGAGAAGTCTACCCCCAACCTCTGCTTTGTAACAGAATGTATTCCTTTGGTCCAGTTTATTTCCTTTCTGTTTCACCTTGGTTTTTTCAAGAAAGAGCTAGTCTTGGATTTCATTGGCCAGAGTGGATGATGATTGCTTTTGAAATGCTGGCTTGTTTTGCTGGAGAACTAGTAGAATTTTAAATAGTTTTCTGGGGTTTTTTTCTTTTTTCTCTAAGAGATCTGGACCCCACTGAAAATGTTCGGGGGTGGCCTTAGGTGCTACCTGGCCCAGTGTTTGTGTCACCTACTGGAACCAATGCCTAGAATTCAACTTGCATTTTCAGGGCCTACTGAAATTCTATTATTGAGAAGTTTACTAAAGAAGTTCAAGTCTTCTGAACAGAGAAAACAACAGGAGCCATAATAAGTGGCCTGAGAAGAACCTTTTGACTTTTGTAGAATTGCCTTTGTCAGTAGTGAAGCCAGATTGAGGATAGTGGACTTCCCTCCCTTTTTTCGTGATTCCAGACCATGAAATTTTCAGTACCACATTTCAATTGGTTAATTTTTGGAAAGTTTAGTCCCTCATTTTTTTTTTTTAACCTTTAACAATACAAGAAAGCTAGTGGGAGGTGATTTTCCAGTAAATTTCGTCCTATCTGTTTTCTAAATCAACCTTAATTTTAGTTCCATCTTTGCCTTCACATCATAAAATAATCAGTGTTGGTCACGCAGTAATGCTAATACTGGTTAGGTTGAATCTAATTTGTTGATGTTGATTCTAACTGTACTTTATTATTGTTTAATTTGATTTTGTTTAGATTGTATGTTGTACATTCAGACTTATTTAGATGAAGAGCCATTTCTGCGGCATCCCTCTACTGGATCATTTTCAGTGTGTTTCTCTGTGTATTATATGTAGGCAGGATTTCCTGAGTATATAAAAGTTCTCCACTTAAAACTACCATTCCCACGGTACATGATACATACTTCCTTCACATTCAATGTAGTAGAGTTTCGGTGAATTTTTGTGTATGTGCGTGCTGATGGAAACTGGAAAGGCCATGCTGAGGACCGTTTTAACAGTGTACGATAATTTTCACAGTACAGTTCCCTTGATTACCGGTGTATACCGTGACCATGAAATAGAGGTTTTGAATTAACATTCACAGTGAAAATACTAAAGCCAAGTCACTCAGGGCCTAGGGCAGAAGATGTTTGGTGATTCAACCTTTGTACAGATTTAATTAATTGCATTTGATTTCAAATTTTCATCTTTTTTGAAGAGATTTCACTTCTTTGAAGTTAAATTAAACCTTTTTTAAAAGAGGTTTTTGTTTTAATTCCAGTTACTTAAAATACAGTGTTATATTAGTTTCAGGTGTACGATATAGTTAGATCTTTGTATTGTTGGATACAACTGAGGTATAAGAGAAGGAGCACCAGAATTGATTGGGTCTAGCTCAGTTCTGCTATTTTCTTATTTGTCAAATGAGGCATGGTTGGGAGGAGGTTATTGGGAGACGGCCTGAATTAAATGATATGGATAAAACAAACTGAGATACTTTTGAAAACATTCTGCAATAATTCATATGGCAATGGTTTGGAGAGTTGTCATGGTGGTACCTTGGGGCAGGTGGTTACAGTGCTCTAGCAGAACTGTTTCTACCTGATGACTTATGTGGTGGCCCTGAATGTTTAAAAGGAGGAAATTCAACTAGTCATTGTGTCAAAAGGCAGTGATAGGTGTCAATGTCCCTCCATGATTACGTGCCAGTGTATCTCCACCAAGTGATCAAAAGGCATTCAGTAAAATAAGCTTACTGCTCATTTTTATTCATTTCTTCTCCTCCTCGTTTCTACTTTTCCGTCTTCCCTCTCCACCCCACTTTTGCTCAGTGTGAGACTTTCTCTTGCTCTCCCCTCTACTCTCCAGCCTCGACTCTTCCTGCTTTTTCTTCAGAACAAGGGATTGGAATTGAGCAACCAGTGAAAATAGGTATTCAACTATTTTAAAAGATTTTGTTTTTTCTCTTTAATTTTTCAATCAGATGAATTTAACCCTCTGTATGCATTGCTTAAAACAAGTAATTCCTAAACTACATTACATTGCCTTTATACTTCCTTGTGGCCTTTAAAATAATTGTCTTATGAGCCAGTGACTTTTGATTTAAAACAAAACAAAACAAAACAAAACATTAAATGCCTTTGGAACGGAAGAGAGAGAATGTTAGAGCTTTAGATAGATCGTACTGTTATACTTTAAATCAGCTTTCTCATGGCTCCAAAGAATATTGCATGCCAAATATTTTCAGATAACCATACAGACTGTATTGTGTAGTCAGTTCATTCTTTCATCCATTTGCTGATTCTTCTCAGACTGTTGTTTGGCTTGTTCTGATATTTATATTTCTCCTTTCACACTTGATTCTAAGCTCCTTGAAGGCAGGGGCTACAACTGTAGATTCTGTCGGCTGCACAATGGCTTCTCATATTGAATCAGGTCAATAAATACATAGTGATCAATCTGAGTTTATCCTGAATGTGAAGAGTCAAAAAAGGGGATTCCTTCTTAAGTAAGAATCAAGACCACTAAATATCTTCTTCCTAATTTACATACATAGCATTTCTATTTACCTTTATGAAGACTTTAAACTGCAATTAGAATGCTATAATACATAGGCCATTCGTAGTACATTTGAGAGTGTGCTTAGAATGTGCTACAAATGCTACAGATGCCATCTTACTTAAAAATCACAAGGAGGAATTTTTTAGTTGAATGTCTGCTGGGAAACTACTGCCAGGAGAAATGTGGAAACCACATGAAATTCACTACATAAAGAAATCTGGTTTCCATTTCTGCACTGCATTTTGTGCTAGCAGGAAGAAGATAAACAAGCTGTTTGAAACTAAAGTGAATGGCAAAGGGATTAAAATTTTAAAATCCCGTATCGTAAATGTATTCTGGAATTTGTGAAATTTAATCCCATCACATAGGATCCTTTAAGAAGGGAGTAAATGTGTTGAGTCTTTTACTTTTAGATATCTCAGTGGAATGGATGAGTAATTTTGCTTCCTGTTGATGAGTAGTAATACAGCCATAACATTTGCTTCAGTTGAGATTAAAACGAAAGTCTCATGCTAGTCTTTAGTAGGCAGACATTATTTTCAGAGTGAGAGAAGGGAAGGAAGCAGGAAAACTCCCTTTTTCAGGGTTGGTTTTAAATCATCCCTTCTAGAGATGGCAGAATTTTACTCTAACGTTTTAAGTTAGCTATTTTTAAAACTCTATATGAAAAGGTATATGTGTGGGGCAGATCAAAGGGGAAGGATTGAACTGTTTATTTTCAGAAAAATAGTCTGGAGATTCTTTTTTTATTTTTCTTATTAGTGGCCCTTATACAATTTAAATATGTTTTGAAGTTGGTATTTAAAAAGGAATAAACTCGATTAAGATAAAATGGATTGTGAATAATAAAAATGTTGGCATTTAAAACATAAAGACCAATCATTCCAATTGTGATTTCCCTTTAGTAAACGTAACCAGATTGTGCTTTCCCATGTTTGGGAGTAACAGACATGCATTTCTAAATTCAGGGGGGCCTTGTGCTTTGAAAAAACCCGTGAGATCAAGATTATAACATTAAGTTCATCATATATTTGAGTGGATTAAAACTTTTCCTCACACAGCTCAATTCCTACTTTATGGTAGAAAAGGAAGGCAGAGTTATTTAAGGTTTATTTTGATTACTTTTGTTTAACATGGTGGTTTTGTTTGTTTGTTTGTGGCTGCTGTTTTACCATTTAACTTCCAATCTGAAAACTTTTTGCTGGCTTCTCTTAATAACTAATACATAATTTGTCTAAGCCTGCATTCATAACCAAGGTGTCCTGTGTCTTTGGAAAGTGCCATTTTTCAGATCACACATAAAAAATAAACTTCTGGTCACTCCATTCATTTGTTCACCCATTCACTCATTCATTCCTAAACGTTTGTCAGACTCCTACCATGTCACAGACACTGTGCTAGAGACGGAAATAATGCAAAATGCATGCCTTCAAGAAGTTTGTTTGGGATGACTTAAGGGGCAAAAACCATTGTTGAGAAGAATGAGTTGGATAAATGTATACTTATATAGATGCTCAGGTTCATCTAACAGTAATAGACTAGGGAGCTAGAAGGCCTGGGTATGTGTCTGGTTCTACCATTTTGCTGTGTGGCCTTGGGAGCATTACTTGCCACCCTTGTGATTTGGGTGTGGTTATGAGGATTGCATGAATTAACTTGTGGAAGCTCTCAGCATGGTGCCTGGCATTTATTAAGTGCTTTATAAATGTTAGCTTCAGGGATGATTTTCAAGATACTTCACAATAAGTACAGTAGGGGCACCAATCAATTAGAACTGCTATTGGCTGTAAAAATCTGATCAGTGTATGGTCTGGATGTCAGTTCAGTTAGCCTCATTGGTATTATTGTTTCTACTTAAAATTTCTGAACCAAGCTTTATGCCTCACTCCTACCTCATCCTGTGAGCCAGGCTTTGTGGCACTCATAGACCTGGGTGCCTGCAGTTTGTATTTTTGAAATCTTTTTAAGTAGCTAGACTTAGTATGGACCTTTTTGTGTGTTCCAGATCATTCAGGATGTTTTTCTATACTAATACCTTCTAGAAGACACTAGAGCCAAACCCTGGGTTCTCAATTTCTTTCCTCTAATGTTGGTTGGTAATTGTGATAGTAAAGATAGTAAACAATTTCTTCATTTGTTTTCTTCTTCCTCTCCTCTTCTCCCTCCCATCCCTCCTCGTCCTCTTCCTGCTTATAAGAAAATAATATTTAAAGCTAATTGCCTCACATTCTTTTTTAGAAAGAGATATATACCATACATAAATTCACTCTTTACAGTAAGTGGTCAGCAGTTTGTGGTAAGGATAGAACCTATATAAGAGCATTTGGAGGAAGTTAAAAGACATGTGAGGTGTGAAAGAGTTTTGTTCTTTTGTAGTCAGAACACCTGAGTCCCAGTGCGACTACTTACTAATCACTTACCTACATAGCTAATTTACTTGACTGTGTGTTCCATTTTTCCATCTGTAAACTTGGGATGATAACAGAACCTTTTGCATAGGGTATTGGGAGGATTAAACAACATATTACTTATTAAGCACTAAGAACATAAATTTCAATGAATTTATTTAATTTGTATACTTAAGCTCTTAGGATGTAATTGGCATGAATTTATTCAGCAGATATTTAAAGCACTTATATGTGCCAGACACTATTATAGGCACTGGGGATACAACAGTGAATAACAAGACAAAAACTCTTGTCTTCGTGACTGTCCAGTTCAATGAAAAAAAATTAAAGCAAGAAAAGAGAGTAGGGAATCTGAGGTTGCACTGTTAAATAGGGTGTTAGGAAACAAGAGGTTTGAGAAAGTATTTGCAAGTGGTAAGGATGTGAACATGTAGACTGCTGGCTAAAGAACCTTTCCAGAAAGGGAGAATAGCATATGCAAAGGCCCTGAGGCTAGCGTATGCCAGGAGGCCAGTGGGGCTGGGATAGGGTGATAGGAAGAATAGGAGAAGGTAAGATTGGTGCCAGAGACCTGCTTAAGATCCAAATGATACAATGACAGACATAGAGAGGGATATCAGGGACCAACCGATGAAGGCTTATTAGAGGAGAAGGTGGACCTTGAAAGTGCACAGGCTATGAAGAAACACATAGAAAAAGGAGAACATTCCTGTTAAGGAGAACAACAACATGCACAAAAGGAACAGACAGTGGAAGAGGTGGGCTTGGAACATATCCAAGATAGCTTGTCCAGAACAGAGAGAGAGCAGTGGGGGAGGGAGGGACACAAGATTGGATAGAGTGGGGTTGGGTGACATCCTTCCTCGAGAGCCAGGGAGAGGACTTTTCATTTCTGCTGATTTAAAAAAAAAAAAATTCCAGTCAGTGGAAGCAAATCAATGGTAAGATATTACAGTCCGAATTTAAAATCTAGGGATACACTATATACATAAAATTCTGTGAGGTTTGTTTTCAGAGATAAATAAAAAATATAAAATGTAAATGAGAGTTTTGATGTATAATAAAGAAAAAAATATTTTTCTTTTAAAAAGTGCTGACTAGAAAATAAAAGATTTCCTAACATTCAACCATGTGAGGTACAGTTATAAGTATCATGATTTGATAAACTAAATACTGTTTTAAGTACTAAAATCATAATCCTTTGAATGAATAATCTTGGTGTTGATAGAAACCAGGGATCTCGTCCTAAAGGTTCTCTTCTTTATGCCCCTGATCAAGCTTTAAACAGAAGGGTTGTTTGGCGGGCTGCTATGTGTACACAATGACATGCTCACAAACATGGTACAGAAATAAAGGAGACAAGTGACTCAAGTCATTTCAGCGGTCGCACACTGCCTTTGGAAAATTATCTTGCAGTTTGAGATGTACCGGCACTAGTTTTTCATTCATTTCTGCCCTTTTTCGCATTCTATTCCCTGTCAAGCTGCACACAGAGGTAGTAGGATGGGGCAAAAGGAAAGAACAAGCACCCTGCTAGAGTCATCAGACTCTCACGTGTCCCCGTTGGCGCATGCTGTGCTCAACGTAATCTCTTCAAAAGACGAGCTCTTACTTGAAAATAAGTTTCCATCATCAAATGACTTCTGTTGCTGTGTTTCTGCCAGACAGCTCCTCTCACAGCGAGGTACAGCCCAAGACTGCCGTGCTGACTATAGCCTGTCTCACATGGAACTAAACTTATTTTTCACGTGAATTCATCCTCTTCAGAAATTGAGCAGTATGTACAAATAAACATGTTTCTTTACCTTCAAAACATGAACAAGATTCAGTTTTAAGTTGATGTTCATGAGATCTATTTTAAGAAATAGATGATGTACTCATCAGTTGAGTGATACAGCCCAGAATACTATTAGGAAACTTGAGACTCTATTTCTGACTTCACCATTCTCCTGCAGCAGGAATTTGGCTCCCTGTTGATGAGTTTCCTGAGTGTCTCTGTGAAACAGATGCAAAATATCAGCTAATGCACCCAGTAGAATTTCGCTGAGGGATGATACAAACTAATTGGTCTGGTGTTTGCTATAAAATGTGAATTACTTTTAAAAATCTTAGCAATTCTTCTATTAATAGGTTGAAACACTCTGTTTAAAACAGTATGAATGTATTAAGTTTGGTTTGGGGACTGGATTGTTTACTCTTTTCATCAGTGATTTTGATGACAGACTCCAGAATAAGTTCATTAGTTTTGGATGACACTAAATTAGGCGGTGATGTTAACCTCCTGTATGATCCAAATACAAAGTGGCACTTGCTGTGCAGTCTAACAATGACTAAAAAGTAGAATACAGCTCAGGAAGAACAAATGAATGGTACAGGGCTAAAGAGAACAAACCAAGACCTGAATGTTAACCATGACCCATTTCTCAACTTAACTTCAGTATTGTAGGACTCTTACTAAGAATTAAAAAAAATTTTTTTTCACATTCGAATAAAAAAATAGAGATGTGAACTAAATCAAGAGTGCTGCTGGAATGTGAGGGGAAGACACAATAAGTATCACCTGAGAATAATGTTTCCCCCATGCTTGGCGTTAGTCATATCTATTTAAGGAGACATGTTCAGATTCTATGAAAGATATGAAAAAGTAAAGGAGGGTACGATAGATGAGCAGCTAAAATGATTCGGGGTTGGAATGTGGCAGTATGGTGGGCAGGAAGAGGGGGATTGAGTTTAAGAAAGAAGGTGGTATTTTGACAGAGGAAGAAGCTTAAAATCAACTTAACTGTCTTTAAGTAAATTAGATTTCAGTGGAAGAAGGATGTTCAGCCACACTTCATCTTCCAAGGGAAAGTAAACAAGATAAATTAGTGTAAATTGCTACCAGAGACCTAGATCGAGCAAAAGAGAGCACTCTGTGGAATTGATTGCTGTTAAACTCCAGGGGGTACTACCATGATAGCTTGTGGATTTTCTCTCAGTGATTATTTTATAAAAATGGGATTTATCCACTTTGTTTGGATGATTGGTTATCTTATTTCCTAAAAGCATGATTCTCTAAGGCAATCTTTTGGTTTAAGTATATTTGCAAAGGAATTGAAAAATTAGTTTTGTCTGTCTCCATCATTTTGTGAAATTTCTTGCTATTCATGTACTTCAAAGAATTTACTCAACAAATATATATAGGGCATGGGCTTATGTTAGTAAATGTTTTTATAATGGTAGGAAACAGCAATATATGCTATCATTGTCACTGAAAACAATGCATAATTTCTTGCCTAACCTCTGCTTTTGATTATTTACATGGAGTTTTATATAAAGACCATACTTCAAAACTGGTATAATACAATGGCATATCTGTTGTTGCTTGATTATCAGCTTTGAGATTTCCCTTAGAGAAGTAATGATTTTTAAGCTCAAAAAGTATCATTCTAAACATTTAGCAATAAATTCTGATCTGATTAATGTTAAGTAGCTTAATATAAGATGTTGTCATGGTGATAACTACTCAGAAACATAAATGAACATGCAGGACAAGAAAACAAAAGAGAAAGAGAGAGATGACTTTCTAATGTATTTCTCTTGCTTTAAAAATATTCCAGCCAACGGTGAGAAAGAGACTTTTTCCTTAAACACCTTTTTATATTTTTTGAATTTTGAACTATGTGAGAATGTATTGAAACCATTATAAATGTTACCTTAGAATACTAAACCTTTTTTTTTTTTTTTTGGAACAGAAAAAAAAGAAATTCAGGTTTCCCAGAATAATTTACTTCAGTCTTTTAAAGCTAGTCTGAGATCATTAGATGAGAATGTTTAGTTACTCTTCATTGTTTTCAGGGCTTCAAGTAAGGAGACCTTGAGTAATGGATGCAGAGGGTGTTTTGAGAATGAATCCCTGTCTAATCTTTTAAATATTCCTTTGATACAGAAGCATGAATCTTTTTTAAAGCACTTAACATAAGCAAGTATTTGGTAAGATTCTGCCTTTTCACACAAACAGGTATCCTTGAGACTTCATATTGAATTAACTACTTTTTCAAGTAGGAAAAGAAAATACAATTAGAAACAACTGAACAGTAGCTCCCTACTTTCTGTTATCTTGATGCAGGGATCAAAGGAGAGAATTAGCTTTTTTGTTTTGTTTTGTTTTGTTTTGGTGCTACTATGTACCAATATAATAAAATGCAAGTTAAAGCAATAGCCAGTGTTAAGGGTGTGATTAGCTTAGGGTGCTATTAAGTATTATGGCCAGAGGACCAGAAATACCCATATCCTCTGGAGACTAGAGCAACCACTCTCCTTGTGGTTTCTGAAGAAGGAATAATGGCAAGAAAAGGAAAATAGCACCTCGTTATTTGCTGGGGATTTGGCCCCACACCCCAGTGCAAAGAACTCTAGCTGCCTGGGCCGGACCACCTATATGCAGCAGTCACTTCTCCTGAGGTGATGAGGCCCAGATAGTTTCAAACCAAAGGGGCCACTTCTATACTCACATCCATACCTACGATTTTTCCTTATCGCACTCCTACCACATGTAACAAAGACTCAAGTTAGAGTGACGTGTTTGGGGATGGGAGAAATGAGCCTTGGCTCTGGAAATGCCAAGCACAGGGAAGACATAAACCAGAGGAGGAGCCACACCTGTGCATGCTGCTGGATCCCTATCCATCACTTAGCAAGGGTGGCCCAATCTACCGAACCACAGCAATTCTTCCTCCCGGGGTGAGGATGGTGTGTGAGGAAGATTGTGGGTAGATGGTCTTTGAAGGGCACTTTCTCCCGAGGACCACCGACAGGGCAGCGCCGACCCACGGTGGAAAGTGGATGAGCCACACTGAAGTTCTGCTCTGCTTTGGTTTCAAAGCCCAGGGCATGTGTCCCTTGTGGGTATGCTGAGGGCACATGCAACTCTTTGTCTGGAGGCTGAGGACTTGGCACAGAGGCAACTGAGTCATTTCAACCAAGTTTATAATGTAGGTTCGTGATCTAGTCAGCAGTTGGCCATTTTTAGTCTATCCAAAGAAGCAATCTTAGTAAATCGGGTTATATGTATCTATGTGTTAAAGACCTAACTGGTCCTTAACCCAATTAATCTTTCAAAAATACAGCTTTATTGGGTGAAGTGTAGATGGGAAGGAACTCTGTACTGTCTTCCCAACTCTTTGGTAACTCAAACATTATGTCAAAGTAAAGTTTTTTAAAAAGTAGAAAACAAAAGGGGTGCCTGGGTGGCTCAGTTGGTTAAGCATCCGACTTTGGCTCAGGCCATGATCTCGCAGTTTGTGAGTTCGAGGCTCTCATTGGGCTCTGTGCTGACAGCTCAGAGCCTGGAGCCTGCTTCCGATTCAGTGTCTCCCTCCCTCTCTGCCTCTTCCCTGCTCGTGCTCTGTCTCTCTCTCTTTCAAAAATAAACATTAAAAAAAAAAACTTCAAAAAAGAGTAGAAAACAAAAGACCTAAGACTATAATGCATTTCAGAAAAGAAATAAGTTAAAGTGTATGTTTGTAAGGGAATAAAGATATTTCAATATGTTTAATATATAAAAATATGTATAGCTTTTATGTTACCATGCTACTCAAAGGCTTTTGGTGGTTTCCTATAATTTATAGGATACAGTTCAAATACTTGAGCCTTAGTATGTAAAATCTCTTAAATCCAGTCCTGGTCTATAAGTTATGTTATCTGCCCCATTCCAAATCTCTAGCTAAACTGGTATCCTCACGGACCTTCAAAAGTGATTTCCCTACAGGATGCCCACCATTCTTCTATCTCATGAAATTTAGAGCAATCCTGCAAGGCTCCTTGTTTCTTCCACGAAGCCTTTCCTAACCACTGCCAGGCCAGGGTAGTGTGCCTTAAAGCAAATATTGCATGTAAACCTTCAGTGCTTTCATTTAGTAAAACCCCTATTTGTAATATTAATTTTATATGTCTTTGTAGCATTTCTCAACTAAAATTTTTTTCTCTACTAAAGTTTTTAATCTGCTCCAAGCCAGCAATTATATATTTGTGATTTCTTCCCATTGCTAAGAATATTTATTCCACAAACTTTTATCAGTTACATTGTATGTGCTAGGCACATTTTATGTGCTGCGTCTTTGGAATATGGAACAAAATCAAATGATTTTTTTTAAGTTTATGTATTTATTTTGAGACAGAGAGAGAGAGTGCACAGGAGGGACAGAGAGAGAGAAAGGGAGAGAATCCCAAGCAGGCTCCTTGCTGTCAGCACAGAGCCTGATACAGGGCTCGATCTCATAAACCCCTAGATCACGGCCTGAGCCATATTCTGCTGTATTGTTTGTTGGATTGTGTGTCAGATTCCTCCTTAAGGATGGGCATCCAGTCTTTTTTCATCAGATCTCCAGTAATCAGAATAGTGTTTGATACATGTGCACTGAATGAGACAAATGCTAAAATACTGCAGCTGAAGATTATGGTTGATTGGTGGGACAATTATGACTGAGGCCGTCACTTAGAGAGGTCTTTAGCTGCCTGAGAATCACATTCTTGTGATTTTGTTGTTGTTGTTCTTTTTCTTCTCCACTTGATACTTTTAATCATGCTGTATGTATGAATCATCACACATGTTATAACAAAGGATTTGTGTGTACTGTCTGCTATCATAGTAATTATTTCACATACAGAATCTACAGATAAACATATAGAAAGTTTTTTGAGTTCCAGGAATACGTGCTGCCAACTCTGTAATCTCTAGCAACAGGTATCAAGTCAGCATTAGACCTGAATACCTTCAAAGGTTTTGACCCATCTTTGTATTTCAAGTGTCTGGCACAAGCAAGGTACCTAGGACAGAGTATATGCTTAAAATATGTTTGTGCAATTAATAATAGGAATAATCACACTTCCTCTCCCCACCCAGCATCTTTTTTTGCGAGCCATTTTTAATCTCTTACAGTTTTATCAGAGCTGCTTAAAAAATAGAACTCACTGATTTGAATTTCTATTTAACTTTCCCCTACCTTCATGCTCTAAAATCCTGACATGGCTAACAGTGGGAGCTCTGAGACCAAAAAGGAACAAGAAAGATTTTTGTCATCTAGAAGTTCATTTTCAGGTCCATGAATGGCAGAGAATTGATTTCATACAGAATTTTAAACTGAAAACTGCTCATTACTTACTAAGAAAGAAAACCTCATGATTCTTTTACGTAACTGAGATCCTCAATTATATTACACAGAACAAACAGGCACAGAGTTTACCTTCAAAGAATTTATCAAAATCAGCATACTGAAACTTTGAAGCCAGTTAGTTATTCAGCTCACATTTTCCAAAATATCTCATAAGAAGTTCAAGTAGAGAGACTCTAAAGTTTTGAAACTTGTCTTGATAACTTATATTACCACAATAAGATTTTTTTTTAAGTGCAATTTCCTGCAAAGTGGAGATTAATTCCTGATGCTCTGAGAGTTTGGGTTCTTTAGATAAAAGACTACAAAGGGAAAACATGAACATACCATCTCCGGGAGTAATTATACTTGTTAGATTTCATGGGTGTTACGTAGTTTTCCTGAACATTAGCACAGCTTTGCTCTATTTCAGAATTAAAAAAAAATCCTTATGGTTTTAACTACCTATATTATAATTTACTTTACAATAGTTTGGAGTGGGTGGAGGTGAATCCTTGTTAAATGAATGAATGTCTTTTCCATTAGTTGTTCCATGCAGTCTCCCTCTCATTGTATCAGCGTTTCTTTGAAAGGTTAACTGCACAATAATGGGAAAATATGGAAGCACATCTATTTCTTCATTATGGTCCATTACTTCTTCCTGTATGAGTTAACACAGGGTAGAAGGAACCTTGCATATTTTAACAAAAGGTTCAATGGTGATGGCAGGATAGACGCTTTAAACAGGACTGAGTATACAGTTGTTCTGTTATCAAGACATTGCCTGATTGAGAACAGCTCTCTGGAAACATTCCAAGTATGTGTCTGGAGTACCACAGGGTGCTGGAGTGATTAGAGTTGCTCATGAGCAACCAAATGCCCTGGCTTGTCTCCACAAAGCAATTGAAGTATATGGGATCCCTGAGAGACATGGCTTAGTTGAAAGTATTCTCTTCCTGTTCTAGCCTTTTTTCCCTCATTGGAAGTATTAAATGCACAGCAGATCTCTGCACAGGAAGCCCTAATGCAGACATTAGATTTGCAAGGTGTCCCTGGCCGACTCCTTATGACATAGGCCCCTCCCACAGTCTTATTGCTTGTCAAAACCTGTATTGATGACATTTTATCTTTTAAATGTTTATGCATTTATTTTTAAGAGAGAGAGCACAAGCAGGGGAGGGGCAGAAAGAGAGGGGGAAGAGAGAGACTCCCAAGCAGCCCCATGCCATCAGCGGATCACAGAGCCCAATGCAGGGCTTGATCTCCTGAATTGTGAGATCATGACCTGAGCTGAAATAAAGAGTCAGATGCTCAACCTATTGAGCCATCCATGTGCCCCACTTCCTAGACATTTTAAAATTAGGTATAGATTATCAAGTCCTGCAGGCCAAATTGCAATAATGATAGGTGGATGGATCCACAAATAAGGGGTTTACACTATTGCTTCAAGAGATGAAAATTGGCATATATTTTTGGGATGAATATGGTTCTTTTGCATTTAAATTTTCATAGGTCTAGTGGTGTAAATGTTTATTAGTGGTTGATAAAGTCAGGGATTGTGAAAATTGTACTAGTCTTTGGATATATTCATTAGCTTTTTCTTTTAAACAATTATTCACATAGTTCAGGTTTCACCATAGTTTGTTTTAGTTACTGTCCAACTCCTGTTACAAGGCAGATTCCTTCTCTATTTCTGCACGTTGTCTGGGTAGTGTTCTGTAATGAGTGGCATTTTCCTTCACTCCAGAAACTTCTTAGTAGAAAAGTCTCTTCCAGTTTTCCAGCAACCAGAGTGGGCTAAGATTAGGCACTCCCAGAGCTTGAATGGGTTCAAATACTCCTTCCTCTATGTGTCATCTGGATTCTGGGGCTACTCAAAGTCCAGTCTTCCTAGCTACATTTCTGTGACTGCTGCTTCTCAGAAGAAAAATCGTAATTGTGTTATTTTCATTAAGCCCTGAAGAATCATATAATCCTTTCATCCTCTCTTCTGGGCTTTAGGTTTCAGGAAAAACAACTTTTTGCCTAAGGGTATTTTAGTTTTCAAATGGTTGAGCCATCCACTGACTTTTTGGCTTGTTAAGCTCTCTAAATGTGACCACTAATGGCCAATGAGTCTTGACCAAGTAGTCTTTTTAAACTATTCCGGTAAAAAATATTTTGGTAGCTTGAGTCTTAGGAACAGGAAATTAACTTGGAGATAGTTAACTTGAACTTAGGGATAGGAAGAAACCTTAGAAAGATCTTAGGTGATTTAAAAGAAAACTTCCCAAGCAAACTTGACTTGTTAGAAAGTGTATTTGCAGCTATGGACATGGACTCATATTCCATTTTCTGGCCGGATGACATTGGATTAGTTATTTGATATGAACATCAGTTTCTGTAACCGGGAAACAGTTTGTTGTGATATTTAAGTGAAATACCCATTATCTTGTTTCTTTTTTGTTCTTTTGCAGAAATTTGACTTCCAGTTTTAGTAGCATCATCAAAGAACTGAGAGCAAAACTCATAGCAAAATGTTGGGTTTTGCAGTATGTGAAAAAAAAAATCCCTTGCAGCTCTGTTTATAAACTTAGCTGCATTTTTTCTGAGTATGTTTAAGAAGCAAGTTTGGAAGGAGCTAGAAATCTATGCACTATAAAAGCAAATTAGCTTTTACATAAATGTTTTTGAGGGAAAGGATCACACAATAGAAGAATATCACATGAGAAATCAAGAGTTTTTTGGTTTTGTTCTAGTTAAGCTTTAAATTCACATACTTTAAGTATGAGATCTATGTTAAATGCACTGTTTTTTACATCTTCACAACAACCTTTTCAAGTAGGAGTACCATTAATATTCTTCTTTGATAGATGAGGAAGCAGGCTTGGGAGGTCAGGTACCTTGCTTCACATCTCACAGCTAATAAATGGCAAAGCTGCTATTTGAACACAGGTGTGTTGGACTCAAGCTTTTAACAACCAACTGGGAGGGCTGTAGTGAATGGGGGAGACTCTAGAGCTAGGCTGCCACTTATTAGCTGTGAGACCTGGGGCCTTAATCTCTCTCTGCCTCCTCAGTGAATGAAAATAGGATTAAATGAATTCATATCTGTAAAACTCATAACATAGCACCTGGAGTATGGTAAGGACTTCAGTGTTAATTGGTGTTGTCATTGTCAGTATATTATTATAATTATTTTCTAAAGATGGTCGCTTAGGCTAATTTTCTTAGAGTTTATGGATGGTACATCAGAGTATGTTTAGTTTTAGTTTTGTTTTTTTGTTTGTTTGTTTGTTTGTTTTCTGGCTGCAAGAGCCAGGGAACATTTGGGTCTGCGTTCTCTATGTCTGACCTCCTCTAGTCTGGCTAACTACCCTGACATGAATTCTTAGAGTCCATGTTTGAAGAAAGCTGGTGGATTGTACCTTTTGGTAACCAAATCATAAGGAAGGAAAATTGAGGGGCACCTGGGTGGCTCCGTCCGTTAAGCATCCGACTTCAGCTCAGGTCATGATGTCGCGGTCTGTGGGTTCGAGCCCCATGGGTTCTGTGCTGACAGCTCGGAGCTTGGAGCCTACTTTGGGTTCTGTGTCTCCTCTCTCTCTTCCTCTACCCTGCTCATACTCTGTATCTTTCTCTCTCAAAAATAAACTTAAAACAAAATTTTTTTCTCAAAAGAAGGAAAATTGAATTTGTGAGTTTGTAGGGATCATGCCAGCCCTGTCTTCATTTATGTTAAACTAAAAATAGAAAAAAAAAATCTAACCAAGGTGATGTTTCCACATTGTTTGGAATAGTGATACTATTTTTCTTCAGCCTGAATTTTAACTTCTGTCCATCATTGAATTCACAATCTCTTTCTATATCCTGGTTCCTTTTTTTTTTTTTTTTTTTTTCCAACGTTTTATTTTATTTTTGGGACAGAGAGAGACAGAGCATGAACGGGGGAGGGGCAGAGAGAGAGAGGGAGACACAGAATCGGAAACAGGCTCTGAGCCATCAGCCCAGAGCCTGACGCGGGGCTTGAACTCACGGACCGCGAGATCGTGACCTGGCTGAAGTCGGACGCTTAACCGACTGCGCCACCCAGGCGCCCCTCCTGGTTCCTTTTCAACATAACTTCTATCAAATAGGGATTAGTTTTGTACTTCAAAGGTCATACCTCCAATTGTTCTAATAACTCCAAAACAAACTGTGAGGAATAGCACATAATTTCAAGCAGAGGAGAGTTTGTAACTGGTATGAATTAACTAGTGATATTGACTATTTCCCCCACCGTACTTATTCTATGTTGTCTTCCTTATTCATCTTCAGCTCTTTTGATTTGGGATTTTGTTTGGGAACAAATAAGTATAGAATGGTTTCTCTTTAGTCACCATGAGCATGTTAGTGAGTAATTTATTACATTTAAAAAAAAATAGAATTTGGGGCACCTGGGTGGCTCAGTTGTTTAGGTGACTGACTTCAGCTCAGGTCATGATCTCACAGTTCATGAGTTCGAGCCCCACGTTGGGCTCTGTGCTGACAGCTCAGAGCCTGGAGCCTGCTTCAGATTCTGTGTCTTCCCCTGTCTCTGTGCCTCCGCTACTCACACTCTGTGTCTGTCTGTCTCTCAATAATAAATAAATGTTAAAAAAATTTTTTTAAATAAATGAATAAATAAATAAATAGAATTTAATGTCATATGATAAAAGTATAAGAGGAGAATATAAGAATGAGATTACTTGAGTCATAATTTACCTCCTGGGGAGGTATGACTTCACAGAAGGAAGGGAAGTAGATCAGATGTGTATTTTGTCTGAAATTCTTATTTACTTCTTATTTTCCATTTAAAATAATCAAGTAGTAGAGCTGTATACTGTCTACCCTGCTCTGCAAGACCTCAGGGCCAGCTTCTCCTTGGTGGTGAGTGAGGGGATACAAACATTCTTTGCAAAATGTGCTGATTTCAACCTTAGACAGAAGAGTTAGGCTGATGACAATATTGAACTGTGTTTGTCAAATTGACTTAACTAATATTTATTGTATAGTCATCTTGGGTTGTGCTGATTTCTGTATCCAGATGATAGATATAAATAAATAGAACAGTGCCAAAAAAAAAAAAAAAGAAAAAGAAAAAGAAAAAAAAGAAAAAAACCCAACTCTGTAAATAACAGTCCTTGAATTTTTATTCACCCTGTTGTTGAGGGAGATCTAGAAGAGGGGATGTGGAATTGTATTCCAGACCCAAGAAATGTCAAGTATAGAGGCTTGAAAGCATGAAAGAGTGATGTATTTAGGGAACTTTTACATGTGACCAGAGAACAGCACCTGGTGAATAAGAGGTACTTACTATCTATGAATGAATAAATATTTGTTGAAGGAATAAACAGGGTCCTTGAGAAGAATGATGGGAAACGTGTGTGGAATGTAAAAGGGCGCAGATCAGGGAGACTGCTAAGGAGCTGAAACTTGGTCCTTCTGGTAAGTGGTTCATAATTGGGATATTGCTGCTGCCTTGTAAGGAAGACCAAGCCCTTCATAGGGAGGCTTCCAAGATTTCACTGTTTCATTTTTGTTACATCTGTCCATGCATACTGTCTGCTGATACCTGTCACTGTTAAGCTGAGTTGTAGGTTTATATGATGCAGTATAGAGAAGAGTACAGCTATGTACAGAGAAAGATGGTGAGCTATGGTTATAGGTGGTGGAGAGTTCTTGAAGGCAATGGGCTTGTGTGTTAGAGGCATTATTCTAGTAGAGGTGTGGAGGGTGGCTTGAAATGAGGAAAACTGTGTGAAGGATGATGGATGCCAGAACTAAGGCACTGGCAGTGAAGATGGAGAGAAAGTGAAAGAAGGAAGATGGTAAAGTGGTAATCTTGACAAACTTTTGATTGAGCAGTTTGATGAGAGAATTGAGAGAGGGGGATGATCCCAAGGTTTTTGTTTAAGCAAGTGGGCAGAATGACAGTATCAATAACCAGACAAGGGATCCAGGAGAAGGTGCAGGTAATAGGAATGTTAGGGATAATAATCATTTCAGTTTGGGATACAGTGAAATTCACAAGTATGTGAGCCATGCAGACAAAGATGTCTAATTGAAAATATAGGACTTGATCTCAAAAGAGACCTTTTTAATCCTGAAGTTAACCAGGGAGAAGTCTATACCAAGAATGATTTCAGGATAAATTAAAATGGAATAAAACTATGGCTAGATTTACTTGTATTTAAAAGTAGTAAAGTTTAGGGTTAACAGTTAAGATGATTATAGCATTTATGTTTGTCTGTCACAGGTTTAGTATGCATTAATTTTGCTAGGTTTCAAGTTTTATGTACAAAATGAGTATCAAGGTGGATTCATGCTTAAGTGAAGGTACCTGCAGACTAAGTTTTCTGGATCTTATGGCCAGGACCAAGCTAGCACAACAGTATTTAGAGTCCACATACCTAAGAGGAAATGAGCATCTTAAATGCTGAATTTGAAATCATGATGAGGCAATAGTGGTGCCCATAAGCTATGTTCTGAGAAAAACCTAATCTGTTGATTTAACTGACTAAAAATATTGAAAGTGATACAATTCCTTAGAGCATATGCTTCATGGGAAGTGAAGGGAGACTATTATAATTTCAAATATTAGAGAATATTTGTCACAAGTACTATAGTTGAAACTTAAATATATTTAATGATTGAATATAGAATGAGTTTTTTTCTTTTTTCCTGGGCTTGAGTCCATCAACTCAGGAAGGAAATATAAATTAATGGAGCGTAAGTTTAAGTTTTAAATACAAGGTTTTGAGACCTTTCCTGCTTAACTGTGGGTCCTTTGTCAAGTGACTATGCTCTGTTTTGAAATAAATGTGTCCATAAGTGAATAGAGAAGATTTGAGACCAAAAACACTTTTTTCCTTGGCAGCATCTGAGACTTGGACACCAACTCTTGATTTTTACTGTTTGGTTTAGAAGGGCCTGACAAGTTACACCTTGGTAATTTATCTTCCTTGGCTGACATTTTTGAACAAATACCTTAGTGTTTTACTTAGAGCTGGTGTCGTACTTAGTATTTCCTTTTTTTACTGTTTAATATAACTTGTTAATGTACCTTATATCAGAGAAAGGCCGCTAACGTTTCTGGTAAGAGCAGTGTCTAATGATGAAAGGTTGGTAGACTATCCTATAGATGGCACATAGACTGCAAATAGATAATTTATTTTATTGTTTTGTGTTTTCATAAATGACGAAGGATATAGCTGTGCTTCAGGTTTATTTTCTAATATTAAAGGTACCTAAAATAAGCATTCATTATCAATATTAAGAAGCATTTTCTGAATGAGATATCACAAGAAGTCTCAGGAAGGTGCCATTTGTCTAAATTGCTTTATATCTTTTAAGAAGAGACATTCAGAGTGCCTGGGTGGCTCAGTCAATTAAGCGTCCAACTTTGGCTCAGGTCGTGATCTCACGGTTTGTGAGTTTGAGCCCCACGTCGGGCTCTGTGCTAACAGCCCAGAGCCTGGAGTCTGCTTCAGATTCCGTGTCTCCCTCTCTCTCTGCCCCTCCCCTGCTCATACTCTGTCTCCCTCTCTCTCTCAAAAATAAATAAACATTAAAAATTTTTTTGTATAAAAAAAGACACACAGTAAGATCATCATTAATTTGTGGAAGTACTAGTTCTTAAAAAATTATCTTCTCCTATATGGAGTAAATTTAGTTAATTAAAGCATGCTGTGTTCTGATAAGACAAGTACAGGGGAATTATATTTACTTATAATAACAGTTGATCTGTTTCATTGCTACACACTCTCTCCTGTCTTTGCTCAGGTATCTTCCAAATTGTTGTCATTGTTTGCACAGGAGACAGGGTAAAGAGCATGACTGGATCAGCACAAATATATTTCCACTTTTGGAATAATAATAGACTGGCTGTAAATAAGTACTATCTTTATTTGCAAACAGCAACCCTCTTACCCATGTGGGTGCACCTTGATTTTTGTCTTTAATTTTTAAAAGTGATTACAAGTAAACTGATGTAGGAGGGAAATCTTATATTTCACTGAGTCAAAACCCATTGATAATGATTTATTCATTAATAGTTATTGAGTACTTATACTTACAGGTTGTGCCTTGAGAAAAATTGAGTAAAGATGTAAGGTATAGTCCTCATTTCCTGAAGATCTAACAGTATCATATGGAAGTCTCCATTCATATATTTAATTTCAGTGACATTAGAAAAGTCATATTATTTGAAACCAAATGAGTAATGTACATAATAAGTATGAATAAGAGACTGAAGGAAAGAGAATCCTCTGACAACTAATAGAACTATTTCATGAAGCTAAGGCTTCATTTTCTCCCATTTTATTTTGAAAAGCATTTGAAAAGGTGAAGGAAATTTACAGTGAATAGTAGGATAAATGTTATCCTTTGTAACAACAATTGACCTTTTACTATACTTGCTTTATCATGTATAAGTAAAACTTGGACAGGTCCAGCTAAAAGGATCAAAGCGTGCTCAAGATTGGGACAAATGTGAAAGATAGGTTTTGTGGTAGCCAGCCCCCAAAAATATCTCTCCACGGATCCTTGTATAATCCCTCCCTAACATTGTACCAGGGTTGATTTGTGTGACTTTGGTAAATTCAATAAGTGCCCCACTCCCTTAACACAAAGATGTGCATGTCCTGATCCCCAGAACCTGTAAATATGTTATATTATATGTCAGAAGGGACTTTGAGTGTGTGATCTGTGAATAAATTCAAGATTTTGAGATAGGAAGATTATCTTGGATTCTCTGGGCGAACCCAACGTAATCACACATCCCTGTAAGAGGGACATAGTAGATTTAACATTAGAAAAAATCTATAAGATTGGAAGCAAACATCAGAGAGGAGAGAAGATGTTACCCTACTAGCTTTGGAGGAAAATAGAGGAAGGGACCACAGGCTAAGGAATGCAGGTGGCCTCTAGCAGCTGGGAAAGAAAGGAAATGGATTCTCCCTAGAGCCTCCAAAAGGAATGCAGCACCTCCAATCCATTTTAGACATCTAATCTCTAGAGCTATAAGATAATAAATTTGTGTTGCTTTAAGCCACCAAGCTTGTGGTAACTTGTTATAGCAGCAATAGGAAACCAGCACAGTGACCAGCAGACTATGGCAGAAATGAAGGTTTGCCACTTCTGAGGCAATTACATTATAAAAGACTGTAGCTTCTCTGTTCGACTCTTTCCTTCTTAGGTCATTCACTGTGGCAGAGGCCAGCTGCCATGTCATAAGGATACACAGGCAACCTAGGGAAAGGCCCATGTGGCAAGGTACTGTGGTTTCCAGCTGATGGCCAGCAAAGAAATGAGACATGTCAGTCACCGTGTGAGCGAAGATAAAAGCAGATCTCCCTGTTGGATGAGGCTTCAGAGGACTGCAGCTCCACCTGGGAGCTTGATTGCAACTCATGGGGGACCCTGAGCCAGAATCACCTGGCTAAGCCAATCATAGATTCCTGGCCCACAGAAACTGTGAGATAATAAGTGTGTACTGTTTTGGGGCACCATTTGTTATACAGCAAAAGATGACTAAAACAGAGTTGAAATGGTAGTTTTAGAGGAGATTGTAGAAGGTTTGAAAGCTAAACTAATTCACCTCTCAATAGGGAACCCTTGACAGTTTTGATCTGGGAAGGAACCAACTCAAAATAAAACAATTTTTATTTGTTTTGATATATTAGAGAACAGGGAGATTGGAGGGAAGGAAAGCAAATGTAATATTAGGGATAGTAAAATTAGATATAGCACTGAAAACCTGCTCTAGGTCTGTGAATATAGAGAGGGACAGCAGAGGATATATATAGGTAAAACTACAAAAGAAACTCAACAGGACCAGGTGACCAAATGGACTCAAGGGAAAGGGTAATTGAAAAGTGGAAGCTGGTGTTTTGAGTTTGAAAGAAAAATGGTATAGTTCTGAAAATGGGACATTTACAGTAAGAACAAGTTTTCAAAAATTTCTTATACTCTCTGAAATTTAGTTGCATAAGTGAAAATGTTCAAAACAAATTTAGGATAAAAGACTTCATTATCTTCCTTGTGGAGGCTTAGAAATATAAGTGAGGGATGAAATTGGGACGTGGGGCAATAAGAGTATGAGATGTGATGTTACAGGATACATAATTGTGTGTATAGAGCCCTGTACAGTTTGGCTCTAAGTGTCCTCACAGAGGAAATGCTGACAATAACATGGCTTCAGTACCAGTAAGACTAAAACATGTCTTCCTGGTGTGTTAAGTACACACATTGTCAGCATTACCCTATGGTGAGTACTATAATTTTAATGAGAAGAGGTAAAAATAGGCCACTGGGTTTTATTATTAACTGATCATCAGTGATATTTAGGGTTTCACTGTCGATATGATGGTAAGGATATACGCAAGATTGCAGGAGGTTGATTTCTCTGGAGATAAAGTGGAACCAGCAGAATCTAAGTTATTCTTCAAGCTCACCGGGGCAATATCACTCTACATCTCAGTCCATAAAGTAGAGCAAAAATAGTGATCTTGTTTTAGCGTAAAATATAAAGAGTGCTTTAAGCTGCTGGTTAAGAATTCAGTGTAAACCCAGGATGTTAACAGCAGTCATCAGTATGTACTATGAATGAAATTGAATTTGAGGGTTGATGGCCAACATGGTTAGTTTATGGAGGCTACTTTCAGATTGTCACCTCTAGTTTTGTATTCAGCTTTGTCCACCTCTATCTGGACTGGAATTCAAAATTTTCGTTTATTGCTAGTGGTGCCTGATTGTCATTTGTGACCTTTGGTTTATATGTGAGGAGGTAGAATTTGGTAAATGGTGGTCTCCCAAAACTTTTCTGACCAGCCCTGCTGGGTCTCAGTTTTGACAAGTTGTTTCTCCCAGTAGGTTTTAACCAGATGTAGAATGTAAGGTCATGTTAGTACTCTTAACAGTGTCATTCAGAAAACCAATATAAAATGATAGATATGAAGATGCCTTGAAAAGTTAAAGGAACATGTAAGTAGTAAGTATATTTATCATCATTATTAAGATGATTGGAACTGTTATTATATTAAAATAATACTACAACTTCTGAATTCACCATTAAAAAGAGAGGGAGAAATATTTTGCTATGGTTTATTTCAGCTTCTGTAGAACTTCCTGTGAGCTTTCTGAGAAAAATATGTGCACAGGCAATATATATAAATATACATGTGTTTTAATGATGCTATACTTAAATCACTTGGATTGTTTGTAGCCTTATTTAACTCTGGACTTATTTTACCAGCATAGTTTTGGAAATATGAATTCAATAATTCTTAAGATATATCCAATAAAAACAGGATGACCAGTATGTGAGAAATACTTCTTCATATCTTATCTCTTAATCTTCACAAAAACCATGTCAGGAGGTATTATTATCTTTTTATGTAAAAGGAAACTATGACTCTGAGATATTATTAGCTTTTTGTCCATAGTGTGCGTAGCAAGGATTTGAATAAATAGCTAGAGCACCACAGTTAGTTAGATATAAGGTCAGCAATGAAAATAAATTTGCTTAGATAAAATATAATTGCACTTATAAGTACTGTGTCAGTATTCATATTATGTCTCTGAGTCAAATTTACATTGTTTTCAAAGCAGCCATTGCCTTCTGTTAACAGGCCTCTCTCATGTTATGTTAGCATGAACCCACGAGTTTGCCAGGTAGAAATCTATGCAAATGTGTTACCAGTTAGTCTTGAGTTTGGTAACCTAATTTATATAAAGAATAAGCTGTGATGTATTTTGGGTTTTCAGTGTTGAGCCGTCAATAGAATAGAAGATGGTGAATAATGTTTTATGGAGTCCAACATTTGTTTGTACTTCATGGTTTGCTGATTGCTTAGCCATTCTTTATCTTACCCATTTGATCCTCACCATCACCTTGCGCAGTAGATAGGGCTCATGTTATTCACCTCATTTTTCAGGAGAAGAAATCAAGGTCAAAGGAGAGTGTGTAATTTTTTTTCAGCAAACTTCAAATATTATCGATGTAAAAAAGATTCTGATAAATAGTCTAAGGGCAAGCGGGTCCAACGCAATAACCGCAGTACCTCTTGCTGCTTATGTAACAAGGAGTTTGCTGCTAGGTTATAGTTTGCTTTAGGTAAAACTTCCCATCGTATGGCATATTTGGAGATAAATAGGTGGATACAAATTTTCCTTCTGTCTTCTTCTGTGGGGATATCACACCACTTATTTTAGCCCCCGTTGTTCCGCGGAGGAGTGCTGTATGCTTCTCCACTGGCTGTGTGTTTTTGTGGAGAGTTAAAGAAGCTGCCCATATCCTTCCCACAGCGATATTGCCCATCCTAGAACCTTGACCCGGAACAATCTGCTGGGTTATGTATATGGAAATTTGCCTTGTGGTGGCTTGTGGTGTTTACTTGTGAAAAAGCCACAACATCTGATAGGTTTGTTTCCTAGTCACGTATGTAATGCAAGATTATGTCAAACAAGAATAAGTTGTCTCATTACCAACATTTAACAATAGTTCTTTCATCGCTACCCAGCGTTTATCAAGCCCTTACCTAGCGCACCTGCAGTGCCAAGCTCTGAAGAACACAGCTCTTCACTCGGCTCATAATCTAGATTGTCAGGTCCAAACATCAAGGCAAGGAGTTTCCAGTTTCATTTTTCATATATAGCAGTTGTCTTAGTGTGTTTGGTCTGCTGGAACAAAAACAATAGACTGGATGGCTTATAAACATCAGAAATTTATTTCTCACAGTTCTGGAGGTTGGAAGTCCAAGATCGGGGCCTAGCAGATTCAGTGTCTGGTGAAGGTCTGTTTCCTGGTTCATAGATTACCATCCCTCTGTATCATTACATGGTAGAACAGGTATGGAAGTTCTCTGGGTTCTCTTTGATAAGGGCACTGGTCCCATTCTGGAGGACTTCACCCTCATGACCTAATCAGTTCCCAAAGGCCCCACCTTTTAATACTATAACATGGGGGTTAGGTTTTAATATATAAATTTTAGAGGACACAAACATTTTATTTAAAACAGTAGTTTGGAAAGCATGTGAGTCTTCTCAAAGTATAAATAATTTAAAAAAATGCTTTTACACCATGTGTGAGATAAATTTGTTCTTTGGCAAAGGTGATTTTAATTGGTGGCACTTTCTAGGACTAGGAAAACAATTTATTGACGCGCCTCTCAGAGTGATCAGATGAAAACAAGAAACACATATGCCCAGCCACACGAACTCTCCATTGTACTCTTGATGAATCCTTTCTTATGTTTAAAGCTGTTGAGTTTATATATATATATATCTTAAGAGCAGGGCAATTCTCTAAAAGACTACACTACTTTCTTTATGTACAATGTCAGTGCCACAATATTAAACAGAAATGAAATATGTGGCTGTCCTTTTCAAAAAATGTGAATATATTTCTCTATAGAGTTGTTTTGTAGCTATATTGCTATTAAAGTAGTGCCCAACTCCAGGCCTGGAGACTGCTGACACACAATTAATCTCACAAATTTATGAATGCCAAAGCATGGAGCAAAATGAAAACAACTGGGGGAATGTTTAAGGGAAATAATTGGACTGTAGCCAGATGTGCATGTGTAAAACATCACCCCTTAACTCCTCCCCCATATCCTGTCTGAAGACAGGATTTTTTTTTCCTCAAAAATAAATGGGTTATTTGAAAGAAGCAGTGGTCTCTGACTGAAACTGAATAGGCAAAGCCAGACTGAACATAACTGTATATGTTCTTGGTGTCTTTGTTTTTTAATTAACTCATTGGGTGCTGCTGAATCAATCTGCCTTACGGCTGTTCTTGATGGCTCTCACCACAACGTTACACCCTCCACTTGAAGATAATATAGAAGGGTTTTCAAGAATGTCAGTTTTCTTGAGTTTTGGGCTGTCATGAACTGTAAAGTTTTACTATTAGAAATGGACATTAAACTGTCCAGTGTGGAGGAAGTTAAGATGAGAAGTGAGGTCCGGTTAAGAGGGAGAAGAAAAGTGTGAGAGCATTTGTTTGTTTGTTTAATTAGTCTAAGATAGCTACCGGTGCTAAAAAGAAAAAAAAAAAGAATTTCTCCTAGGATGCTTAGCTCACTAGGTAAAACCTAAAAATCAAGGTAATATTGACCTTGCATGTATAAAGTTAATTTGGACCTGGCATCATTGGGATATGAGAAACTAGAGGTCTGGGTGCTGAATAAGAACCTTCCATGTTGGTGTCCAACCATCATAAATATTTTAAATGTACCAGAGAAGAAACAGTAAGGCACATTATTTACTTAAATGTAAAGAAGAACTTCCTTGAAAACAAGGTAACCAAGTCCAGCTATAACATCCAAATAATTTCAACAAAGGAGTTTTCTCCATAGACTTGCTTTTCTCTTGCTCTGCTAAAATGAAAAATAAAGATGAAATTAAATTTTAATGAACCAGTTTAGAAATACTCAAGACCTTTTGCCCCACACGCCCCTCCCTTTATGCTCCTTATGCAGTTACAGAGACTTTCCCTGGGATTAGAATTCTGAGCCTTATTAGGCAAAGTCTCAAGATTGGATTTCTGTTCTTATGCTGGGGGAGAAACAAAAGTAGAAACATTTTAAATGTCCAGTCTTTTATCCCACTTAAGGAAGGATTAAGGACACCAATTCTTTTTTTTTTTTTTTGATTAAAAAAATTTTTTTTACACTTTTTTTTTTTTTTGAGAGAGAGAGACAGAGCACAAGTTGGGGGGACAGAGAGAGAGATAGACACACACACACACACACACACACACACACACACACACACACACAGAGAATCCAAAGCAGGCTCCAGGCTCTGAGCTGTCAGCACCGAGCCCAATGCAGGGCTCAAACTCACAAACCGTGAAATCATGACTTGAACCAAAGTCGGATGCTTAACCCACTGAGCCACCCAGGTGCCCCAAGGACACCAATTCTTGATGTTTCTACAGTTGGTGGCAAATTGCACTCTTCTAAATGTGAAGATAATTATTCAATTTAAAGCCTAATTTTAGTATCATAATTGTTGTACATAATTCCCACAAAAAAAAGGAATTAGTCTATTTTCCCAATTCCTTTTCCAAAGGGAACTGGGTGGAGAGAGGCATTTTCCTGTGCCAGATGCCAGGGTATTAATGAGAAGTGATGAATGCAGAGAAGGATAGCCAATGAGAAGATCACTTGTTTTATAAATATATATACACAGATAGCAGTGTCTCTGTGCGATGGCTGGTATTCCCCTCCTTATTTGTCTCCATATAATGCCCAATAGAATTGTATTTCAATTAGCCAGTTCTAATTTCAAGTGCAAATCATTTCTGGGAAAGTTATATATTGGTTTTTACCCACTTATGAATATATAATTTCATGATGTTGAAAATAATCTATATTATCCAAAGTTTAAAAAAGTTAAATTAACATAAATTAAACCTTGATGTCTTAAGCAAAAACTTGGTAAACAAATACTCTAGAATTATTTGTGTGGTCATTTAAGGAAGATACAGTGATTCTGGATTTCAAGGCATAAATACAGTAAACATTATCGACTTTTTTAGTAAAGGGTGTGCTTGGTCCAACAGATGATAAAATCCTTAATTACTAGAATGTCAAAATTCATCAGTTGCTTAAAATTATTTGGTAATAGATTTGTTTTCTTGCTAGAAAATGAAAGCCATGTAGTAGGAATTTCTAGACTAGCACTTAAAACAACAGTGACCACAACAAGGTCATTGTGAAGGTCATTACATTCCTGCATTGCTCCCTCCTCCTCCCCACTACTCTCTTGCAAACCAGCTCTTTCTCTAATCTTATCCATCTGGAAAAGACCACCTTTATCTACCTTTTTACTCAAGTCAGAAAGCTAGGAATAGTCTTCCATCCTCCCCTCATAATAGCCTTTCCAATCCATCTCCAATTCTTGCTAATTCCATCTCAAAATAGATCTCCAGGGGCACCTGGGTAGCTCAGCCAGTTAGGGGTCCGACTTTAGCTCAGGTCATGATCTCACAGTCCGTGAGTTCAAGCCCTGCATCGGGCTATGTGCTGACAGCTCAGAGCCTGGAGCCTGCTTCAGATTCTGTGTCTCCCTCTCTCTCTGCTCCTCCCCTGCTCATGCTCTGTCTCTCTCTGTCTCAAAAATAATAAAATAAAAACATTTTAAAAAATTCAAAATAGATCTCTAATCTGACTCCTTCTCTTTAGTCCCATGGCCACTTGCCGGTCTAAGCCAGCATCATGGCCAATCCAGATGGCCATAATGCACTGCTACTTGGCGCCTTCCTATCTCTTTGCCTTCGTTCCCTTCTTTGCTCCTCCCCCTCCCCACACTGAGGACTCCCCTCTTGCCACACCGTTCCTTTTTCTACTATTCCTTTGAGGAGGGCTCTTTCCAGTCAGGGCCTGTATCCTTTCAGCCTTAGGATTCAACGGAAATGTGACCTTTTTCAGAGACACTTTCTCTGACTTCCCTTTCTAGTCTAAATTACCTTCCCTTGTCATACTTGGTAATGGCACCTTCTTTTTCCTTGGAGCATTTATTCTAATATATAGTTACATATTTATTTCTATATCTGTTCCCTAATATAAGACTCAGGAGGCCAGGAGCCGTATTGCTATTGTTCACTGC
Source organism: Prionailurus viverrinus (assembly GCF_022837055.1). Taxonomy (NCBI): domain Eukaryota; kingdom Metazoa; phylum Chordata; class Mammalia; order Carnivora; family Felidae; genus Prionailurus; species Prionailurus viverrinus. The sequence goes on from NC_062577.1 coordinate 11,938,190, forward strand.
TGAATCTAGAAGATAAACATATTTCCTTGGCATACAGAAAGCTCTTGAATGGCACTCTACCAAATTTTGATAATGCGAAGTTAATTTTGCCACAGTCCCTAGCCTCAAGTTGCTTACAGTCACTTTATTAGAAAGATGAACAAAAATTCTATAGCGCGCTCTCTCTCTCTCTCTCTCTCTCTCTCTCTCTCTATATATATATATATATATATATATATATGATTTTTTTAAGTTTATTTATTTTGAGAGAGAAAGAGCATGCATGGGGGAGTGGCAAAGAGAGAGAAAGAACCCCAAGTAGGCTCCATACCACCAGCACAGAGCCTGATGTGGGGCTCGAACTCAGGAATGGTGAGATCATGACCTGAGCCAAAACTAGGAGTCAAACACCTAACTGACTGAGCCACTTAGACGCTTCCAGAGAGATTTTTTTTTTAAATGACTTTTAAGATCAGGGAAAAGAATTTGTAGTTGAAGTGATCATACAGAAGCATTCTCCTAACTTAGAATTCTTTAGGTTGGCAGGGGCGTTAACACTTCAGGTCATTAATGGGTTGCTACTCCTATCTATAGACAGGAGCTTCATTATATATTTAGAGTGGAATCTACAATTAAACCAGAAATTTTGGTAGTTTGTATTAAGAATTTCTTGATATTTACTCGTTTTTTATATGTACATTTATATATGTATCCACTGTGTATAAAATTTCTATCTAGAATGGTCTGTCCTGTGAGAGGGAAAACATCCTTTTTGGTGAATGTTTCTCTGGCTTCCAGAATCTCTGCAGAGTACCAAAGGGGAATGCAGAGATAAGGGGAGATATTGCAATCTCATATGGATATAGAAATAGATAGAAGGAATAGATTAAAGGGTCATCTCTTCCAATATAGAGTATGTATAGAGGGAAGTGGGCAAAGCTATACAGGTCTTGAAACCGTTTACATTATCTTCCTATTAAAGGATGTTAAGAATGTCTAAGCACCCAAATGCTTCTAACCACATGGATGAGGGAGTTAGATATGCAGTCCAAATTTAGCATGAGATAACATGAATTATTTAAAAAAAATTTTTTAAATTTAATGTTTATTTACTTTTGAAGGAGAGAGAGACAGAGTGTGAGTGGGGGAGGGGCAGAGAGAGAGGGAGACACAGAATCCAAAGCAGGTTTCAGGCTCTGAGCCGCCAGCACAGAGCCTCACGCAGGGCTCGAACCCACAAACCGCGAGATCATGACCTGAGCCGAAGTCGGACGCTGAACTGACTGAGCCATCCAGGTGCCCCAACCTGAATTATTAATAAAGAAAATGGTCCCAAAACAAGTATGACAAATACCATTACATTTGTAACAGTTTAAATTGCAGAGCTTTTCTAAAACATACCTACCACATAAAACCCAATGGCAGGAGTGCAGCAGTTTTTGCCACAATTTGGAAGCTGGTCAATGAAAAATAGGAATTTATAATTAATTTTGTTTAGAAGTGGAGAAATTTTGAAATGTTTATTCTCCCTTCTGAAGATTACCCTCAACACAGTATTGAGCAGCATGTTCGGGAGAACATGGCAATACCCCAGAACACCCCCCCAGGCTAGGTGCTGAGGGCTTAAAATCCCTCTTTTAGAAATTCATTGTTCTCTTGGTTAAACCTTGCTCTCTTCATATGGTCCACTTTAAAAGACAAACCCTTCAGGGAGGTGTTAAGTCTGGACATAGGAAAGGAGGAGAAAGCATATTAGAATTCACTGAATCTGGGTCAGGGACTTGGTATGTGCATTCTCCTTACAGTCCTATGTTTTCTCTGTTTCACAGATGCAGAAAGCAAGTCTCAGAGAAGTTTAGTAACTCTCCTTTATGTGAATGAATTGTAGAGCTGAGATCTGACCTCCCAGTTGGTCTACCTGTAAACCCACGTTCTTTCCTTTATGTGATCTGCATCTTACAGTCATGAATTAATGTGATGCTTTTCTCGTAAAGGCTGCGGATCAGAAGCATAAAAGTGTGCTAAGAATCTGGAGGAGAAGTAGTGATAAAAGAGAGGACAAGAGAGCAGGAAAAGGAGGCTGGAGAGCCCCTCAGTCAGTACGTAGGGAGTAGCTTCTCTGGGCCTCACTTATCCATAGATTTTGCTTCCTGCCTCAAGAGGTTTGGAGGGACTGGGAACCAAAGCCAAAGTGACATTGAAGGAAGCTCCTAATGCATCCTTCTTTATTTGCATCAGCAACGAAGTCCACAGGCCCCTTCGGTATGTGAACACCTGAAATTAAAAGACTACAAATATGCATTTAGACTGTTTACTTTAGGTTTCCTGTTTACATTTGTTCCAATTTTATTCTCTCACTGGGAAGTAAAATTGGCATGAAGGGGGAAAAGGCGAGCAGATGCAAGAGGGAAGCGAAACCCAGTTTTGAAAGTAGAACCATTTTTACATTAAGTTAAACTGTGGGTTTAAAACACTCAGCTCTCTACTGGAAACCATTGTGGGTGGAGAGCGTTTGCAACAGAGCTTCACCTAATTCATTCTATATGCTTGGCAAAGGAAAGGCTGAAATAAGAGCCAAATTCCAAAGGTCTCTGAGGGAAGCAAGGTCACACTGCATTCAGAATTATATAGCAACCTGGCCTGAACAGAGGATTTTTAATGTGTTTGTACACTTAGGAATCATTCTTCTAGAATATTGTAATTGTTTAGCCATTTTGTGAGGTTCTGTTAGAAATGTATTACAAACACTGCTTCACAGCTAGATAAAAAAGACTATCAAATAATTTAATCAAGTTAAGTCAGTTGATTTTCTAGCTACTTTTGAAACTGAAAATAAAATAATGTGGAAGGACTTAACTGATTAGTCCACTATCGTAATCAATTTGTAGAAATGTCTAAGAAACCATATTTTGCTTTTTTTCTTTTTTTGGCCTGAGGAATTTGGCCCATCCTCATATAAAAATTATGCTTTAATTCCAAGGCATCTTATTATGAACAGTTGTTGAATTTTACATTGTTTTATAATTAGTTCTGCTCTTTAATAAAGCTCATTTGTGAGGTAAAAGGGCAAAATGTGAGAAGCAAGGAAACCAAAAGTTGTTCATCAGCAATTACAATAAAAATAGGAATAAGCAGAAATGTCATTTTAACTCACTTTCTGGGAAGACATTCCAGAGTTTGGGGGTTGACAGAACATCTTTTGGGTGCTTAGGGTCCAAAAGGGAGTAAGGACTTCAGACTTTTGAAGTTGTTTTTGCTTACAACCAAATTTACCTCAAAGTGCAGAGTGCATAAGAGTTCATTTAAATGTCGGTTACAAATTCCAAGAAATGTGGAGATATAAACCAGAAAGACAACATGACCTGAACAGGGGTTTGGGAATGTGGACTCTGATGTTGACCTTGTGTCATTTTTTTTGTTTGTTTTTGTTTTTAACTTTGTAGTGATGAAATACAGCTTCTTTTCTGTTGACCCCCTTAAGGTAGTACCAAACACAGATAAAAATGGAGCATACTTACGTCTCTTTTCCTGGGGAATAATATGGAAGGACAATTCCTCCCTCTTCTGAAGATGATATGGGCTTAGAGCAAAGTTTCAGCCATTTCTGAGAGCCCAGGTCCAGGCATCTGGGTCTTTTGATACAAATGTTGCTACTTCCCACCTCTCCAAGGGACTTCTTGCCCTCTAGTCATGGTCAAGCCAGCTGAAGGAATCAGAATCAGTTGTTGATAAAAGTTTTCAGGGCAGCTTTTGCCAACCTTGAAATGTACTCTGTCTATACCAGTGGTTCTTAAACTTTAGGAGTCATAATCCCATGTAAGAACATGGTAGAGTTATTGACCTCTTCTAGAAGTATTGCACACATTCACAAAATGGCTTCCAAAAGTTCTCCAGTCCAGAGGCCCAGTCATGGACCATGGGTTATAAACCCTAGCTCTGCAGGGTTAGTTTCCCTAAGTTCTGAAAACATTGCGGTCCAAGTTGTCCTCTCTAAGCAAGGAGCTACTCCTTTTGGCCATTAAGTCACCGTATGGAGAGAGCAAATCTATTCTCTTCATATCCTACCCATCTTAGAGAAGAGCTCTGAGGTGACAGAAGACCTGTACATAGGGACCTAACTATTTTATGTCACTGTCTTTTCCAGTGTCCAGTTTTAAGTTTGAGCAGATCTTTTCTTCTTCCTTTCTTTACATCAGAATCCTACCCATTCTCATAACCTGCTCTACTCTCCTCTCCCACCTGCCTTCCCTCACCAGCAGCCCAGAGTGACCACTCTCCTAGTGATTTCTAATACCACTTACACTTGGTACCAGCCATATAATGTTCATTATTCTCTTTTTGCTTATTTTTAAATCCTTTTTTACTACGAAATATTTCTAACAAAATAAGATTCAACAAAATCTTAGCCTCATGACATACTTGCATCAGATCCTTAAAAATAATAATTGTAGTTGTAATGAAAATCTTCTACACTGCCTTGGAACCCCTTTCTCTTCTTCTCTCCCAGCAGGAACCACTGTCACTTTCAGACATGGTACTTTACTATTAAAAAAAATTTTCCCCCTCAGTGTAGATCTGATTCCTCCAATGAGACCATAATTCCTTGAGAACAGATAATAAATAGCCGTATTCTTCTTTTGGTTTGTCCCACAGTGTTTGACTCAGTGCTCCAGGAGTCCTTAAAAACTGACTCTAGAGGGGTGCCTGGGTGGCTCAGTCAGTTAAGCATCCAACTTTGGCTCAGGTCATGATCTTGCAGTTTGTGAGTTCGAGCCCTACGTTGGGCTCTATGCTGACAGCGCAGAGCCTGGAGCCTGCTTCGGATTCTGTGTGCCCCTGTCACTCTGCCCCTTGTTTTCTCTCAGTCTGTCTGTCTGTCTGTCTGTCTCTCTCTCTCTCTCTCTCTCTCTAAAAAATAAATAAACATTAAAAAAAATTTTTTTTAAAAGTGACTCTAGGAGTTGTGGCAAGATGGCGGCTTAGGAGGACGCTGGGCTCACCGCACGTCCTGCTGATCACTTAGATTCCATCTACACCTGCCTAAATAACCCAGAAAACCGCCAGAGGATTAGCAGAACGGAGTCGCCGGAGCCAAACGCAGACGAGAGGCCCACAGAAGAGGGGCCCCTCCTGAAGTGGATCACCTAAGGAGAAGCAATCTAAGCCTGCCCCTCCTGCCCCCGTGCACCTTGCCTACCCACCCCAGCTAATACGCCAGATCCCCAGCATCACAAGCCTGGCAGGGTGCAAGTAGCCCAGACGAGCCACACCACCCCACAGTGAATCCACCCCTAGGAGAGGGGAAGAGAAGGCACACACCAGTCTGACTGTGGCCCCAGCGGTGGGCTGGGGGCAGACATCAGGTCTGATTGCGGCCCCGCCCACCAACTCCAGTTATACACCACAGCACAGGGGAAGTGCCCTGCAGGTCCTCACCACACCAGGGACTATCCAAAATGACCAAGCGGAAGAATTCCCCTCAGAAGAATCTCCAGGAAATAACAACAGCTAATGAACTGATCAAAAAGGATTTAAATAATATAACAGAAAGTGAATTTAGAATAATAGTCATAAAATTAATCGCTGGGCTTGAAAACAGTATACAGGACAGCAGAGAATCTCTTGCTACAGAGATCAAGGGACTAAGGAACAGTCACAAGGAGCTGAAAAACACTTTAAATGAAATGCAAAACAAAATGGAAACCACGACGGCTTGGATTGAAGAGGCAGAGGAGAGAATACGTGAACTAGAAGATAAAGTTATGGAAAAAGAGGAAGCTGAGAGAGAGATAAAAAAATCCAGGAGTATGAGGGGAAAATTAGAGAACTAAGTGATACACTAAAAAGAAATAATATACGCATAATTGGTATCCCAGAGGAGGAAGAGAGAGGGAAAGGTGCTGAAGGGGTACTTGAAGAAATCATAGCTGAGAACTTCCCTGAACTGGGGAAGGAAAAAGGCATTGAAATCCAAGAGGCACAGAGAACTCCCTTCAGACGTAACTTGAATCGATCTTCTACACGACATATCATAGTGAAACTGGCAAAATACAAGGATAAAGAGAAAATTCTGAAAGCAGCAAGGGGTAAACGTGCCCTCACATATAAAGGGAGACCTATAAGACTCGTGACTGATCTCTCTTTTGAAACTTGGCAGGCCAGAAAGAATTGGCACGAGATTTTCAGGGTGCTAGACAAAAAATATGCAGCCAAGAATCCTCTATCCAGCAAGTCTGTCATTTAGAATAGAAGGAGAGATAAAGGTCTTCCCAAACAAACAAAAACTGAAGGAATTTGTCACCACTAAACCAGCCCTACAAGAGATCCTAAGGGGGACCCTGTGAGACAAAGTCCCAGAGACATCACTACAAGCATAAAACATACAGACATCACAATGACTCTAAACCCGTATCTTTCTATAATAACACTGAATGTAAATGGATTAAATGCGCCAAGCAAAAGACATAGGGTATCAGAATGGATAAAAAAACAAGACCCATCTATTTGCTGTCTACAAGAGACTCATTTTAGACCTGAGGACACCTTTAGATTGAGAGTGAGGGGATAGAGAACTATTTATCATGCGACTGGAAGCCAAAAGAAAGCTGGAGTAGCCATACTTATATCAGACAAACTAGACTTTAAATTAAAGGCTGTAACAAGAGATGAAGAAGGACATTATATAATAGTTACAGGGTCTATCCATCAGGAAGAGCTAACAATTATAAATGTCTATGCACCAAATACCGGAGCCCCCAAATATATAAAACAATTACTCATAAACACAAGCAACCTTATTGATAAGAATGTGGTAATTGCAGGGGACTTTAATACACCACTTACAGAAATGGATAGATCATCTAGACACACGGTCAATAAAGAAACAAGGGCCCTGAATGAGACATTGGATCAGATGGACTTGACAGATATATTTAGAACTCTGCATCCCAAAGCAACAGAATATACTTTCTTCTCGAGTGCACATGGAACATTCTCCAAGATAGATCATATACTGGGTCACAAAACAGCCCTTCATAAGTTTACCAGAATTGAAATTATACCATGCTTACTTTCAGACCACAATGCTATGAAGCTTGAAATCAACCACAGAAAAAAGTCTGGAAAACCTCCAAAAGCATGGAGGTTAAACAACACCCTACTAACGAATGAGTGGGTCAACCAGACAATTAGAGAAGAAATTAAAAAATACATGGAAACAAATGAAAATGAAAATACAACAATCCAAACGCTTTGGGACGCAGCAAAGGCAGTCCTGAGAGGAAAATACATTGCAATCCAGGCCTATCTCAAGAAACAAGAAAAATCCCAAATACAAAATCTAACAGCACACCTAAAGGAACTAGAAGCAGAACAGCAAAGGCAGCCTAAGCCCAGCAGAAGAAGATAAATAATAAAGATCAGAGCAGAAATAAACAATATAGAAACTAAAAAAACTGTAGAGCAGATCAACGAAACCAAGAGTTGGTTTTTTGAAAAAATAAACAAAATTGACAAACCTCTAGCCAGGCTTCTCAAAAAGAAAAGGGAGATGACCCAAATAGATAAAATCATGAATGAAAATGGAATGATTACAACCAATCCCTCAGAGATACAAACAATTATCAGGGAATACTATGAAAAATTATATGCCAACAAATTGGACAACCTGGAAGAAATGGACAAATTCCTGAACACCCACACTCTTCCAAAACTCAATCAGGAGGAAATAGAAAGCTTGAACAGACCCATAACCAGCGAAGAAATTGAATCGGTTATCAAAAATCTCCCAACAAATAAGAGTCCAGGACCAGATGGCTTCCCAGGGGAGTTCTACCAGACGTTTAAAGCAGAGATAATACCTATCCTTCTCAAGCTATTCCAAGAAATAGAAAGGGAAGGAAAACTCCCAGACTCATTCTATGAAGCCAGTATTACTTTGATTCCTAAACCAGACAGAGACCCAGTAAAAAAAGAGAACTACAGGCCAATATCCCTGATGAATATGGATGCAAACATTCTCAATAAGATACTAGCAAATCGAATTCAACGGCATATAAAAAGAATTATTCACCATGATCAAGTGGGATTCATTCCTGGGATGCAGGGCTGGTTCAACATTCGCAAATCAATCAACGTGATACATCACATTAACAAAAAAAAAGAGAAGAACCATACGATCCTGTCAATCGATGCAGAAAAGGCCTTCGACAAAATCCAGCACCCTTTCTTAATAAAAACCCTTAAGAAAGTTGGGATAGAAGGAACATACTTAAAGATCATAAAAGCCATTTATGAAAGGCCCACAGCTAACATCATCCTCAACGGGGAAAAACTGAGAGCTTTTTCCCTGAGATCAGGAACACGACAGGGATGCCCACTCTCACCGCTGCTGTTTAACATAGTGCTGGAAGTTCTAGCATCAGCAATCAGACAACAAAAGGAAATCAAAGGCATCCAAATTGGCAAAGATGAAGTCAAGCTTTCGCTTTTTGCAGATGACATGATATTATACATGGAAAATCCGATAGACTCCACCAAAAGTCTGCTAGAACTGATCCATGAATTCAGCAAAGTTGCAGGATACAAAATCAATGTACAGAAATCAGTTGCATTCTTATACACTAACAATGAAGCAACAGAAAGACAAATACAGAAACGGATCCCATTCACAATTGCACCAAGAAGCATAAAATACCTAGGAATAAATCTAACCAAAGATGTAAAGGATCTGTATGCTGAAAACTATAGAAAGCTTATGAAGTAAATTGAAGAAGATTTAAAGAAATGGAAAGACATTCCCTGCTCATGGATTGGAAAAATAAATATTGTCAAAATGTCAATACTACCCAAAGCTATCTACACATTCAATGCAATCCCAATCAAAATTGCACCAGCATTCTTCTCGAAACTAGAACAAGCAATCCTAAAATTCATATGGAACCACAAAAGGCCCCGAATAGCCAAAGGAATTTTGAAGAAGAAGACCAAAGCAGGAGGCATCACAATCCCAGACTTTAGCCTCTACTACAAAGCTGTCATCATCAAGACAGCATGGTATTGGCACCAAAACAGACACATAGACCAATGGAATAGAATAGAAACCCCAGAACTAGACCCACAAACGTATGGCCAACTCATCTTTGACAAAGCAGGAAAGAACATCCAATGGAAAAAAGACAGCCGCTTTAACAAACGGTGCTGGGAGAACTGGACAGCAACATGCAGAAGGTTGAAACTAGACCACTTTCTCACACCATTCACAAAAATTAACTCAAAATGGATAAAGGACCTAAATGTGAGACAGGAAACCATCAAAACCTTAGAGGAGAAAGCAGGAAAAGACCTCTCTGACCTCAGCCGTAGCAATCTCTTACTCGACACATCCCTAAAGGCAAGGGAATTAAAAGCAAAACTGAATTACTGGGACCTTATGAAGATAAAAAGCTTCTGCACAGCAAAGGAAACAACCAACAAAACTAAAAGGCAACCAACAGAATGGGAAAAGATATTCGCAAATGACATATCGGACAAAGGGCTAGTATCCAAAATCTATAAAGAGCTCACCAAACTCCACACCCGAAAAACAAATAACCCAGTGAAGAAATGGGCAGAAAACATGAATAGACACTTCTCTAAAGAAGACATCCGGATGGCCAACAGGCACATGAAAAGAAGTTCAGCGTCGCTCCTTATCAGGGAAATACAAATCAAAACCACACTCAGGTATCACCTCACGCCAGTCAGAGTGGCCAAAATGAACAAATCAGGAGACTATAGATGCTGGCGAGGATGTGGAGAAACGGGAACCCTCTTGCACTGTTGGTGGGAATGCAAATTGGTGCAGCCGCTCTGGAAAGCAGTGTGGAGGTTCCTCAGAAAATTAAAAATAGACCTACCCTATGACCCAGCAATAGCACTGCTAGGAATTTATCCAAGGGATACAGGAGCACTGATGCATAGGGCCACTTGGACCCCAATGTTCATAGCAGCACTCTCAACAATAGCCAAATTATGGAAAGAGCCTAAATGTCCATCAACTGATGAATGGATAAAGAAATTGTGGTTTATATACACAATGGAATATTACGTGGCAATGAGAAAAAATGAAATATGGCCTTTTGTAGCAACGTGGATGGAACTGGAGAGTGTGATGCTAAGTGAAATAAGCCATACAGAGAAAGACAGATACCATATGGTTTCACTCTTATGTGGATCCTGAGAAACTGAACAGGAACCCATGGGGGAGGGGAAGGAAAAAAAAAAAAAGAGGTTAGAATGGGAGAGAGCCAAAGCATAAGAGACTGTTAAAAACTGAGAACAAACTGAGGGTTGATGGGGGGTGAGAGGGAGGAGAGGGTGGGTGATGGGTATTGAGGAGGGCACCTTTTGGGATGAGCACTGGGTGTTGTATGGAAACCAATTTGTCAATAAATTTCATAAAAAATAAATAAATAAATAAATAAAATAAAAGTGACTCTAGATGCATGCATGTGGGGTTACTTGGATTTTGGTACTTTTTGACTTTAAGGTTCTCCTCCATCTTCTTGTCCCTCAAAGATCCTTTGTATCTTTTCTCCAAAATGCAGAAGACCATTTACTCTCCTTTTCTATTTTTTTTCTCTTCTTTCCATGGAAGGAAACTCAGATTATATTAAATTTTATGTTCCTTTAAATATTCTGTTGCTCTTCATTTCTCCCATTTCCTTATAACAGAAACAATTCTTAGTCCTTGTGCCTCAGTTCATTTATTTGTAGGTTTGGGGAAATACTCTTGCTTTAGATAACCTTGAACTTTATTCAGGTAGTATAAAATATATGTGTAATATGTGAGTAAAAGGCAAATTCATTTCCCCCCAAATGTTGTCATTTGATGTATTTATACACTTGAAAGATTCATCACTTTGTCCATCTTAGCAGTCCTGATATCACCCTCTGTTTCACAGGTAAGGAAACCAGGGCTAGGAAGACCAAACAGCATTTCAGGTCGTAGAGCTAGGGCAAAGGGCTCTAGATTTCCATTCTTTTCACCTCACCATTATGCATTATTATAGTATGATTTTGAGAATAGCAGCTATTAATCTTATTGGATGATTGGACATTGTTTGGGCCACTTTACACTTCCACTAATTCTTATAATCAACTTAAGTTAGGTGGTTTATTGTCCTGGATTACAGTTACCCAAACTGAGGCTCAGAAAGGTAAAAGGAATTCTTTTAAAGTCAAGCTAGTAATTACTCCTGGTAATAATGACAATAATAGCTCACACTTTTTTAGCACTTATCAGGTACCAAGCTCTGGTCTAAGCACTTTATGTAAATTAACTCATGATTGCATTTTGGGGCACAAACTCTATATCTTCACTCCATAGATAAAGAAAGTGAGACTGAAAGAGGTTAAGTAACTTGGTTAAAATCACTCAGCTAGGAAATATCGGAGGGAACTTAAAAGCCCAGTAGCCCGGTGCCAGAATCCATGTGTTCCCTCCCACCAGCAGAAACAGGATTCACATCTCCTAAGTGGGTGTGCTTTTCATCATACTTCCAAACTCTTCTGCAGTATAATTCTTCTAATTTGTTATAAATGTAGAAATATTTACTCCAATTTAGAGTCCAATTTCTTATTCTTTTGACCTGGAATGTCCTTTACCAAATGAATAGCAAAATCCAGTTCGCCCTTCAAAATCCTGCTCAGCAGTCTGTTCTCTTTCTTCCCTCTCCCAAAGAGTTAAACACTCTGGTAGAGATTCTGCCTCTGAACCATGTTTTGACATTAAAAAAAAAATAGACTTTTAAAAATAGTTTTATATCTATAGAAAAAGTGGAGCAGATTATACAGAGTTCCCATATACCCACTTTCCCTGCTCATAGTTTCCCATATTTTTAACATCTTGCATTAGTGTGGTACATTTGTTACTGCTGATGAACCAATATTGATTTATTATTATCAGCTATATATTTTAAAAATTTTTTTTTAATGTTTACTTATTTTGGGGACAATGAGAGAGACAGAGTGCAAGCGGCAGAGGGGCAGACAGAGGGAGACACAGAATCCAAAGCAGGCTCCAGGCTCCGAGCTGTCAGCACAGAGCCCGACGCGGGGCTCAAACTCACGAACCGTGAAATCAAGACCTGAGCCGAAGTCGGACGCTCAACCGACTGAGCCACTTAGGCGCCCCATTATCAGCTATATTATTAACAACTATTATTATTAACTGCAGCCCATAGTTTACATTATGGTTCATTCTTGGTGTTATGCCATTCTGTGGTTTTGACAAATGCATAATGCTTTGTATTCACCATTAAAATATCATATAAAATAGTTTCATGGCCCTAAAAATCCCTGTGCTTCACCAGTTTACCCTTCCTCCACCTCCTTCCTCTAAACCCTCGGCAACCACTAATATTTTTGCTACTTTTACAGTTTTGTATTTCCAGAATGTCATATGTTTGGAATCATACAGTATGTAGCCTTTTCAGACAGGCTTCTTTCACTTAATAATATGCATTTAAATTTTCACATGTCTTTTTGCGGCTTAATTAAAAGTTTCTTTTTATTGTTGAATAGTATTTTGTTGTATGGATGCACCACAGTAGGTTTTCCAGTTCACTTATAGGAGAACATCTCGGATGTTTCCTGTTTTGGCAATTATGAAAAAAGCTTCTATGAACACTGTGTGCAGGTTTTAGTGTGAACATAAGTTTTCAACTCATTAGGGTAAATGCAAAGAAGCATGATTGCTGGATCATATAGTAAGAGTATGTTTAGTTTTGTAAGAAATCACCAAGGTAGCTGTTCCATTTTACATTCCCACCAGCAATGAGAGTTCCTGTTGTTCTTCATCCTCACAACTATTTGTTTTTGTCGGGTTTTGTTTTGTTTTGCTTTATTTGGATGTTTGCTATTCTATTAGTGTGTAGTGGTATTTCACTGTTATTTTAGTTTGTGATTCTCTAACGACATATGATGTGGAGCTCTTGTCAGATGCTGACTTGCCAAGTGTATTATCTTCTTCGGTGAGGTGTCTGTTCATGTCTTTTACCCATTTTTAAATTGGGTTGTTTTCTTCTTGGTAAGTTTTGAGAGGTATTTGTATATTTTGGATACTAATCCTTTATCAGATTTTTGACTTGCAAATATTGTCTTCCAGCCTGTGCCTCATCAATTCTCTTAACAGTGTCTTTTCACATAGCAGAGGTTTTTAACTTAATTTAAAAAACTCATCAGCCAACCCAAGGTCACTAGATTTTCTCCTATCTTATTTTCTAAATGTTTTACAGTTTTATGTTTTCCTTTCAAATTTATGACCCATTTGGAGTCAAGTTTTGTGAAATGTGTAATATCAGTGTATAGATGCATTTTTTCTCATCATGTGCATGTCCACTCATTTTGGCATTTCAGCACCATTTGTTGAAAAGATTATTCTTTCTCCATTGGATTGCCCTTGCTCCCAGTTAGCTATATTCTGGGTTTTCTATATGTTCCTCTGATCTGTTTATCTGCCTATTCTTTCACAAATACCACACTTACTTGATTACAGTAGCTTTATAGTATCTTGAAGTTGAATAGTGTCAGACCTGTAACTTTGCTCTTCTTCAGTATTGTGTTGGCTATTCTGGGTCTTTTGCTTTTCCATATAAATTTAAGAATCAGTTTTTCAGTGTCCACAAAATAACCTAATGGTATTTTGATTGAGATTGCATTGAATATATAAATCAAATTGAGAATGGACATCTTAATGAGTCTGAGTTTTTCTGTGTGTGAACATGGAATATCTTCCCATTTATTTAGATGATCTTTGATTTATTTTATCAGTTTTCTAGTTTTTCTCATAAAGATCTTGCACCTATCTTGTTAGATATATAACTTAGTATTTCTCTTTTTGGTGTTAATGTAAATGGTTTTGTCTTTTTAATTTCAAACTCCAATTATTCATTGCTGGTGTATAAGAACACAACTAACTGTTGTATACTAACCTCCTATCTTGCAACTTTGCTCTAGTCACTTATTAGTTCCAGAAGTTTTTTTGGGTTAGTTATTTGGCATTCTCTACACAATCATGTTATCTGCAAAGATAGTTTTATTTCTTCTTCTACAATCTCTATGCCTTTTCTTTCTTTTCTTCTCTTATTGCATTATCTAGGACTTCTAGCATTATAATGAATAAGGAGTAATAAGGGGACGTTTTGCCTGGTTCTGATCTTAGGAGAAGGCATCTAGTTTCTCATTACTAAATATGATGTTAGCTCTAGGTTTTTTTTAAGTTTTTTGTAGGTGCATGTTACCAAGTTGAAGAAAATTTCCCTCTATGCCTAGTTGGCTGAGAGTTTTTATCATGAATGGGTGTTAGATTTTTGTCAAATATTTTTCTGCATCTATTTATATAATAACATGATTTTTTTTGTTGTTGTTTTTCTTTAACCTGTTGATGTGAAGGATCACATTACTTGATTTTGAGAAGTAAACCAACCTTGTATACCTAGAATAAATCCCACTTGGTCATGGTGCACACTTTTTAAAATCCATTCTTAGATTTGATTTGCTAACATGTTGTTGAGGATTTTGTATCTATGTTAGTGAGTGATATTGATGTTTTGTTTTCTTTTCTTGTAATGGCTTTATCCGGTTTTTATTTTAGAATAATGCTGTCCTGATAGAATGAGTTACGAAGTGTTCCCTCTGCCTCTATTTTCTGCAAGAGATTATAGAACTAATATCATTACTAACTTAAACCTTTGGTGGAATTCACCAATAAAACCATCAAGGTCTAGTATTTTAATTTTTTTGGAAGGTTATTCATTATTGACTCATTTGATTTAACAGAAATAGGCCTATCAGATTATCTCTTTCTCTTTGTGTGAGTTTTTCTAGATTGTGTCTTTCAACGTTTTTTATTTATTTTGGGGACAGAGAGAGACAGAGCATGAACGGGGGAGGGGCAGAGAGAGAGGGAGACACAGAATCGGAAACAGGCTCCAGGCTCCGAGCCATCAGCCCAGAGCCTGACGCGGGGCTCAAACTCACGGACCGCGAGATCGTGACTTGGCTGATGTCAGACGCTTAACCGACTGCGCCACCCAGGCGCCCCTAGATTGTGTCTTTCAAAACATTGGTTCATCATTCTTTTACATGTTCTGTTTCCAAACCATACGTCTACTTTTACGTGGCATATTTCATAATTTATTTGTGTGTGTTTTCTTCTACTAAATGGTGGAGTTTTTGAGAGGATAGACCATGTTTTAAAATTTTGCATTATTAAGACTTTGCACAGTGACTGGGATATTTCATGGAAGTTGAATGATAGGACCTGAAGTTGTTCAAAATATCAGATGGATATATTTATGGCAACATCAAAGCTATAGGAAGAACATGAGACTTTTTATAAATGTTATAAACTTTTTTACTTTACAAAGGACTAATCCACCTAGTCCTTTTAACTGGTTTGGTTCTTTGGTGAATTTTAATGTTGAACTGTAAGCACTTTACTGTTTGAGAGAAGGCTGACCAATAGTGAGTCAGAGAAATCTGAAGTTAAAGGATTTTAACCTAAAATGATGACATTTGTCACTGGAGAAAGTATTAATAGAATTATAAGAATGTGATTTATCCCTTTTCCTATTTCTAGAAATTATCTGGTGCATAAGACAGAACACACCTGACTAAAGACAATAACCATATAACCTGAGCCCCACTCGGGAGAACTGATCATTAAAAATTACAAAACAGGAAGTTAGACTTGTAATTTAAACTTCTGCTTAGTCTTTGGCTATGATTAAATATTATGTTCAGGACAAAGAATGAGCTGGAGGGTCTCTTTAATCTCTGCTCTGATCTGCTAACTGCTATTGTGTAACTGAGGTACCTCGTGTTCCCCAAAGGGTGAGCCACAGGCCACTTTCTTCAGACCCCATGTTTAGATTGCTTGCAAGCCCTCAAGTGCTACATCCGCTGAGATTCCGTGTTGCATTTCATTGATGTGTTCAGGCTCTTTTGGTCAGTGAAACCGAAGCATAAACATTGTGCTGACAAGTCCGGGTCATGGAGCGGTTTTGGTCGCTGAACTGCCCAAGCAGGTTATTAGGGAACAACAGTGTAGCAGCAGCAGCAGCAAGTTGTTTATATGATATCTGATCTCAGACGTTTTGCATGTATTTAACACTATATGAATCTGTTTTTGAGATTTTTGATGATTATGGTAAACAATCAGATTTCCTGGTGAAGTTGACTCTGGTGTTATTTCTAATAGAATTTACCACATTATTTATCTGTATTTCTTCTCTATAGTCTGAGAAGTTTGCTTTTGTATAACAGCAGGTTATTTTTAATAATCCGTGCATGTTAAAAAATGTTTACTTCCAGTGATTTATTAAATAATAGGGATCTCTATGGGTTTGGTATCAGAATAAAATGTGTTCAGTTCCTCAGTTGCAAGACTGTGTGATTTAATGGATAAATTATGATATAAGTTTGATTACTAACTTGGTTATTTATGTGGTGTGTGATATTTGCAAGGCTGCTTGACCAATTTGATTCTTGATTTCCATCACTATAAACTGGATAAAATATTCTGCCACATTTTTAATGGTCACAGAGACCTTTGATATTTTTCAACAAAATGCCTGTGCCAAGGGTTTTGTTGCCATCAAACATGCATTTAGTAATAATAAATAAGTTTGACATGAGGCTTTTAAAAAGAAATTAATTGAATTGGGGCTTGTGCGCCAAATTTTGAATGCTTATAAATTTAACATCTCTCCACTCATATGTTATGGGCATTTGTGTCCTTTCTCCTTAGATCTCTACAAAAAATGAGCGTAGCACTTTCTTACAGTTGTATCATAAAGTATTTATATCCTTTTGCATGCTGAGGTTTTATTGTCATGAAAAAGATTTTCTTAGCAGTATGTAACATCTCCCAGTGCTATGGCACATGTTGACAGGGACCATATGCGCTGCCTTTTTTTTTTTTTTTTTTTTTTTTTTTTTTGGTATAATGAGCTATGTTGAGGAAACTTGACAACATAATGGCCTTTGCAAATTTATTTTGAAACTTAAAACTGGTATATGTTTTTAAATTTTTGTTTTTAGTGACAGTGTGTCTTCTAGAATCATAGTTACTTTTCATAAATTTATACAGTGTATTATTTGTACTCATAAAGAATACACCTGATGGTGTTAATGCAGGACTGAAAGGACTAACACAGTGCCCCTGAAATGGCAGTATGGAAACTTAAGGTCAATTATTTTTATATTTTCAGACTTGAATCCTTTCCATTTCAATGGCATCAAATTTCTGTTCCCTTCTTGGACGTCACTACTTGAATGAACTTGAAATCCAGCCCATCTTAAATTCAATTTATTTATTTCTGCCTTCACCTCTATGCCCTGAAAACCTGTTATTCTCCTGCATGTTGGATCTTACTAGCCTCAGCAGCTGCACAATTCTCCCAAATTACAAACTTCCTCAGAGTCATCATGGATATATCTTCTTATACAAGCCCTATATCATCTTGTCTTCAAATCCTAATAGTCATTTTTCTCCCAAATATTGTCCCTCCTCTCAATCCTCTGGCTAAGGTCATATCCTTACCATAACTCTCCTGGACAATTACAACAGCCCCCTGAATGTTTCACCCTCCACACCACATTGCAATTCTAAAAGCACAAATGTGATCATGTCACTTCCCTTGGCAAAACATCTGTTGCCCCTTGATTCTCCATTACACAGAACAGTACTTTAAACATTACAGGTTGCAAGCTATTAACAAGTAGTATATTCAAATTAGTGACTTGCACTAAACTTTTAAAAATTTAATAGAAAATAAAATAGAGTACATCACAGTTTGTAAAGGTGTTGTTTTGTGAAGGTCTGCTCTGGTTATATTTATCTATAAAACATAGATGTGTTTGGGTACCGTTTTATGTAAAATGTATGTCTGCCCATGGGTTATGGTCATGAAAGTTTGAAAACCATTGGTATAAAGGATAAAGTTCAAACTTTTTCAGGGCATGGAGTTTCATTTATAATCTGCCTGGTTAAACTTCTTACCATCCTCTCTCACCAACTCTTCAGAGAAGCCTATGCTGATTTCCACTCCAGGAACTCACCATATTTCTCTTGCATGATCTTTGCTCTTATACAAACTAGTTCTTTTAAACAAAGTAGTAGTTCTCAGACTTCTGGTCTCAGGGTCCTTTTAAATTCTGAAGGAAGTATTGAATACTTCCAAAAAGCCTTTATTTATATAGACTATAGACTATACATATTGATATATAATACACTAGTAATATATGTATATATAAAATACTATAATATACAATTAAAAATGGAGAATTTAAAAATATATGCATTAATTTATTTAAAATTATAACGAACCCATTATATGTTGTCCTAAGTAATATATTTTTGTGAGAAATAACTGTATTTTCCCAAACAAATAAAATTAGAAGAGTGACATTGTTTTGCAATTTTTCAGATCTCTTTAATGTTTGGCTTGATTGAAAAAAGATTCTTGTATCTGCTTCTACGATCTGTTGTGATGTACTGTTTAGTTGAAGGATTTGAAGAAAATCCAGACTCTAACAGAGATGTAGTCAGAAAGGATTGAGTATTTTTTAAAAAAAATTTTTTTTTAATGTTTATTTTTGAGACAGAGAGAGACAGAGCATGAATGGGGGAGGGTCAGAGAGAGGGAGACACAGAATCTGAAACAGGCTCCAGGCTCTGAGCTGTCAGCACAGAGCCCGAAGCGGGGCTTGAACTCACTGACCGCGAGATCATGACCTGAGCCGAAGTTGGCCGCTTAACCGACTGAGCCACCCAGGCGCCCCAGGATTGAGTATTTTTTTTTAATTTTTTTTCAACGTTTATTTATTTTTGGGGGGACAGAGAGAGACAGAGCATGAACGGGGGAGGGGCAGAGAGAGAGGGAGACACAGAATCGGAAACAGGCTCCAGGCTCTGAGCCATCAGCCCAGAGCCTGACGCGGGGCTCGAACTCACGGACCGCGAGATCGTGACCTGGCTGAAGTCGGACGTTCAACCGACTGCACCACCCAGGCGCCCCAGGATTGAGTATTTTAATAAACTTTTCAGATAATTGTGTATATATTCTCCTTTAATACTACACCAAAAGTCAACAAGTAGAAATTTCTTAAAGATTAGTTACAATGTAGATCTGAAATCATACCAATTAAGTTTTAATAATCTATAACATTAAAATTCATGTTCTGTCTTATTTGCACTTTGGATAGATCTTTTACCCATGCATGATTTTGCAATATCATGCACTGGCCATTTGGGAAATATTGGTTCTTTGAATGTAGTGTAGATCTTCCAAATGTTTATCAATGTCATCAAATAATATTTAAAACTACATTGGTTAACATTGGCATGGATTGCATCAAATAAATCTATAAGCATTGGGAAGCTGGCACGTTTTCCAAAATTTTAATTTTCACATAAAAGCTCTAATTTTATGATTGGCAGCTAATCTGGTGGTTGGTTGTTTTCCTTGAAATGTCATACAACTGAATCAGAGTTCTGTGGAACTGTAGCCTCACAGCATTCGATACATTAGAATTTCTATAGTTTGTCTGTGATTCTTTCAAGTAAAAATGGGGTTCCATGAAATAAGCACAGCTCCAACATTACATCAGTGCTTTTCCTTGAAACAGCCGTTGAATTATAGGATATAGAAAAAGTGTTTTATGTGTACTTCTCCATTTCATCATATACAGTATTTAAAAGGCAATGTTTTTAGGGGCACCTGGGTGACTCAGTCAGTTGAGCATCCAACTTCAGCGCAGGTCATGATCCTATGGTTCACGGGTTCAAATCCTACATCAGACTCTGTGCTGATAGCTCAGAGCCTGGAACCTGCTTCAGATTGTGTCTCCCTCCCTCTCTCTGCCCCTCGCCTGCTTTCTCTCTGTCTCTCTCTCTCTCAAAAATAAGTAAACATTAAAAGAAAAATTTTAAGGCAATTTTTTAAAAAAATTAATAATTTTTATTCCTTTATCAAGGATATTCTTAAGCAAATCTGACTTTTTTTTCTTTAACTGCAACAGCTTGGCATCGAAGAATATAACTACTAGTGCAGTTTAGTGCCCTTGCCTTGATTTGTGCTAAGGCACCAGCAGATTTACTACCATTACTTCTGAATCATCAGTGCAAATGTCAACATAGTGAAAAAGACAAATACTGCATTACTGTTATTATAAAAATAATTTTGACCACATGAGTCTATCATGTGGGCCCTCTGCAAAGGTATTGCTGACTCCCAGGGGAACATGGTCCACATTTTGGGAACTGCTGACTTGAAATCTTCCCTAAGCTCATTTTCTGCTTGGAAAATTTATATTCAAATCTTAAGATCAAGCTCAAAAGTCATGTATGGTTTTTTTAGATTAAATTAAATTAAATTTAATTTAATTTAATTAATTTATTTACTTATTTTTTTGTGAAGCCTTCCAAAGTACCCCAGGCTAACTTGTCACTTTTCTGGATTCCTGTGATAGCCTGTGTCATATTTACCTTTGTCCATGAAGTCTTACTGGTAGGTGTGGAGTCTTATTTCTTCACCATCCTACAATCACTGGTGGACCTCAGGATTATTAATGAGCAGCAAGCATGTTCACCCGGTTACATATATTGGTTTTTGTCACACATGCACACACTACACACACACACACACACACACACACACACACACACACACACACTTTATTGGTTTTGTTTTTATAGGGAACCCTGACTGATGTAACTGACTCGATCACATTTTTGCCAAGCTTATGCTCATAGAAGTCATAATAATGTAACATTTTCATATCACCATATAGGTTTCAAAGCACCTGCAAATTTGTGCCTAATTAACTGTTTCTCTAGAAGTACTCAGAAGCAATGAGCACTACGGATCCATGGGGAAAAGAAAATATGTTGAACTACATAGACCCTGGTAGAAAGGAAGTAACTGGTGGGAGAAATAACCAGGAGAGAAGGCCCTATTATGAGATGAGTTGTGTCCCTCCCAACCCCACCAAAATCTTGAAGCCCTAGCCCTCAGTAACTCCAAGTGTGACTATATATGAATATAGGGTCTTTAAAGAGGTGATTAATTTAAAATGAGGCCATTAGGGCAGACCCTAACCCAATACAAGTGTTGTCTTTATAAGAAGAGGAAATTTGAACATACAAAGGTACACTAGGGATACATGCAGAGGAAAGACCATGTGAGGACACAGAGAGAAGGTGGCCATCTGCAAGTCAAGGAAAGAGCCTCAGGAGAAATCAAACTTGATGATACCTTGATCTTGAACTTGGACTTGGACTTGGACTCCAGAACTGTGAGAAAATGAATTTCTATTATTTGAAGCACCCAGTCTGTGGTATTTTGTTATGGCAGCTCTGGCAAACTAATACAGGTACCAAGGGTGAGCAGTGATGACTTTTCAACTCTGCCTGGGGCTGGACATGATTGTGGTACATTAGACATTTCTGTTCATCCAGAAGCCAAGGCAGTGGATCTGAAGAACTGCCTTGGATATGCTGGACTCATTCATCTTTTACTGGCTTAAGAGAGGCCAGTGTATTGTTGCTATTTGCATTAAAGCAAGGAGGAGACTCACACCCCTTTCAAGAGCCCCACAGTAGCCTAATGCTATATTTGCAGTGCTCTTGCCTGAGTCCTTGCCTGAAATTCCAGAAAAGTCTTGCCATCTTAGGCAACAGCATCTCATACAGCCTAGTGATTTTTTTCATCCTAATGTTTCTAAGGCTGTTTTTCATCACCTGGAAAATGCATTTACTGAAGTCTGTTTTAAATAGCTAAATAGATTTATGAAATAACGTTTTTTAAAATGTTACTAATCATGAGATGGTATATGACACAACCATCAAAAATACACTAGTAAGACTACTTATTTGTCTGATGCTTTGCAGTTTTAATAATAATTATATAATAATAATAATATTGTAGCTAACACTTATATAGTATTTACCATGCACCAAACACCATTCTGAGCTCTTTACAGATGCTACCTTAGAAGTATTTTGACATAGACTATCTCATTTGGCTCTTGTAATAAAGCTCTGAGTTAGGCAACAAGGTATATTATTCCCATTTTGTAAATGAAAAAAATTGAAACTTAGGGAAGTTCAGTGATTTTCTCAAGGTCACCCTGCTGATAAATGGCAAAGTTTGAAGCATAACCCAATTCTTCAATTCCTAAATTAGTGCTTTTTTCAAAACCACCTCTCTTGTAAATGGCATAAAATATTTTACATTGTGTTATATATATATATATACATATATATATATAATGTAATATTTATGTAATTTTATGTAATATTTATGTAAAATATATGTAAATATTTTACACTGTATTTTATATTACAATGTAAAATATTTATATTATGGGCAAGCAAGCATGCTTTTCTTTGCCTGTTTAGGTTCCAAACAAATAAATGTAAGAATCAGTAAGTTAGGGAAAATGACAGTTGCCTCCCTAAAGGATCACTGACTTTTAGCCCCTTGCAGGAATGATTGGAATTGAAGAATGGAGTCCAAGAAGCACCTGTTTCTCACACCAGGAGCTGTATGGATTGGAGAACAGAGTAAAATTGAGCTGGAACTTAAGCAAAAAGGGAATATTAAGCCACTATAAAAATAACAAAGTTTTAAAGTTGCATCTGAGCAAATCAGGAAGCTATAAAGGGAACCATGATATAACATGAAACAAAAAGACAAGGAAAACTTTTTCTTTCATGTATTTATTTCATTGGTAAGATGAATTCGATTTATAGGAGGTACTACCCCTCCCCCTCCTCCCCGCAAAGTTATATTTTTGAGACAGAAGAAAGAGGGTAATATATGTCTATGGAAAATATTTGGCTGTAGCATACATCAATATGTCCTTTCATATATAAACTATGTCAGTTTCTATACTCGGATTTCATTCCTAGACACAGGAAAAACCCCTCATGAGGGAAGAGTTTAAATCTAAACACGACAGAGAAATAAGTGGTTAAAGAGGGCTTGTTAAATCCAGTGATTTCCTCCCTTAAGGCATAACTCCCGAGCAAATTTAAGATTGCTCATATAGCAAAAGGGCAGTAAAGAGGGATACATCTCATTGTTTATTTCTAAAAATTAGAAAATATTATCATAATATCCTTTGGTGATTTCAGTCTCTGGGATGTGATAGACTCTACCCTGCATGTAAAGACACTTAGGAAGCAAATTTGTATTATTGCTTAACCAAAACCATGATTAACTAATTAAAGCTGCAGACAAAAAAAGACGGGGGGGGACACTTTTCTGATTATCGTCACTCTATAATTACTAGTATTTTCCATAACCTAGGCAACTCGGCTGTCTAAGAAACAAAATCCAGCTGAAACCGAACCTTCAAAAGTTTTCCTTCTACAGTTTTTTTCAAGGCCCAGAGCAGGATCTCTGTCATACTAAAGTTCCTCCTGGATGTCTGGAAAAAGTCTTAGAGTCTGGGAGACATTCCAAAATATGTGCAGTGACCATTGCCACAGGCGCGAACTGCTTAATGCATTTTGCAGAAATCTCCACCACAATGCAACTGATTACTGTCTGAAGGGATTTTTTTTCCTTTTTCAAAATAGCAAGCTGCTAAAATATGCTTTTTTATATTTTATTACATCCGTAAGTATCTCATGTGGACTGAATATGACTGGAGGAGAAAGTTGTTGCTCTGAGTTTGACACACAATGTCCAGTTTAAACAATTTTTTTTTTAATTGATGGGTTAGGTGACTGAAAAAAGGAAAAACTCTGGACCTATGGAGACTACACATACAAAGTTGTATACTCATTACTGAAACTTGAGTTTCTATCCAATTCTGTCTATTTCAGTAGATACTGAAATAAGGTCAGAGGAGTAACATGAAAAAAGGGCTTTTTAACGAACAGGTGGAAATTGAAAAGAAAATGGAATCTGGAGTTTTATGAGTGTCTCTGCCTTATGGGGATGGTATTTTTGAGGCTAGGGACGGGGGTTGGAGGACTTGCCATAATATTTCTACATAATTGAGATCAAATTGTTCACATTCTTTAATTCTGTTTGTTCGTTGTAGTGAAGCAAAGGAATGAACTTGTAGTTAACAAGCAGCGGTTTGGTTTTGGTTCATCTCATGCAAACAATTGCAGCAGGGTTCTTGCCAGGCTGTTTCTAATGTCACATAGAAAAAGTCTGATGAATCAGAGAAGGGAAAGTGCAGGGAAGATATTGGAATCATAATAAAGAAAGGACAGAAGGGACATCACTTACGAGATTTCTACTTCTTGTTCTCATGGCAGTTTCTATATTCTTGCTTGAAGGTGAAAGGTTGCTCTGATCCTGATATCAATCCTATCTCCTGACAGCAAACTGAGGCTAGTCACTACTGCTGGAAGATTTCTTGCTGACAGTGATTCATGTGAGCCAATTTTCAGAGGTTCTTAAATAGAAGCCAGTGTGTGTCTTTTTCTGTTGCATAGTCACTGAAGATATTTCGTATGATATAAAGTAGCTTTGCGAAAAAATTTATTTGCACCATATATTTGAACAAGGCCCACCTCAGAAGTTATCTAGTCATTCACAGGCATCACATTTTGAGCATTTCATGTTTCATGTATATGTGTGGTGAAATTCCTATTCTTGTGGTACACAGGTTACCACAGGAGGAGGTGTGAGATGCTATTTAAGAAGCCCAAACCTTTTACTTTGTATTGTCATGGGAGACTGAAAAAGAAACAGTAGACTTGTGGATTTAACTTATGTATGGTCTTAGGAATTATTTATTAGCATCATAAATTACATAAGAGGGGATAATAGAATGATTCTAGGAACAGGAAAGTAAAGGACAGACAGATCGGTCCTGATGGAGAGAGAGCATACTCACTTCTTTACCTTCTGATGGGTTTATACCTCATCTGTGCATCCAAGCCTCCTTCCATATGAAATCATAACATTTTTTGCTTTGGAACAAAACCTAGAGACCACATAGTCAAACATCTTTTCTGGTAGATAAAGGAAACAAAAGTCTAGAAAAGTTAGCTAGGTTGCTCTAGGTCAAATAACTGTTTGGAAGAAGAAAATCTGAATCTCAAGAAGTTGGTTTTGCCGCCTACCAAAGCCAATGTTCTTTTCTCTTTTCCCACACAGTGTCCCTTCACCTAGCTCTTCTTCCTCTAAATGACAAGAGAGCAAAAGCTGATGACTCAACGTTCAACCAGGCAGGAGAGTGTTCACTTGTAGAGGCAGCCCGTTGCGTACAAAATAGCTATGCTTCAGGCCAACAGAACTAGAAATGGCAGGCTAGTCCTGGTTCAGTCTATACCTGCTCCAGTATTGCTTTTTGTAGAAACCACTTTGACTTGGTGAATTAAAAGGCATCATTAGATGAGGGCACAAGGAGGGGGCTTTTGGGGTGCTTGATGATGACGTTTCTCCATCTGGTGCTGGTTACCTGGGAATGTCGAGTTTGTGAAGATTCGGTGAGCTGTGCATTTTGGGATACTTCAGAAAAGTTTTAAAATTTTTACAGAACAATTAAAAATTCATTGTTAAGGAAAGCATGTTGGCATCAAAGAAATTAAGTACCTCTAGGAATTATTTTGCAAGTTTATTTTTAAAATTTAAAACGAACTATTAAACAAAAACAGTCATTGTTTGGCATGACCAGAGTTTTTATTGTAAAGCAAATTTAATCTCCTCCTTTAGGTCGAAAGTTTTTCTGGATCCTGGGTCTTTTCCTTCACATTGCATAACTACTTAAAAGAATCCTTAAAAAAAAAAAAAAGACTATGAGATGGAGCACCTGTGTGGCTCAGTCAGTTAAGCGTCTGACTTTGCCTCAGGTCATGATCTCACAGTTTGTGAGTTCGAGTCCTGCTTGGGGCTCTGTGCTGACAGCTCAGAGCCTGGGACCTGCTTCTGATTCTGTGTCTCCCTCTCTCTCTCTGCCCCTCCCCTGCTTGTGCTCCCTCTCTTTCTCTCAAAAATAAGTAAACATTAAACAAAAATTTTTTATTTTTTTAATTTTTTTTTATGAAATTTATTGACAAATTGGTTTCCATACAACACCCAGTGCTCATCCCAAAAGGTGCCCTCCTCAATACCCATCACCCACTCTCTCCTCCCTCCCACCTCCCATCAACCCTCAGTTTGTTCTCAGTTTTTAACAGTCTCTTATGCTTTGGCTCTCTCCCATTCTAACCTCTTTTTTTTTTTTCCTTCCCCTCCCCCATGGGTTCCTGTTCAGTTTCTCAGGATCCACATAAGAGTGAAACCATATGGTATCTGTCTTTCTCTGTATGGCTTATTTCACTTAGCATCACACTCTCCAGTTCCATCCACGTTGCTACAAAAGGCCATATTTCATTTTTTCTCATTGCCACGTAATATTCCATTGTGTATATAAACCACAATTTCTTTATCCATTCATCAGTTGATGGACATTTAGGCTCTTTCCATAATTTGGCTATTGTTGAGAGTGCTGCTATGAACATTGGGGTCCAAGTGGCCCTATGCATCAGTGCTCCTGTATCCCTTGGATAAATTCCTAGCAGTGCTATTGCTGGGTCATAGGGTAGGTCTATTTTTAATTTTCTGAGGAACCTCCACACTGCTTTCCAGAGCGGCTGCACCAATTTGCATTCCCACCAACAGTGCAAGAGGGTTCCCGTTTCTCCACATCCTCGCCAGCATCTATAGTCTCCTGATTTGTTCATTTTGGCCACTCTGACTGGCGTGAGGTGATACCTGAGTGTGGTTTTGATTTGTATTTCCCTGATAAGGAGCGACGCTGAACTTCTTTTCATGTGCCTGTTGGCCATCCGGATGTCTTCTTTAGAGAAGTGTCTATTCATGTTTTCTGCCCATTTCTTCACTGGGTTATTTGTTTTTCGGGTGTGGAGTTTGGTGAGCTCTTTATAGATTTTGGATACTAGCCCTTTGTCCGATATGTCATTTGCGAATATCTTTTCCCATTCCGTTGGTTGCCTTTTAGTTTTGTTGGTTGTTTCCTTTGCTGTGCAGAAGCTTTTTATCTTCATAAGGTCCCAGTAATTCAGTTTTGCTTTTAATTCCCTTGCCTTTAGGGATGTGTCGAGTAAGAGATTGCTACGGCTGAGGTCAGAGAGGTCTTTTCCTGCTTTCTCCTCTAAGGTTTTGATGGTTTCCTGTCTCACATTTAGGTCCTTTATCCATTTTGAGTTAATTTTTGTGAATGGTGTGAGAAAGTGGTCTAGTTTCAACCTTCTGCATGTTGCTGTCCAGTTCTCCCAGCACCGTTTGTTAAAGCGGCTGTCTTTTTTCCATTGGATGTTCTTTCCTGCTTTGTCAAAGATGAGTTGGCCATACGTTTGTGGGTCTAGTTCTGGGGTTTCTATTCTATTCCATTGGTCTATGTGTCTGTTTTGGTGCCAATACCATGCTGTCTTGATGATGACAGCTTTGTAGTAGAGGCTAAAGTCTGGGATTGTGATGCCTCCTGCTTTGGTCTTCTTCTTCAAAATTCCTTTGGCTATTCGGGGCCTTTTGTGGTTCCATATGAATTTTAGGATTGCTTGTTCTAGTTTCGAGAAGAATGCTGGTGCAATTTTGATTGGGATTGCATTGAATGTGTAGATAGCTTTGGGTAGTATTGACATTTTGACAATATTTATTTTTCCAATCCATGAGCAGGGAATGTCTTTCCATTTCTTTAAATCTTCTTCAATTTCCTTCATAAGCTTTCTATAGTTTTCAGCATACAGATCCTTTACATCTTTGGTTAGATTTATTCCTAGGTATTTTATGCTTCTTGGTGCAATTGTGAATGGGATCCGTTTCTGTATTTGTCTTTCTGTTGCTTCATTGTTAGTGTATAAGAATGCAACTGATTTCTGTACATTGATTTTGTATCCTGCAACTTTGCTGAATTCATGGATCAGTTCTAGCAGACTTTTGGTGGAGTCTATCGGATTTTCCATGTATAATATCATGTCATCTGCAAAAAGCGAAAGCTTGACTTCATCTTTGCCAATTTGGATGCCTTTGATTTCCTTTTGTTGTCTGATTGCTGATGCTAGAACTTCCAGCACTATGTTAAACAGCAGCGGTGAGAGTGGGCATCCTTGTCGTGTTCCTGATCTCAGGGAAAAAGCTCTCAGTTTTTCCCCGTTGAGGATGATGTTAGCTGTGGGCCTTTCATAAATGGCTTTTATGATCTTTAAGTATGTTCCTTCTATCCCAACTTTCTTAAGGGTTTTTATTAAGAAAGGGTGCTGGATTTTGTCGAAGGCCTTTTCTGCATCGATTGACAGGATCGTATGGTTCTTCTCTTTTTTTTTGTTAATGTGATGTATCACGTTGATTGATTTGCGAATGTTGAACCAGCCCTGCATCCCAGGAATGAATCCCACTTGATCATGGTGAATAATTCTTTTTATATGCCGTTGAATTCGATTTGCTAGTATCTTATTGAGAATGTTTGCATCCATATTCATCAGGGATATTGGCCTGTAGTTCTCTTTTTTTACTGGGTCTCTGTCTGGTTTAGGAATCAAAGTAATACTGGCTTCATAGAATGAGTCTGGGAGTTTTCCTTCCCTTTCTATTTCTTGGAATAGCTTGAGAAGGATAGGTATTATCTCTGCTTTAAACGTCTGGTAGAACTCCCCTGGGAAGCCATCTGGTCCTGGACTCTTATTTGTTGGGAGATTTTTGATAACCGATTCAATTTCTTCGCTGGTTATGGGTCTGTTCAAGCTTTCTATTTCCTCCTGATTGAGTTTTGGAAGAGTGTGGGTGTTCAGGAATTTGTCCATTTCTTCCAGGTTGTCCAATTTGTTGGCATATAATTTTTCATAGTATTCCCTGATAATTGTTTGTATCTCTGAGGGATTGGTTGTAATCATTCCATTTTCATTCATGATTTTATCTATTTGGGTCATCTCCCTTTTCTTTTTGAGAAGCCTGGCTAGAGGTTTGTCAATTTTGTTTATTTTTTCAAAAAACCAACTCTTGGTTTCGTTGATCTGCTCTACAGTTTTTTTAGATTCTATATTGTTTATTTCTGCTCTGATCTTCTTCTGCTGGGTTTAGGCTGCCTTTGCTGTTCTGCTTCTATTTCCTTTAGGTGTGCTGTTAGATTTTGTATTTGGGATTTTTCTTGTTTCTTGAGATAGGCCTGGATGGCAATGTATTTTCCTCTCAGGACTGCCTTTGCTGCGTCCCAAAGCGTTTGGATTGTTGTATTTTCATTTTCGTTTGTTTCCATGTATTTTTTAATTTCTTCTCTAATTGCCTGGTTGACCCACTCATTCGTTAGTAGGGTGTTGTTTAACCTCCATGCTTTTGGAGGTTTTCCAGACTTTTTTCTGTGGTTGATTTCAAGCTTCATAGCATTGTGGTCTGAAAGTAAGCATGGTATAATTTCAATTCTGGTAAACTTATGAAGGGCTGTTTTGTGACCCAGTATATGATCTATCTTGGAGAATGTTCCATGTGCACTCGAGAAGAAAGTATATTCTGTTGCTTTGGGATGCAGAGTTCTAAATATATCTGTCAAGTCCATCTGATCCAATGTCTCATTCAGGGCCCTTGTTTCTTTATTGACCGTGTGTCTAGATGACCTATCCATTTCTGTAAGTGGGGTGTTAAAGTCCCCTGCAATTACCACATTCTTATCAATAAGGTTGCTTATGTTTATGAGTAATTGTTTTATATATTTGGGGGCTCCGGTATTCGGCGCATAGACATTTATAATTGTTAGCTCTTCCTGATGGATAGACCCTGTAACTATTATATAATGTCCTTCTTCATCTCTTGTTACAGCCTTTAATTTAAAGTCTAGTTTGTCTGATATAAGTATGGCTACTCCAGCTTTCTTTTGGCTTCCAGTCGCATGATAAATAGTTCTCCATCCCCTCACTCTCAATCTAAAGGTGTCCTCAGGTCTAAAATGAGTCTCTTGTAGACAGCAAATAGATGGGTCTTGTTTTTTTATCCATTCTGATACCCTATGTCTTTTGCTTGGCGCATTTAATCCATTTACATTCAGTGTTATTATAGAAAGATACAGGTTTAGAGTCATTGTGATGTCTGTATGTTTTATGCTTGTAGTGATGTCTCTGGGACTTTGTCTCACAGGGTCCCCCTTAGGATCTCTTGTAGGGCTGGTTTAGTGGTGACAAATTCCTTCAGTTTTTGTTTGTTTGGGAAGACCTTAATCTCTCCTTCTATTCTAAATGACAGACTTGCTGGATAAAGGATTCTTGGCTGCATATTTTTTCTGTCTAGCACCCTGAAAATCTCGTGCCAATTCTTTCTGGCCTGCCAAGTTTCAAAAGAGAGATCAGTCACGAGTCTTATAGGTCTCCCTTTATATGTGAGGGCACGTTTACCCCTTGCTGCTTTCAGAATTTTCTCTTTATCCTTGTATTTTGCCAGTTTCACTATGATATGTTGTGCAGAAGATCGATTCAAGTTACATCTGAAGGGAGTTCTCTGTGCCTCTTGGATTTCAATGCCTTTTTCCTTCCCCAGTTCAGGGAAGTTCTCAGCTATGATTTCTTCAAGTACCCCTTCAGCACCTTTCCCTCTCTCTTCCTCCTCTGGGATACCAATTATGCGTATATTATTTCTTTTTAGTGTATCACTTAGTTCTCTAATTTTCCCCTCATACTCCTGGATTTTTTTATCTCTCTTTCTCTCAGCTTCCTCTTTTTCCATAACTTTATCTTCTAGTTCACCTATTCTCTCCTCTGCCTCTTCAAGCTGAGCCGTGGTGGTTTCCATTTTGTTATGCATTTCGTTTAAAACGTTTTTCAGCTCCTTGTGACTGTTCCTTAGTCCCTTGATCTCTGTGGCAAGAGATTCTCTGCTGTCCTGTATACTGTTTTCAAGCCCAGCGATTAATTTTATGACTATTATTCTAAATTCACTTTCTGTTATGTTATTTAAGTCCTTTTTGATCAGCTCATTAGCTGTTGTTATTTCCTGGAGATTCTTCTGAGGGGAATTCTTCCGCTTGGTCATTTTGGATAGTCCCTGGTGTGGTGAGGACCTGCAGGGCACTTCCCCTGTGCTGTGGTGTATAACTGGAGTTGGTGGGGGGGGCCGCAGTCAGACCTGTTGTCTGCCCCCAGCCCACCGCTGGGGCCACAGTCAGACTGGTGTGTGCCTTCTCTTCCCTTCTCCTAGGGGCGGGATTCACTGTGGGGTGGTGTGGCTCGTCTGGGCTACTTGCACCCTGCCAGGCTTGTGATGCTGGGGATCTGGCGTATTAGCTGGGGTGGGTAGGCAAGGTGCTCGGGGTCAGGAGGGGCAGGCTTAGATCGCTTCTCCTTAGGTGATCCACTTCAGGAGGGGCCCTGTGGCAGCGGGAGGGAGTCAGATCCGCTGCCGGAGGTTTGGCTCCGCCGAAGTGCAGAGTTGGGTGTTTGCCCGGAGCGAGCAAGTTCCCTGGCAGGAACCGGTTCCCTTTGGGATTTCGGCTGGGGGATGGGCGGGGGAGATGGCGCTGGCGAGCGCCTTTGTTCCCCACCAAACTGAGCTCTGTTGTCAGGGGGCTCAGCAGCTCTCCCTCCCTTTGTCCTCCAGCCTTCCCGCTTTCTGAGCAGAGCTGTTAACTTATGACCTCCCAGACGCTAAGTCGCGCTTGTTGTGGGAACACAGTCCGTCAGGCCCCTCCGCTTTTGCCAGCCAGACTCGGGGGGCTCTGCTTGGCCGGCGAGCCGCCCCTCCGCCCCGGCTCCCTCCCGCCAGTCCGTGGAGCGCGCACAGCCTCGCCGCCCTTCCTACCCTCTTCCGTGGGCCTCTCGTCTGCGTTTGGCTCCGGCGACTCCGTTCTGCTAATCCTCTGGCGGTTTTCTGGGTTATTTAGGCAGGTGTAGATGGAATCTAAGTGATCAGCAGGACGTGCGGTGAGCCCAGCGTCCTCCTACGCCACCATCTTGCTCCTTCCCCCAGACTCTTGTTTTCTAAACAAAAATTTTTTAAAAAACAAAGGCTATTGGATGCTTACCACGTCTTCACGCTATGGGAATTATTCTAAATTAGAGTTAAAGCTTTTCTTCATTCGAATTTGTAATGGTCTTCATTTGAAGTTGTAAAAGAGCATATTCAGTAACTGCTTTATATGGTTGGTACATGTGATTGTGTGTGTGTGTGTATACGTTTGCCCAAGGGGTTAAGTTCCATTTATAAAAAAGAAACATTTATTGACAGGAATTAATCATCTTTCTCTAATTTGACCTTGAGCACCTCTGAGTAACTTTAACCTCTGAATTTAGAGACCAAGAAGATAAACTTTCAGCTTCAGATATAGTCTGATGAGATGAAGCCTTTGTCTGTCACCATGGTTATACTCAGATTTTAAGTCCAGGCTAAGCCAACTTTCCCATCTAAATATTTTCCGTCTGTAATTAGATATGTAATTAGATATAGCAGTGGATTCTAAAGGTGACATTAAAATGTCATTTCACTATTAAAAAGCCATAATTTATTTTTTTTTTCATCAGCTCATTTCCAAGATTCACAAGAATCTCACTTTATTAACCGAGGTGACACATCTATGATTATTTGTTCCAACAGAAATGGACTCCTTCTAAGAAAAACAATGTTTGGATTAGGATTGCAGTCCATAAGCACTCTCGCCCATATGGTGATACTTCTAGATGTTCTGACACCAGCATCCTTACACCCATTCTTGAAACATCACCACTGAAATATGGAGAGAGAGAGATTTATTTCTAACCTTGAGAGCTTCCACTGACCCTTCCTTTGCTGCTGCTGCTCTGTCTTACAGGAGCAGTGGTGCTGAATATCCGCAGCCAGTGTGATTGGTGGGAAACCACGAGTTTGGTGCAGTTGGGGCCTGCCAACCAATGGTGCACAGTCCTTTACTCTCTGAGATATTTGAAAGCTCTGGGGGCTCCTGGGTGTAGAAGCCAGTGCAGGTTCAATAGGACAGAGCTTTAAATATGCTGGAGACCTCATTCTATGACAGAGGAGTTGCCTGATTGAATCTGGGCTTCATGCATTATTTTCCTCTGCTTCCTGCCTATTACACATCACTTGTTGGTTTTGTTTTCATTCTTTCTTTTCCTTCTCCTGACTAATTTTGTTTCGGAAAATTCAATTCAATTATTTTAGAATATACTGTATACCCAGCAGTATTCTATTCTTCCCTTGCTTTTTTCCCCCATAGCCTATCAATCAAACTTTATTCTGTTGCTGACTCTTCCTTGAGAAAAATTCTGAGGGAAAAAAACAACTTTTTTTAAAAGAAATTGTGAGGTGGTGGCGGTGCAGGGATGGGGGATGAGCTCACAGTACTGCATTTGGAAAAATACACAAACTACCTGTCTTCGGATGAGTTTTTTGGTCATATTTTAAACTAGAATAGTCAATAGCTATATATTGCTTGAACTATAATAAGGTAGTTATTTAGTGAATAGTATTTTATATTTGTTCAGCATCTTTTAGGTATTGGGCTGGGAAAAATCTCTAGAGTATTTTTATTATGCCCGAGACACATTGTAAACTATAAGTATAACATCTGGTTGTCTGCTTGATTGAAATTGAAATGATTCCTTTATGTTTGAGGGCATCATAGGTATCCTTTAACCTCTGAAAGTTTCTTTGTATTCTGTAGACACAATCACAGTGGCATACCATTACAGAGGTCCTTAGTGAACAATCAAGTAGGAGGAGGGTAAAAAAAAAAAAGGACAATAGCATTTGGGGCCAGCTCTTACTTAAGGGAGCAATTAAAAAGAGAATAGTGGTATAGCCCAATCATAATTAAATAGCAAGATTGATAGAAGATAAATAATTGGATATTTTGGCTTTGGATTAAGTACATGAAAGAGTTTAAAAAGTGAGAAAACTGACTTTTGTTACTCTTGTAATATTTATTAATCAGAATAAGGGTAAGGAGGACTGAGCAATTGATGTAAACTTTGGGTTCATTATAACAAACTGAAGAACACAAATTTCAGCAAATTTTTTGTTGGCAAAACCTGATTTGCACTAATACGAAGTTATTTCTAATCTTTATATATTCCACGTAATGTGACTGTTTGCATTATTAACTGTGGAAACACTCATGTGTGGGTGTGCAGCCTATAATGTATACACAATTTTACTTTTGTGAATTCTGAAAAAAAATCAATTCTGAGACATATGTGCTTCCGAGGATTTCCAGAATTGTGAGCTTGTACAACCCTCAACCACTGGGAAAACCATAAGGGAGATTATGAGTGAGCTAAAGCCTCCTTTAATAAGAAGAGTTGGTACCTAGTTTGTAAAGTTTGTAAAGTGGTTACATCAAGAGGTAAAACTCTAAGCATATTATATAGGGTTATGCACCAGAAGATCTATATTAGAAATTCAAAGAAATTTTTTCTTCAAGTGGAGAGGGATGTGGTTTTCATCACATGCTCTTCAAAACTCTTTGAACTGTTATCACATGCATATATTACTCTGGTTTAAATAAACTAAATTAATTATTTCAACAAACTTCCTTTGAGTTTACAGTGTGCTAGGTACTGTATATGGAAATATAAAAATTAAAACCTTTATGAAATGTAATATAGAAAATAGACTGTGAACAACAAAGCATAATGGAAGAAAAAAGTGATAATTCATCTACTCAAGCAGAGAATAGAGTGTCTACTCTTTTCTAGAACTAAGAGAGAGCGTAAGTAGATGTAAATGACTGTGTGTCTCTATGTGTATATGGAGGTGGTAGGCCTCAAATGAGAAAAATCCTCTCACAGTGGTGCTGTCTCTGGTCAAAACCCAATGGCCTCAATCCAAGAGAAATAAGAGGGAGATGGGAATGGAGGCGAAGATACAGAAGAGTTCATAACAGAACACTTTTCTGTGCCCTCCCTGTTGTCAGGGAAAACCAACCTGCAGCTCCTTAATTTTGGCCTATTTTCCCTGGCAAAGAGGAAGCTGTTCAGATAGTTTTGTTTTGGTTTTTGTTCTTTTTTTTTTCCTAGGGGGTAAGGGTGGAGGGGGAAGAAGGTACATTTTATGTGAAAAACCTATGTCTTAATCTTACTCTCGAAATAGAAGACCCTGAGAAAATACACATGAGCCAGAAATTTTTTTCTAGAAATTCAGCATAAAGTTAACTTTTTCTAGATTACAAATTAGATGTATGGAGTAAGTAGAACATGGCTCATCTGACCAGGATCCTAAAGTAGATGGGCTAACTAAATCTCACAGGTGGTCTTTAAGGATATCCCTAAACCCAGAATTCATTGCACTAATCCAGCCTAATTATTTTAAGGGCGTGAACAAATATGATGAGGTCATTGAAGAGAAAGGATTGTTTGCTTCCATACTCATCTTGGCAGCTGTAGCAGCTGTGCTAACTCTTCAAATACCCAGATTATAGGTTAAACCCTAAAGTTGAGCCTTTGAGTTTTAGGACTAGATAGAAGTTTCTTGAAATACCCAGTTGGCAGCAGAAATGATGTCATAGGAGCTGTATGCAAAATGATGACAATGGGGAGTAATCAGATACATTGTGAATAAATGCAATATACAAAGACTTACTAGGAAAAAAAATAGAGAATGAAGAGAACTCTCCAAAGAGAGCTCAACAAGAGAAGTTGGTATAGAGTTGAGAGTGCACATGGGAAAGGCAGTGAGGCCTCTGACAGGTGGCAGGGGAAGTACGTTGACAGATGAGCTTTACATTTCTTGAAAACTTTGTCTTTATCTCAGAGTTCACAGAGATGGATGGGAAAGGAACAGATGTCAGAAACAGCAGTGCTTCTCAGGGAAGATTAAATGGTAGAGGAAATGGAGATCGCATTACCAAATAAGACGAGAAAGGAAAGTAGTATGTCTAAGTGGGACTGGATGGAATGGCCAGGTGGAATTTGGATCTGAAGTTTGAGGAGATATCATATTAAAACATCAAGCTATCACAGTATAGCTGGTTGAGATTCCATTAATTGATGACAATGATGGATGTTTCCTTTATTTGTTATTAAACTAGTGCCATAGAGAAGACAAAAATGAACATTTTAATTTTGGGATATGTGATCGGTCCATTTCAGAATTTTGGTGAGAAATTGAAAGTATTGTTACAATGTATTGGAAAGAACTAGGATTTAGAAAGATTTGGGTTTATGTGAAAGATGGTTGGATTACATGATGTTACTTTTCATCCATTTTTTCTCTCCCTCCCTCCACTTCTCGTTTCTCCCTTTATTTCAGCATCTTTTCTCTTTGTTGGGACATGTGGAAGTGTGGGAACTCACAAGCAGTATTTACTGTTAAGGATATTGCCCCCATTAGTCTGAGTACTTATTCACTAATAAAACATTTATATGAAAAATGTAATTTGAAAAAAAAATGTAATTGTTTAGATTTCTGGTTCACATATTAAAGATCTTTTCAGCTGAAAGAACTTAAGGCTGGAGTTTAGAAGGCCTGAGTTTTAGCTCCAGCCTACTCGTAATTAGCACTCTGACATGAGGCAAGTCATATGCTCTCCTCTACCTCAGTTTCTTCAGCTGTAGAGAGGACATTAGATCATATCAAGAATGAATGTTCTTGGTGGTTGTCTTAAGTGGTGATTCTAATTAAAGCACACGACATTTACTGTAGTAACAGGAAGAGAAGGGATGGTTCCAAGACAGAAAATCACTTTGGTAGAGCACTTCCTACATGTTTATTCGTTCATTCTACTAATGCTGATTACACGTCTACTGTGATTTCCTGTGTCTGGAAATGCTTTTCTTTCAGGTATCGACATTGCTCATTTCCTTGTGCCCTTTAGGTCTTCACTCGATCATCTTTTTATCAGGTTTTTTGTCTTCCCCCCCCCCTTTTTTTTAATGTTTTATTTATTCTTTAGAGAAAGAGAGACAGAGCATGAGTGAGGGAGGGGCACAGCGAGAGAGGGACACAGAATCCGAAGCAGACTCCAGGCTCTGCGCTGTCAGCACAGAGCCCGATGTGGGCCTTGAACTCAACAAACCGTTAGATCATGACCTGAGCCGAAGTCAGACGCTCAACTAACTGACTGAGCCACCCAGGCGCCCCTGTCTTCCCTTTTTAAAATTGTGCTCGCTCTCTCTCTCTCTCTCTCTCTCTCTCTGTCACTCAACCTCACTCTCTCTCTCTCTGGAATTCTCTATTCTCCATTTCCTGCTTTATTTCTCTCCATAACAGTCATTATTTTCTAATACTCTAAAAATTTTACTTATTTATTTACCTTGAAGAGTGCTTGGTAAATAGATCTAGGCTAACAAATTATTTCCTACTAGAAGTCCTCAACGTGCATGCTAGGAAGAATATCAGTTGTTTAGAATGGCATTTTCAACATACTGGAAGATTATTTGAAGACATTTAATCTCTTTCCAATATCTTATATATCTCTTCACTTTGCCTAGAAAATACTTTCTTTAGAGAATAAATCAAAAGTAAACTTTTCCCTGGCCCTTTATTAATGTTGTTCCATTATACTATGTGTTATTTTCCACTAATTTAACAAACTCCACTTTCTTTGGAACTTCTAAGAGAAAAACAGATTTAAATACAACTTATTTATTTTGTTACTTATATTCTCCACTTAGAAAGTAAGGCGAGGCAAGAATTTTGTTTTGTTCAGTGTTGTATACTTAACACATAAAATAGGCCTTATCACATATTTGGCCCTCAATCAAGCTCAATTATTTATTTACTTATTTATTTGTTCATATTTTTTAGAGAGAGTATGTGAGCAGGGGGGAGGGGCAGAGGGAGAGAGAAAGAGAGAGAGAGAGAGAGAAATCTCAAGCAGGCTCCATGCTCAGCATGGAACCCAACGCAGGACTCAGTCCCACTACCCTGGGATCATGACCTGAGCCAAAATCAAGAATCGAATGCTCAACCAACTAAGCCACCCAGGTGCCCCAAAACTCAATTCTTAATCATCAAGTAGCTGAGGGATTCTAGTCTGGTTGTGAGTGTATTGTCGATGTGGGAATGGATAAGGAGACTGGGAAAGTTGGAAGTGGTAATGGATCCATGACCACAATTTTCAAGTGTTTTGAGCAATGTGTTGCTTCAGATGAAAATACATAGAAGCCTCATATGAAAAGAATAAAGCTCAGACCTAATGTGTATATAGCAGGTGAAAAGAACATGGCTCAGCCTGCTTTTTTCCTGCATCTTCAAGATAGTCCCTGAAGAGGCTCTATACAGATTTTCTCAAATTTACCTACTCTCACAAATTACTTGGGACACTTATTAAAAATACAGATTCCCTGGCTTCTTACCTGGGAAGGAATGAGAATCTAGTAGGCAGTTAGTGAAGAAACAGAGGTTTGTAAAAAAGGAAATTGACAATATATATTAAGGAAGGGCAAGGATTTGGAAGGCACAGTAGAGAGATAGGTTAGCAAAAGGTCAGCAGGGTCTAGTGAGTAAAGTAATTTTAATGGTAGTCAGTCACTTACACTTGTCTCCCACATGAGAAGAAAAACTTGGAATTTGGTTTGGGCTGAGAATCAGATATGTTTAAAAAGAGAAAAGCAAAGCCATATTTAGGGTTTTGTTTTGTTGAATTTTATTATTGACAATGGCGCCAAAGAACCAACATATAACCACTTGAACTAAATAGAACATTAACAGAGTTCTAAACATTCAAACATGTGATGGGGAGAAAATTCCACTCGTCAAAGATCTCAGAAGAACATAACTCACTCATTCATTAAGCACTAGTAAACAAACAAAATCTAGAAAAAGACCTATTCATATTCTGTGGATGGTTTTTTTTTTCATATTAAGTATCAATTTCTTTTTCTAACAGCCAGAATATGATCAAATTATCTAATTTAAATTGTGTCTCTCCAGACACCTCTGCAGGCCACACTGTATACCTATTCTTTTGTGAAAAATTACCATATATTCTATAATTTTAACCCATTAATTCTTACAGTTCTTTGTATTCATTGAAATCTAACTTTCTGGGGCACCTAGGTGGCTCAGTTGGTTGAGCATCCAACTCTTGATTTCAGCTCAGGTCATGATCTCACCATTTGTGAGTTCGAGTTCCACACGCCCTCTCTCTTTCTCAAAAATAAATAAACATTTTTAAAAAAATCTAACTTTCCTCTGAGAAAACCATATCTCAAATAGAGAACACTCTTTTCCCCATTACCCTAGCTCCTTTTGGATGTCTCAGATTCCTCAGTATCAGAATACCCAAAATGGAATTCACAGTTTCTCTGAACCTATGAATCATCTCCGTCTATTGTTCCCTATCTCAGTGAATATCATCTCCATGTCCAATCCATCACTAAATCCCCGTTAGTTTTACCTGTAGATAGTTTTCAGAAATGCATGCTCTTCTCCTTCTACTTTCTAACTACCTTAGTCCAAGCTCCCAGTTGTCTTCTTCCTTGACTCTAGAAATTGCTTCCTACCTATTCTACCATGTACATCTGGCCATTCTCCAAGTTCTTGGAAGTCTGCTCTAGGTGTCGCTCCCTTAATCACTTTCTTGATATTTCCACTGCCATCATCCTATTTCATCGCCTTTTTATCAGGACAGTGAAGCACCCAGCATCCTAGTTCCCTTCTCAGTTTTTAGTGTCTGCCTCCTTCTGTTTACACTGTGTTCTAATACCAGCTTAATCTTAATAAAACATACATGTTCACCAACTGTCACATTGCTTATTGAGTTAATTCCAAACTTCTTCATCTAGCATTCTCTTAACTAGAAATTACCGTGTCCTCATACTTATGCCTATCAAAATCCTGCCCACCTTTTAAGACTCTGAAAACATTTCCTGACATCTCTTCCACTGATGAGGCACTTCTTTCCTTTGAAGTCACATAGCTCTGATGCTCTTCCCAGAGAGTCTAGATTTGAGAGCAGGGTCGGTCTTTCTATCACCAGATACACCTTGCACTGTCCATTGCATATAGTAAAAACTCAATATGTTTAATGAATTTTAGTTTATTTTAATTGAGTGGTTTTTTAGACTCTGAGTCTCTGAAAAGAGCTAGATTACTTTATTCATTTTAGTATTCTGGAGTTCCATAATAATCAGATGGAAAACACCCTGCATTTGAAAGCATAGCTGCACTCTATTTGTTTTATTTCAAAGTGAGCCAGGTCCTTTTACCACCAGAGAGGAAGAAAGGGGATTAAGCTGAAATTAATGTTTTGATGAAGATGAGGCAGATGGTAAATTGACCCAAGGGAAGCAAAAAAAAAAAATCAACTTGCCACATGTTAGCAACAGAGGCTCTTCATGATTGATGTTCAGTGACTTGGAAATTCTCTTCAGGGCAAACTGCATTTTCACTGCTTACTTACATACATTGTGAAGGATAGATTAATTTCAAAACAAGAACTTAAAGCTATAAGGAACCTCAGACATCAGCTTTAGTTTGTGGTTTTCAAACTTTTCTCTCTTCTTTTTTGTTTCTAAGCATTATAACTCTTTATTCAATCAAAATCTTCCTTGAAATCCCATTAGATAAAATGAAGAAAAATGGGGTTGTTTTAGTGAAAGCAGTGTGGGAGCCCAGGATCCAGCCCTCTTGCCTTGGGGCCCTCCAGCTTCCGTGGACCCCTGAAACACATCCGGAAAAGCCCTAGAATGCTGGTGACCTAAGTTTGAAAACCAAGGATCACATCTTACCTTTAGTTTCTTACATGAATAAACATAACATGCCCGGAATTGTAGTACTGGCCAGTGACGGAGCCAGAACTAGAACCTGGGTTTCTTGCCGTCTAGTCTAGTGTTCTCCTCCCATTATATATATCATGCCATTTTCTTTGGTTTCACATACCTCCTTCTAGTCACCTCAGCTTAGTGTTTCTTTTTCTCTAGTGCATCACGTTATGAACAAAAAGGCTTTCTGAACTTCTTTGAGTGTTTTGATAGCTTCTACTCTCAACTCTGTAACTAGCAACTATTACTAAATGGCCATATCACTGTATTTTCACATAAAAATGCATTAACAAGTTGGTAGCATGTTGACTGGCAATTCTAAGAATTCTGCTTCATCCCACATTTAGGGAACCTTGGGATAATAAAGGTAAATAAGTGTAAAGGGCTAAGAAATCTATTTTGAAGCCTAAATATAGAGGTTTAAAAAGAGGGGAGATATATAGGACTTGTATAGGAGAATCAAATGGAACTTAGAAAAAGCCTGATTAGCTTTTCATTTCTCAAAATGAAAAATACTTTATTTTTTAGGTTTGCTTTTATTGCAGTAAGAACACCTAACATTAGATCTAGCCTTTTTACACATTTTATGAGTACAATATTGTTAACTCTAGGCACAACGTTGTATAGCAGATCTCTAGAATTTATTCATCTTGTATAATGTCAATTGATTAGCAATTCCATATCCTTCGCTGCCCAACCTCTGGCACTGATCATTTTACTCTAATTCTATGACTTGGACTATTTTACATTCCTTATATAGGTGGATCCAGTAATCCCTTTTCTGGGTGTGTATCCAAAAGAATTGAAGTCAAGATGTCAAGAGGTATTAGCACCCCAATATTTATTGACTTACTATTCACAATAGCCAAGATGTGGAAATAACCTAAATGTCCATTGACATATAAATGGAAAAGAAAATGTGGTATACATACAATGCAATGTTATTCAGTCTTAAAAAATAAGGAAATCCAGTATCCAATATCATGGATGAGCTTGAATATATTATGCTAAGTGAAATAGAGGAACAGATAGTGGATGACTACACCTATATGAGGCACCTAATTTCTTCATTTGAAGAACAATTTTGTGTAAAAAGTTAAAGAATAGGAAGTTTTTTAAAAATCCAATATCTCACTTTTAAGAAAAAGCCACTGTTAACCCTTCCTTTAGATATCTCTCTTTTGAATGTAAAATATATGAATTTTATATCATTTAATATGAATATAATTATACTATGCATGCTATTCTACAACTTGATTCTTTCAATCAAGAAAAACCTTAGTCCTTTTTTCACTGAATTTAGATGTGTCCCTTTATTTCATAGTCACACTGTTCTTTTGTATGGATTTATCATACACACTCATTTTTAAACTGTGATGAATAAGTTCATAATATTGGGAGGATTAAATGACTAAATAT
The DNA here is from genome assembly GCF_022837055.1 of Prionailurus viverrinus. Taxonomy (NCBI): domain Eukaryota; kingdom Metazoa; phylum Chordata; class Mammalia; order Carnivora; family Felidae; genus Prionailurus; species Prionailurus viverrinus. The sequence continues at coordinate 11,980,281 of NC_062577.1, forward strand.
ATGATAAAATGCTTAGAAAAACAAGCACCCGATAAATATTAGCTATTACTAATAGGTACCATAACTTTTTAGTTAGTCTTCAGTTGATGGACAGTTCAGTTTTTCAACAATAATGAAGCAAGTAACATTTCATACATGTACACTTGTGCAAGTATTTTTTTAGGCTGTATTCCTAAAAAAGGAAATGCAATTACTTTAGTCAAAGGTTGGACATATTTAAAATTTTGATATTTTAAAATTTGATATTTTCACATTCCCCAACTCTGTGCTGATTAACATTCCAATCAAGAATGTATAAAATATCTATTTCTCCATATATGATCAATATGGGATACTGATGTGCAAATATTCACACACATGCAATTTGAGTGTGCATTCCTTTTGATTATTAGTGAAGTTTGCTGTCTTATGTTTTATTGTCTCTTATTATCTGAGAACTGCTAAAACTACACTTCTCTATTAGTGTTGATTTGTATTTTTAAGCAGAGTTTCAAAAAGCCCTCTAGATATTATGGTTATTAACGTTTAGCCATGTATTCTGCCAGCAGTTTTTCTCCACTTGCCATCTGTTTCCCAGTTTTGTCCGTTATTTTGTTGTGAAGCATCTCATATCCATGAGATTTTTATAGCTGTAAGTTTTTATGTGAAATGTCAAAAGTTTTTTTTAACTCCAATATTACCAAAACTACCACCTAAATTATACTTTGGGATTTTGAGTTTTGACCCACCTAAAATCGATTTTGGGGGGGAGGAGGGATGGAAGCCAATTCTCCTAAAATTATTTATTCAAAAGTCTGATTTGTAATGCTACCTTTATCACAAACTAAATTCTCATTTTTTGTTTCATTATTTCTATGCTGTTTTCTATTCAACAGATCTGTCAGTGGACTTTTACAACAGGCTTCTGATGTGTCATTTTTATATTACATTTAAATTTTTTAATCTTTCTGATTACATAGGTCATTGTGGGTTTTTTTCTTTTTTAGAATTTTCTTGGCTACTCTCACCTGCTTGTTCTGTTAAATAAAATTTAGGATTATTTTGTCAAGTTACCTCTCATAAAATTTTATTGAAAAATTTCCCTGAGATTATATTATAGTCATTTAATCTTAGGAGAATTTACAGCTTTAAAGAGTGGGTTTCTTATTCAAGATCTGTTTCTCAGTTTAGCTTTGTCCTTAGCCTAATTTTATAAATTTATTCATATAGGCACTGCACATTTCCTGTTAGTTTATTCCCAAGTATTTTCTATTGAATCCCCTAAATTCATTTAATGATTGATTTGGAGTACAATCCCATAACTTGAGCGTGCAATGTGAATATAAATTTTGAATATTTCCCGTCAACAGCTGTCACTGAAGATCTCTCCCTTTGCCAATAGCTGATATGGAGCACAGTTTTTAAACACAGCTCAAACTGTACCTCAGAATCCTTTAAAATACAGACCATCTCTGAATAACATCCCTCACCTTTATGCAGTTTCCATAAAAAGCTTGTTTGGCCAAGATTTTACTATAAATTACTCAAAGAGCAAGGTTTTTTTTTATTATTTTTCTTGTCTTAACCTAAAGAAGGGAATCACTTAAAGTCTAGGAGTATACAAACTCACCAGGGTTAATAAATACTCCAAATTCAAACAACCATTATGCTTAATTCTCATTCATTCAGCAAACAATTATTGAGCCCTATTATGTTCAAAGTTCTAGAAGTAGACACATTTCCCTATTCACCAGTGACTTATTATCTATAGGAAAGATATGTTTGAATAAAATAATTGAAATACATGTTCTAAAACAATTAAATCTGACAAAAGCAGTAAAAGCTCACAATCAAATGGCAATTAAACACCTAATGAGTGTGTGTGTGTGTGTGTGTGTGTGTGTGTGTGTGTGTGTATCTGTCTGTCCGTCTGTCTGTCTGTGTCAACCTGCATCAGTAACACTCTTTTGTAATGAATAGCACAGCTACACAGAAATATGTCTGGCTAAGGCAGGTTTCTATAAGGTGTGATTGTTAACTCTTCTGTCTATGTACAAAAATGTTGTCAGTAATAATCAGGTTACGCCTATGATATTTATTAAGTTCTAACTCTAGCACTAACTTTTGGAGCTTTAAAACTTAAGTGATTAATGAAAATATTATAGGAGAATGATTGAGTCCATGGTATGGAATAAGAAATATATCCTTTTTTATAACATACACGTATATGTATATTACAGCAGGGTATAATAAACACACTCAAGCATGCATGTTTGAGTTCTTAGGTACACTTCCAGCTTCTCCTCACTAAGAAACTAGTAAGGAGAATGCTTCTTTCACTGTCCAAGTTGTGTGGATTCTTTTTTGTGTGTGCCTCAGTGTTCTTATCCTATACTTGTCTGTGCTAGGACATCATATTCTTGTACAGAAAATTCTTACACTTGTTTTTGCACTGTTCAAAGCTCCCTCTCTGGTGTTATTAGAGGTTTGTTTTGCCCTTTAATTCCTTCACTGGGGGAGTAAAAACTGTGATCCTGCTTAACCTGTAACCCTGGTGATGGCTCTGCCATGTTGTGATGTTTCTTGGTTGGTCTCTGTTCTGAGAATATTGTGTTTCCTGAGCTCTGCCCCCATGTGACAATGAGCCAGATTTTTTGTTGGGGCCAAAGCTCTTGATTGGGATACAAGCTAAAAATACACCTTTCCTTCATTGGACAAAATTGTGCATGTGATAACATGCCTGTGAAATTCCATTAAATTATAGTCTCCACTATAGAAAATATAGCCAGTGGTATTGTAATAACATTGTATAGTGACAGATGGTAACTACACTTGTGGTAAGCATAGTGTAATATAAAGTTGTTGAATCACTATGTTGTGCAACTGAAATTAATGTAACATAGTGTGTCAGCTATGACACAATTCAATTAAAAAAAAGAAGAAGAAGAATTATAGTCCCCTCTTCTTCACCATAGCAGGAGCTCACGGTATATTGTTTCAGGAAACTGATTGCTTTTCATGGAGCCCCTGGTGCTGTATTGACTCCAGGAAAGGACCCTTCGTTTAACCGCTTCACCCCCACTATCCTCTAGAACACATGCTATTTGAAAAGTGGGAAAAATACACGTGCTAACAGAGTGTTTTAACAGTTTGAATGTTTTTTTCAGTGAATATTTGCTTAGTACAGTTTCTTTTTTATTACAGCTTGAGGGTTTAATGTTTTGTGGGAATATCTCTTCTTGGCATGTCTATAGTAATTCCTCATTCTCTCTTTAACCCACTTCAACATACTTCAAGAGGCTCTGTTCTCTCCCTCCACCAAAACAGTGCTTATGATGGTTATCTATTTCCTATACCTTGACACATGTAATGGTTACTGCTCTATCCACATCATCCTGTATTTCTTAGAAGTAGTAGATATAATTGACCTCTCCCTCTATCCTGAAATACATTTTTACCCTCCTTAGTCTCCTCTGGTTCTTTCTCTTCTCTTTTACCTCTAAACATGGGCCTTCTCCTCTTCTGTCTACACACATATTCTGTAGCTGAACTCATCTATAGTCCTTTGACTTTAAATACCATCTGTATGCCCTATGTCTATGACAACCACAATTATATCTCCAACTCTGAACTGCAGACTTAGATATCCAGTGACCTGAACCTATATATTTAAATGTCTAATTGGCATCTCAAATTTAACTTTCCAAGACAGAACTCAACCTATATGTCCATAGTTTTCTTTATCTTAGTAACAGGCACTACCATTACATTCAAAACATGAAAGCCCACCTTTGATTCCTTTTTTTTTTTCCTCACCAGCCCCCTCACACCCAGTTCAGTTGCCCCAACTATCACTGTAATACCCAGATTTCTTTCTCTATTGTTGGCTTTTCATAATGCTCCATTGCAAAGTTTTTCTTTTCATTCGGTCCTTTTTCTAATCATTCCCCCAAAGAGATGGATTTCAAAATGCTTATAGTTCCTAACATTTTAAATATAAGTAAATCAAGATAAAATATAAGTTCTTGTAAGAGGAACTTATAATTGAAGTTTACTGTAATATCAATATACGGGGTTGTATGGAGGAACAGGTGGGTTGCAAAAATGGTTTATAAACTCTTATACACTAAAAAACAGTGATTATAATTTTGTATTTATTAAGAAGATGTTACTAGCACCACTGGAAATGAATTTAACGTATCATCTATTCAATCATATCCAATAGTTATGGAGCATGTGTCTTGTACAAAGCTGGGTGCCATAAATACTGAGAAAAATTAGAGCTACTTAAGGAATTCACTGCCAAGGAGGGGAGGCAGGCATATAGAGGTAAATAAGTGTGATAGTGAAAGAAGTACAACAACAAAGCATGAATAAGATAAAGTGGAGGTACCCAAGAAGGTATGATTGGCTGGAAGGAGAGGCCATGTCTATCACACAGCTGCTTGAGCTAAAAACACAGGTACTTTCCCTCATTCTTGTCTTCCCCTCATCCCTCCCTCCAGCCAGTTTGATTTCACGATCTGCTGACTCTACTCCAAGGAGTTGTCAAACTTTTTCTGTAAGGGACAGATAGTGAATAGTTTAGGCTTTGAGGGGCCATGTACAATTTCTTTCACTTACTCTTCTTTTCTCTTTCTTTTTTCATCATCCTTTAAAAGAGTAAAAATTATTCTTAGCAATATGAGCCATGAACACATAAACGAAGGCCAGAGTTAGCCCCCGGAACGATAGTTTGCTAACCACTGCTCTCCTCCAAAACCTGTTCCTGAGCCAATCACTTCTCTCCCCAACCACCATCCTAGTTGGAATGACCACTGTCTCTTTCCTGCGTTACTGCATTCGACTCCTGTTGGGTTCCTGCTCCTACTCCTGGCCTTCCCTGATTCACACTCCAGACTGTGGCCAGGTGATCTTTTAAATCATATATATCGCTCCTTATATCAAGGAAGGTTCCCTGATGAACCCACAAAATATAGTATCTTGCAACATTTCTGTTATACTTAAAAAACTGAGGTTGGGAGCCGGGAGGGCTGATGCTCTTGGAAGGCCAGTATGGTTCTCACCATTCTGGTTTTATTTTAAATACATGCTATTACTTGCTAATGCGGGCAGTTAACATAGAAATGGAATCTGAGAATTATCACTTTATATAATTGTGATGGCTTTCATATTGAAATCTAATTATTCTGAATAATGAAACAGGAATTGATTAAATTTAGTTGTAAGTTGTTTAAGCTTATGGAGTGTAAGAAAAGGAGGAAGGGGAGAGGAAAGAGGACAGTATAAACTCTGTCATCTGAAATGGGATAAAGCTCAATATTTACATTTATATTGTTTATCTCTTTGAGCTGCTCTGGGTCTTAACTGGCGAAGCACTGGGGACCTCACTGGATCCTATGTTCAACTTTTTCTGTGTCATTAGCCAGATCTGGGTGTGAAAATCTCCCACTATCCCTACTTCCTTGCTATTATTTTCCATCAGCTTCATGATATTTTTTCTTCCCGTTGGCACAGCCTTTTTCTGCAGCTCTCCCTTTTCTGTTTCATCTTTTGTTCAGGGCCCAACCTTACTGTGTTTTATCCCATGTATCCGTCATTCTTCCACAGCTCCATTTTTGAACCACACAACTCAGCATTTTACCACCCTGGCTTCTTAAAGGAAGTAGATAATTTGCAGCAAAAATTAGACATAGGTTCAATTACACATGTCAGTATGAATTAGACACATATTGTTGAGATATTTTCAAGAGTTCCCCCTTTAAATAGTACCTTCTTTTCCTCAAAAGATGAAAATGCTTTTCCATCTATTGCTTCTTTATTCCCATAAAGTTAAGTTTATTTTTTTTTTCATTTTTAAATTTAAGGATTGAGTTTGGGTATTATTATCCCTGCTTTACATATGGTGAAACTGAAGCACTGAGCAGGAAAACAGTCCCCCCAAGGACACTCAATGTATGCTCCAGCCGTGGCTGGGCCTCCCAGGTGCTGAGAGCCAGGCCTGTGTTTTTTCTCCTGGTCTTGCTGAGGGCAATTACAAGTTGAAGCAATTTCTAAGCTCTCCAAATTATTTATAAGTCAAGGTCATTTGTTTTTACCTACTTTGACTATGTCAACCCTTTCAAATTCCAGATACACTTTTTCTATACCAATGTTTCTTAAACCCAGATAATATGCAAACAACCTTTAAAGGAAAAGGATCCTCATCAATTATGAGCACATGCAAACTATTTTAATTCATAATATTACTTAAATATGTAGAAACAGAAAATTGTTATATTTAACATAACTACAAATATGTAAACACGTCATACTGTTGTCATTCTACATTAAAAAAAAAAGTCAAAGTCAAGCAAATTTGTACTACCCAAAACTTCAACTGATCAACATTAATGTGAAAGATGATGTCCTTTTAGGAAACATAATTGACTAGTCAACAGGAAAATATATTCTGGCTCCCAAGCATAGGATCTTTTGAGATTGGCATGGCTGGGCTAACTGTGCTGTAAGACCTCACCATCCTCCTCCCACTTTTATCCTATTGGGATGAAACACACATCCACCCAGGGCACTGTGATGTCATTAGAGGAGAGTACATAACTGATGTGTTGATGTCTCTTTCTCTGCTCAGTCTGCCATGAACAGAGTACTCCTACTCAGTGCAAACACAAACATGGGCACTAAAAGTTTTGACTGCCAGTGCTTACTTATAAAGTGGTTCCCCAGACAACTCAGAAAATCCCTTATACTAATTTTATTAAATACTACACAAAATTTCTTTTTCTCGTATTTATTTGTCTGTTTATTTATTTTGAGAGACAGAGACAGTACGAGCAGGAGAAGGGCAGAGAGAGAGGGAGGGAGAGAGAGAGAATCCCCAGCAGGCTTCACACTGTCAGTACAGAGCCTGACACAGGGCTTGAACCCAACGAAATCACAAGGTCATGACCTGAGGTGAAACCAAGAGTTGGATGCTCAATCGACTGAGCCACCCAGGCGCCCCCCAAATTTTTTTTTGAATTCTCACAAGACCTTACAACTCTGGGAATAAGGGGACTCCAAACTTACTTCTTTAAGACTTGGAGAAGCAGTCAGAGTTTTCAAGTCCAGCTTTGGACTAGATACCTATTGGAATGATTTAAGGGCAACCTGAGGATCTCACACCTACCAGTTTGCTAAAGCAGGAGGGTGACTCGGTCAATTCAGGCAGAAGGATTGAAGGACCTGATTTAAATGCAAATATATTACCTGAGGACAATAATTTATAGCAATTGATTCTCTTGCTGACATTAATTTATTATAAACATAATCATGCATGAAGACAAAGCCTAGCAGAATGGGTCATAGCATAGATAAGTTTGATATCATCATAAGTCATCATGTATTAAATGCCTACTAGTCGGGGCGCCTGGGTCGCCCAGGCAGTTAGCATCCAACTTCGGCTCAGGTCATGATCTCAGGGCTCGTGGGTTCAAGCCCCTCATTGGGCTCTGTGCTGGCAGCTCGGAGCCTGGGGCCTGCTTTTGTGTCTCCCTCTCTTTCTTTGCCCCTCCCCCTCTCACATTCTGTCTCTCTCCATCTCTCAAAAGTAAACATTACAAAAAAAAATTTTTAACGCCTACTAGTATCAGACATCTGTACAGGTAAACAGAGTCCCCATTCTTGGTGTTTAAAACACAGCTGGTAATACAGGACGAACGGAGCGAGAAGGGGAGCTTTCCTTGGATGCAGTAGAGGGAGAAACTTACAAACCAGGCAGTGGCAAAAGCCGCCAACTCAAGGCCATCTTGGTTTGGAGCCAGCAGAAAAGCGGAACTGCCCGAATGGAAGAGGTTTGGAGAAGGAAAACGAACTTTCTCTGCCTTTTAGTTTTTTAGCCAGTCTTGAGACTCTGGCTTATTTTTTAAAAGTATAAAAACATATCTATAATAAAAAGTAGATGATTCTTTAATTATGGAATTTTCATTTGTATATTTCTTTCAAAACTTTCATCTCTTCTTAAATACTTTCCTTGAGGTTATTCTGTGCAATCCACCGTGGGAGTGAGGCAGAGGAATTAATACCACCTCTTAGCCCGTCACATTTTCTCTCTCTCTTTCCATGGCTATGGACACAGTTCCCCAATTCTGGAGTTCTTACAAATCTCCCTTGAATAGGAAGCCATAGTTTAAAGTTGTTTATATTGTTTCATTGCTTGCCACCCTCCCGGCTTGATATTGTTCATGTTTAATGTGTGTTTATCTGGTGGGCATGGAATTAACTTCCTATTTTCCCCTCATAGCTCTATAGCTTACAAGTATAAAAGCTTACTATTATAATTATGTTGAAGAGAGAGCACCTTCCTGTGTTTATGGGTGGGAAGTAGATGGTTAAAAAAGGTTTTCCCCAAGGAAAAGCAAAGGAACACTTATCAGAAGTCTCTGAATGCACAGCTCTCTCATTTAAGAAGAATGCACATAATCTCATTTAATCCGATACCCCCTAAGAGGTATTACTTTATTTATTATTAATGAATTATTACTTTATACCAAGATAAGGTAAGACTCAGAGAAATCAGGTAACTCGCCTGGGTTCACATAGCTGGTGTCAGAGCTCATATATGAGCCCATGTCTTAACCCCAAACTACATGTCCTTTCCCCCTACCACACTGCCTGTCCTGGGAGTCTCCTCACAGTGATCTCTGTCTCCAGGAGACTGGGATAGGGCCACCTGAACTTGCAATGAAAGCAGAGGGTACTTTTAGTGTGGGTAGCTGTAGTTCTTTCCCCCTAATAGATAGGTCACTTCACTCCTTTCTGTCTTTCTCTACCCCCTCCTTTATCCTTCCCTGTGCTATTTTTTTTCTTCTTCACCCTTTCCACAGAAAGCAGTCAGCAGACATGATTAGGATTGATGGAGAACTACTCCAGTTCTTTTTCCCTTATCCAAAGCCCTGTTTCTGTGTGAACCTGTATTTGAGCCAGTAACGGTACACAGACCACCAGCTGTGCTTAGAGCAATTCAGCCAAATATCATCTCAAGTCCAGGGCTGCGTCCCAGAAGGTGCATGGAAGGGGCCCCTTTTTCCCTATTCCATCTTCAGTCCGTGTTCTTTGGAACACAAGGAGAAGGGCGCTGACTCAAGTACAGAGGGCATGGTACTCAGCTCTCCTTTGCAAACACTACAGCGGTCTCAGAAAGACCCTCACTGCATTATGTTACTATCGTGGAGGGGGGGGAGGTGGCTAGCTTATTAGTCAATGCAAAGATCTGCTAGCTTACTAGTCAATGCAAACTAATTTGTTTGAATGCTCAGTCTTGTTGCTTTTCTTCATAGTGCTGCCTCTTTTTGAGTGTTCCTTCACTGAAATGATAGGAGAGAGAGGGGAAAATTCAGCTTTGATTTTTATTCCTAGCTTTGTGACAAATGATGGGACTAAAATTTAAAACTGTTCATCTGCTGAGTTCTGGGAATTGTCAGAGGATTTTGTTTGTACATGCCTTCCTGACCCCCATTTTCTCAGATAAGTAAAAATTATGTTGCATTTGTAAACAAGGCACTTTTATTGAGTTGAACTTTTACAAATGCATGGTATACTTAGCCAAAATAACACTTTTGTTTCACACAAGTACACTCAAAGGGCTATACGTGTAGAATTTTGTGTGATTAATATGCACTTGAAAGCTGTTACAAAGTAAGCATAATTTCAGAGTTTGTGGGGTCTCTTAAATTCACTTTGTAATTTAATGTGCAGCCACCGAAGCCAGAGTTGAGGGATATTACTACCAGAAATCTGTATCCTATCACACACCTTTTCAAGTAAACCAGTCACTCTTCCAAACTTGAAAGGTTCTCTTTTAAAAAAAAATATAAGTTGTGTTGCCTTGGAACACAGAAAGAAATGAGGAAATGAGACCATTAAACATTTGAAATATGCTCATTTTAAAGTGCTTGCCGTATGTTTTGCCGTGCTGAGTAAATTTTTTCCTGCTTTAGTAACTGAGAAAATATAAAACACAAAGTCCCTGTACTTTGCTTACTAGTAGAGAAAATTTAACCCATGAAATACACTGCTATTACCGTGGTAGCTTATAATAGTCTCTGAACATATATGCCACTGGAATTCATTCTGTTTTATTCACATGTTGCTTTATTTTGTTTCTTGCGAAGCCACTAAAATTCTATCCTTCTTACCTACCCTTTTAAAATTTCTTAGGTATAAAATTTTTTATTCTGGTTAAAGACTGTTTCCTTAAGTGCAAAGTCCAGGAAATTCATAACTGCACAAACCATCTCCCCCCAACTCGCTTACTCGCTTGCTCTCTCTCTCTCTCTCTCTCTCTCTCTCTCTCTCTCTCTCTCACACACACACACACACACACACACACACACACACATGCTAATAAGCAGTTCATTTTTTAAAATGATGAATTACTGAGAAATGCTATTGTTCTGCTTTACTGACTATTCATTTTTTCTGAGACACAATAATATATAATGACCAGATACAGCTACTGTATTTTCTGAGTTCTTTGTTGTCAACAACAGAATCTACTGTAGCTGGTTTAAGTAGAAAACATTTACTGAGGGGTATAAATTTCTCGAAGAACCATTGGGAGGGCAAAATTACAGAATTAGGCTGGCTTCCCTGGACTGGTTCCAAACTGAAGTTCAGAATTGGGGTTGCCAGGGAGCTGCTGACTCCACCAAACTGGAGGCTGCAGTCAGGAAGCCACCCCACATTCTAGCCTCTGGATCCAGGGCCAAGAAAACAAGTGCCACATCCTCTGCAGCTCAGTGATGGGACTCACTTCCGAAACCAAAGTCTGGTATGGCTATGAATACATCGGATTGGCTGAAACTATATCTCATCTGGAGCCCTAGCTACAAAAGCAAGATTGGGCAGAGAAAGAGAGTTTTGAATTGAACTCAAACATTATAAGGAGTTGGGACTGGTCATAGAGATAGCCCATCCTCAGAATCCACTTAATAGCTGTGATATTTCTAATCTATTAAGAGCCTGTACCATTCAGCTACTTGGAAACTCTATGTATGTGTGAAGCTTGCTGAATATAGGACCTCTCTGTAAGGTGAACAGGTAGCAAGCTTCTCTTTTCATTGAAAGGTTAGAATATAGGGCATTTTCTCTGAAACTATTTAGCTCCCCAGAGAAGAGCAGTCCAATATCCTGCTTGGTGGGGGCAGAGAAATACATCTGGTTGTTAGCCCTCTGGAGTAAGGCTGCGAAAGTGGCCGAGGGACATTTCCATATGAAGACTTTTACTAAGTTTTCTTCTTTTTGTCCCACTTTTGCTATTCAACCTGCTCGTATCTCTGGGCCCCCAAACTTCTCTTGTATAATTTTCTTTCTAGGGAAAAAGCCTCTGTTCTCCTGCTGGGGGTAGGAATGGGCTGCTATGCATTAAGGAGGTGACCCTGTGTCATTATTTGATCTTTGTACTTGTGTATACACACTATCTGATCCTGCTGTCTTAGCCCCCAAACTACCCCCTTCAGGTGCCTCCAAAGAACAGGACAGGATGCAGTTGGGTGGCTTCTCCTCCATTCTCTCCCGCTGTAGGAATTTGGGGAAATAACTCCTTTCTGTATGCTAAGTCAATGAATCCTTTTCTGTCTGCCTTCTCTCTTTGAAAGCTTTCAGGAAATTCTTGTCTACTGTTTTCTCCCTTCTCATTTTCTTTGTCCTTGTGGATCAATATCATTTTATTCTTTTACTATTATCAAATGGGTTTGGGGGAGGGAAAAGAGAAAAGTATTTATATAGAGATTAAATATTTAAAAATTGAGATATAGTGTTTAGTTTTCTCACTTTACAATTACAAAAGTCCTTTTTTGGGGAGGAGAGGGAGTCCACATTTGAGGATATTAGAGGTACCTGGAGCTGTAGGACAATATATACTTTTTTGCCTCCTCTTTAATCAAGGCTTTTTAACATGGAACATATTTCTTGAATGAAATGGAAAGTTTCCAGTCCACTGAAATGTAAACCACCATACATACAATACCTGGCAGGAAAAAACAAAACAGCAAGTTAACACAATCCCTGTAATGTCCATGCCCTTATTCGTAGATGTTTCCTCCATCTACCAAATGTGTTCTGCTGGATACGGAGCTCAGGCTTCTGGGGTCACACTTAGCTGAGGCTGCAGTCCAAAGAGCACTCATCTGGCTGGGTCATGGTGCTGTTGGCTCTGCTCAAGCAAAGCAGTCACCAGCACATTCAAACAGTGAATCTCAAAGTGAATAACAAGAAGACAACATAATAACGATATCAGAAAGATGTTAGCAAGTGCAAAAGAAAAAAAGAAGTGGTATTGCCCAGGAATGACAAGAGAATGGAGGAGGGAGCCCTCCAGTGGGCTCTTATGGCCAGGCAGGCTTCCTGGAGGAGGTGGAAATTGAATTGGACTCTGAAGAGACAGAAGGGGCCAGGAAGAGTAGGGTCTCCAGTTGGGTAATGGCAAGCATTACTATTTTTCTCTTACCCAATGGGGATATGCCAATATATAGCTCCCTTTAAGGATCTGAGTGAGTGCAGAGGGGGCAGCCATGAAGCCAGTGGCATAGCCATTGGGTTTTCTTGGGCCTACTCTGACAGCCCATCAAAGTCTACATACACATAGGCAGTTTCCTCAGTGTCCAAGGGAAAAATATAAAGAAGTACTTTTTACTAGCAGCCTCCTGGCTCACAGATGCTGTTTACTACTCAAAATGTAATTCTGATTAAAGCCGGGAATTAGAGCTCAAATGAAAAGATGGGTAGTTTGTATTATGAGTTTCATACGTGTACATCTCTCTAGTTATAACATCTTAATAGCAATAAACACCAGACTCTTCAAAAGCATGTGGAACTAGTATTCTGGTATTTTCAATATTTTTATAGCTTTTTCTTTTTTTCTTTGCTATTTTGATTATTTTATAAGTCAATCATCATCTCTGAATCCCCAATCTAAGTAAAGCACTCTGCCAGGCCGTAAGGGGACTCAATCATATGTTCATTAAACATTGTGTGTGATGAATGTCAACTACGCAACTAAAGCTAAGAAGGAAACAATTGCTTCCCTCAAAGAGCTGATGCATTGACAGGGAAGTCAGGAAATAGTTACAGAGTAGCAGGGGAGCAAGACACACACAATGACGAACAACCACAGAAATGATGGCAATAGTAGCAGGTTTGTTCTTTCCCTGGGCACTTACCTTGTAGTTGGAAAGGCAGGGTCTAGGCACACTTAGGTGAAAGAGTCAGGAAACTTATTTTTTCCTCTTGGAAAATAAGAGGGAAAGTAAACCAAGCACACAAGTGCTGTCAAGCGATCAGACCGGGGGCAGAGAAATTCTGGTAATGGTTGAAGACACCTGAGTGCTATGTCTGGCCACAGCAGGGATTTCTGATGGCTGGAGAGCACTGTATCCTTGAGTGAATTTCTGGGCACATCACAGTGTCCAGTTAGTCAGACAAGGGTATGACAGTGGTTTGAACTGGAAGGATTTGCTAAATCATATCCATGGTTCTAAGAGATCTGTTTACTGAGTTAGAAGTCACAGGGAGCTTGGAGCGCCAAGTGGCTCAGTCAGTTAAGTGTCTGACTTCGGCTCAGGTCATGATCTCATGGTTCATGAGTTCGAGCCCCGGGTCGGCCTCTGGGCGGACAACTAGGAGCCTGGAGCCTGCTTTGGATTCTGTGTCTCCCTCTGTCTGCCCCTCCGCTGCTTGTACTGTCTCTCGCATTGTCTCAAAAGTAAATAAACATTAAAAAAAACTTTTTAAAAAGTCACAGGGAGCTAGATAGAGCTTCTTGGTGTAGGAGCCTTAGACAGATGAGGCCCATCGAGATCCAGACAAACTGGGGTGAGAGCAGAGCTATGGGAACACCAGGAGAGCAAGGAGATCCAGGCCTGTGTACCAGAGTCCTTAGGTGTTCAACTGCAATTCACAGAGGTGACATCAGAGCTAGAAGATGAGTCTAATGGGCAGGTTTTCTCATAGCCCCACTCTGACTTTAATCAGAGGAACTTCACTTTTTAATCTATCCAATAGAATTAGCTTTGGTGTCAGATTTTTTTTTAAGGATCCTACTGATTTAAAAATAATAAGTCTGCAAGTGGGATGGAGAAGGAAAAGAAGACAGAAAAAATGAGACCTGTAATACTTTAAGAAAAAAAAATGTGCACTAGGTCTGAACTAGGTGGAATAATCTTTTGCAGGAATTTTGCGAGGAAGAGAAGCAGAATGGCAAGTAGGCAAAGGTATTTCTAGTGGAAGAAATAGTACAGAAAAAAAAACCCAAGGAGATATGATTAGATGTGTTCTGTATGGAAAATAAAAATGCATTGATTTTCCTGGAAAGCAGGAGTCCTGAGGTTGGCGCAGTGGGCATGTTGAGAAATTTGAATTTACTCTGAATGGCAGTACCGTTCATCTTGGAGAATGAGATGGGGCTGAGGAGCATGATGAATATGTATGCTTACATAACTCTTGTGTAAGTTACTCAAAGGATGAAAGGTTAGCATTAATTTACGGGAGCATCATATTTTTCTTGGCCCAGGTACCCACCCCCAAACCCAGGATAATGTCCTTAGTTTCCCTGTTTGTAAACCTTCTGGCCTGGTCTAGGTTAGTAAAGCTCCACCTTATATGCTATAGCAAATTCATCCAAAATCAATCTTTCAGCCATTAAAAATAAGTGTTTAATATCACATCTGTTTAATTTTTAACATAATAATATCGACATTAGTAGACATAATAGACAGGTAGACATGGTAGCAAAACATTATACATACAACATAGTTGTAGAATTTCATCATGTTGGCATTTTGTTTCTGCTGCATCCTTAAGTCAAAAGTGTATTAAACAGCATGTGTATATGCAGCAGTGTGTTACTATTAAGTGTAAACACAAAAGAATTTTAACATAAACCTTGCCCTCAAGGAGTGTCCAACTTATTTGAAGAGGCATCTGAGCATAAATAAGAAACGGCATCCTATGTAGCCTAGGACAAAAATCATGGAAAATGTGGGCGCTCTCAGAAAAAGACATGTATGACATACCATAATCAGGGTAGGCTTCGTGGAAGAGATGGCACTTGATGTAAATTTCAAGGCCACAAATATGTGCCTTCTTGCAGAGAAGAAAACATTCCTAACAGGTAGCAGCCATACAAGCAGAGGCAGAGAGAGTAAAAAACATGGCAATCAATCTAAACTTTGTAAACATTTAATGATTGAAAGCAGTGCTGGGGCACCTGGGTGGCTCAGTCAGGTAAGCGTCTGACTCAGGTCATGATCTTCTGCTTTGTGAGTTCAAGCTCCATGTTGGGCTCTGCACTGAGAGCACGGAGCCTGCTTAGGATTCTCTCTCTCCCTCTCTCTCTGCCCCTCCCCTGCTTGCACCCATGCATGTTCTCTCTCTCAAAATAAATAAACATTAAAAAAAGGAAAGAAAAGCAGTGCCAATCAGTCAAGCATCTTTTACAGGGTTTTTTCTTTCCCACGGAATTTTTATTTGATTCTCAAATATATGTGCCTATCACATATTTTACTCAACATTTGGCTTTGGTTATCAGACATTTTCGAGTTAATTCAACAAGTATTTATAATATGTGTATAAATTTCAATGGCCAACACTCTACTAGGCACTGTAATGCATACAAATGAAGAAGTCATTGTCTTATTCTTGAATATTTTGTTGCCTTGCTAGTGAGAAAATGTATGTACAAATAAGATTCAAGGTAGTTCGTCAACCCAAGGCCACACAAAGATTCCCCAAGTTATGAAACTCCCTACATATAAACCACCAGTGTATAAAGACTTTGCAATGCTGTGCATACTCAGGAGATATTCCTCCCCATGCCCAACCTTCTCCTCATACCCACTGTAGCTCCTTCTAGCAACCGAGTTATATTGGCAGTGCTCTGCCAGCTAGAACCCCATCATTGGCCCCATCTGTCCCTCATCGATCCTTTCATTTCCTTTCAAGGTCAGTGAACGTATCATGTAGCCATCATATAATTACCACCTCCTTCTACCTTAATTCATCTGCCTTTTACCACTCACAGCTCACAGTTCAGTTATTTCCACCTCATACAACACTTTTTCACATATTTAATGCATCCTTTTGGGGGTCTGTCTTATTTCTCCTTCTTCTAATACTTGTCAAGTTACTGCAAGGAAAAAACACATCGTCTCTCATGTCCCCTCTTTGAACAAAGAATTCCCGGATGCCTCCCATACAAGTAGTGCTGGTAACCATTTTGTATGGAGGAGAGCAAAGTTACCATGTTTAAAAAGGAAAAAATGTATGTTGAATTAGTGACATCAGCTTCTAAAGCTTTTTTTGCAGAAGTTTCTTTCTGACTCTCCATGGGAAAAACCTTTCTCTAAAATTTTACAAGTGCTTCCTCCAAAAATGTCTATTAAGATAAAATGTTTAAAGTATCAAATTACATCTTATTTACAAATGTTGCAAAACATTTTCTGCTTTTTATTTTTCTTTGCAAACGTAACCTACTTGAACAATAGAATTGATTGAACGTTCCGAATTCCAAATGAATAACCTTCACGCAGATTTGTTATGTAATATGCATTTATAAGATGAGCATACCTTATATAACATATAACTCAAAACGAGTAGAGGGCACCTGGGTGGCTCAGTCAGTTGAGTGTCCGACTTTGACTCAGTTCATGATCTCATGGTTCATGAGTTCAAGCCCCACAGCGCGCTCACTGCTGTCAGTTCAGAGCCTGCTTTGGATCCTCTGTCCCTCTCTCTTTGCCGCTTCTCTGCTCATGCTCTCTCTGAAAAATGAGTACACATTTAAAAAAAGAAACAAAAAACCCAAGATGAATAGAATAAACAATACCTATTATATGAATTGAAAGGAGAGAGGTTGGGGAGTGAGAAAGAGAGAGTCATAAACTTTGGAAAACTTTTTGCACAGAACGTTGAACTTGAACTTGACTCTAAATAATAAACTGATGTGTTAGGGAGAAGTTGAAAGGGTATCTCAAGTTGGGAAAAGACTGTTGACAAAGGTGTGTTTGGTTCAAATGGAGACTTTTATGGAAGTGTAAAAGAAATATTCACAAATCAGGATTGGACCAATTTGTAGGTGTTTCATGTGACAAAAATGACCAATGTCACGTTAAGGAGTTTCATGGATTTTCTCCCATAAATGATAGAGAGATGTGAGCATTTGGAAGGACTGTAATGAATTAGACAGAGTAGTTTTAGAAAATTGGTGATATTTGAGGAATTAGAAAGCAAGGGGACTGGATAGCAGACCATGTAAAACCACATGCTTGTGACATGTCGGAGACCTGGACTAATGTGGTGGGAATGTCATATAAGTGGAGCTCTGACAAATGCTTCAAACAGAATGCAACATAGTCTTGATGTAATAAAGGGGGTGAAGGAAAACAATATGTCAGAAATGATAGTGAGGTTTCAGATTGGGTGATGGGGAGAATGAAAAATATACCTAATGGCAGAACCAGGGAGGTTAGAGGAGAAAAATTGGGTGGATGAGAGGAAGGAAAGTGATGATAAGTATATGGGGCTCAATGCCATCAATAGAAAGTTAATATTAGCCACATATATCATTTTAAATAGTCTAGCAGCCATATGCAAAACACTAAAAATAAAGATAAAATTGCATTTAATAATATTTTATTTTCCCTAATATATTCAAAATATTATCATTTCAACATATAATCAATATATTTTTAAGCAGTCTCTACACCCCAAGTGGAGCTTAAACTTACAGCCCTGAGACCAAGATTTGCATGCTCTATCGACTGAGCCAGCCATGTTCTATCAACTAAGCCAGCCGCCCCAACATATACCAGTATGAACATTGCTGAGGGGGCATCTGGGGTGGCTTAGTCAGCTGAACATCTGACTCTTGATTTTGGCTCAGATCATGATCTCATGGTTCGTGGGATCGAATGCTTGGGATTCTCTCTGCCCCTCCTCTGGATGCATGTGCGCGCGCGCTCTCTCTCTCTCTCTTTCAAAATAAGTAAATAAACATTTAGACAATATTGATGAGATCATTTACATTCTTTTTCTCACACTAAGTCTTTGAAATCTGGCATGTGTTTAATGCTTAGAGCATATCCCAATTTAACTAGCTACATTTAAAGTGTTCGACAGTGACCTGTAACTGGTGGCTACCATATTGCACAGTGTATTATTAGACAGTTTAATAGAGCTAACAAAGATTATGTAGCAAATGTCTCAATTAAGCTAAGTGCTAAGACTCACTGTATTTTGGCACTCACAGTGCTAAGACTCACTGTATTTTGGAAATTATAATTCTGTTTATTCTTTCTCCCCCTCAATTCCTTTTGTTTGTTTTAGCTGCTTCGTATTAAAGATGTTCTTTTAACAGAACATCATTCTTTCCCCAGAGCACCAAGAATTTTAGAAATATCCATGATAGAGAGTTTTTCATGGCTGTAGTTCTTCACTTGACTTACAACTTTAATTGAACAAATCAGTCTGAATCTTCTTTTTCATCTCCCTTTGTCAGTCTTAAAACTCTTGATTATGAAATAATTTAGCAATATGTCCTCAAAAACCATGGATAAATGACACTTAGTATTTTGGAAATGAAGCTACATTTTTCATGTTCCCCTGTCTGCATATGTGTGTATTTCTCCAGCATTTAATGTCTGATGTAAACTTGCTGGATTTTTGGTCTTCACTATAGGCTAAAGAACGCAATATGAAAGGGAGCCTACTTCTATAGAAAACACGCCAAGGACATTGTGTTCCTTCTTTACAATGAAATGCAGATTTCCCATTAAAAGGCGAATCCATCATTTCAAAAGGTTGAATAGGATGGTGCGTTAAAAAAGTCCAGCTGCTTAAATTTAGGGCATTGAAAAACATCCAATAAAAAAATGTTCCCTGGGTTTCAAGCATTTTCATTTGATTATGTATTGGATAGCTTTTCATTCAATCTGTGATCTTGCCTGTTAGAATTCTATCCTAAAATAGTCTGACAAGTGTTTCAAAGAAGTTAGACTCAACTATGATACTTCAGTAACTTAAATTATGTATTTTGCTATTTAGAATATACTTGCGTTTGCTGAAATATTACTAATTTTTGTACAAGAAATGTTGGAATTTTTTTTCAGCGCTTTGCTTTTTCATGTTTATTCTTAGGCTTCTCTCACTTCCATTTAGTTTCTTTTATGTTTTTTTGATCTTCTTTGAAGACATGACATTGTCTGCCAGGACAGCCATTTTGTTCTCCAACGAGCTTCCTTCAACTGATTTAGTCATCTATTTCTCTCTGCCGCACTAATCTGATGTGTTCTGCCCAGATTTTCTCTAATTAATTTGAGAGTAATGAGTGGCAAAGCTGATTCTCCTGGCAATAACTCTCTGTGGGGTCTGCAGACAACATGGCTACCACAAGGTGGCTAGAGAACACGTGCACGCGCGCACACACACACACACACACACACACACACACACGCACACAGACATACACACACACACACACACACACACACACACACACAGAGTTCTGCTCCACACTACAGAGCCTAGTGCTGTAGGAACCAAAAGACTTATGTCAAACATGTTTGTACAGCACATGTACTTTTCGACAGGAAATACAGTTAATAGTTGTTTATTAAAAGTTGTGAGTAAGTCTCTATGCTTCCCTCCTCTGGAGTCTAGTCCTGCTTTTTCTTAGGACCAGCACAAGAGATATAGGCTGGGGCCATATACAGGGCTACTGTTGAACAAGGACTGTGCTAGAATACCCCTGGTAATAGATATTGACTAGGTTTCTTCAGCTGAGTGTTTGGCTCTCTCCTCCTAGACTGATCATTAGGCATTTATACATATGATAATATTGCCCCTGGGCCAATCCCTAAATGTAAATGTTTCTCATAATTCTTTAGCATCCAGTATGTTTCACTAAGACCAGTTTGGCCCCATTTGCAGACCTCCCTCCCCACCCAATGTCCATTTTCTTCCTAAAGAATTGTTAATTTTAAAAGAGAATTTATTCTAGTTAATATCAGTCTACTTCTAATGGGTTCTTTTGTTTCTCAAAGAGGTCAACAATTTAATGGAATCACTTTTTTCTGGACCCACATTTTATTCTAGACCCAAATGAAGGAAATATTTTGCTGTGCTTTATCTAGTTTATAGGGGGTATTTCATACTGGGGTCCTGTGCTTCCCGTCCCTGCCAGCACTGGCTATCAAAACTGCTTAGGCTGCAAATAAAATATGAAATGAAATCCATCTGGCATTTCTCATTGAATTAGGACCAGAACATTTTTGCTAAATATTAACAGATGGCTAAATTCTTAATATCAAACTAACATTTTAAAACATCTAAGGGGACCCACATGAGGAAGAAAGGGTGGAGGACCATGTGTTCTCTCTATCACTGAGGCCTTCCTTCCTCCACACTTTTCCTCCCCTCATCCTTGCAACCCGTGTGTTGAGAATCATTGGAGTCTCTTTTCTCAGATAGCTTTTATTCCTTGGTAGCTGGTATCAAAATACTGTAATCAAATGTTGGACAACTCAGGTGATGAGTTGCCCTTGGCAGCCTTCAGGATCTTTTATTAAAGCCAATTCTCTCTCCATCTCTTTCTCTCTCAATAGGAAAAAGAAAAGAAGTATATGCTTCCCTTGGACAACCTGAAAGTTCGGGATGTGGAAAAAAGCTTTATGTCTAGCAAGCACATCTTTGCACTTTTTAATACAGAACAAAGGTAAGAAAATGAAGCAGCTTCTGTCTTCAGATTTTTTTTTACTTGAATTTCTGTGTCACCTAGAGACCATGTTTACAAGAGTTCCTTTGGTCCCACCTGGGAACTTGTTAACTCTTTAGTTTTCCTTTTATTTTGTATGTTTAGCTTTCACCATAGGTTATGGGTTCACAGGATTAAAACTTAGAATAAGAAGGATCTTCAAGTATTCCCTGTTCTTCCAGCAGGCACCCAAATCATGCTGCTTTCATTCTTAAAGTACATTTTATTATTTTAAAGTCTTTCTTGTCCTCGATTTATTGCATACATACTTGCAAATTACTCAGTTAAAACTTTTGATAGTGTCTGTCCAGCATGGATGGATATTACTCAAGACCTTATATATTTTGGGAGGGCATTTTTGCATTGGTGAATAGAATGATTCACTTAATGTAAATACAGATATGTAGTACTTCCCAGTTTTTCAAAGCACTGTGCATGTTCATTGTTTGATTTTTTTAAAAACAGTTTCTCATAAGGTAGAAAGAGTAGTGTGGTTACCATTTCATAAAGTAGAACTGTAGTTCAGAGAGGTTAACTGACTTTCTTAAGATCATAAAATTAGTATATGAGAAAGCTTAAAACTGAAGTAGGACTACTGTGTCTAAATCTACTTTTCCTTCCACTTGTGTCTTACTATTGTTGTTTGTTTTTTACTGCCACTCACCTACAACATCGAAACTTAATTTGGGGCTGATTATCGTGGAGTGCCACGGTTACTCACTGAAGTTAAGCAGTAAAATTAAATATAAACAAATGGAGAGGTAACAGAGGATGGAATAGAGAGATGTAAAAGGGCTACAATGAGACAAGGATAACAAGGAGATCTTTTCCAAATGGCAATGTTATAGGAAAAAGCGAATTAATTTCTATGAGTCAGTTATTAAGAGACTGAGTCATTAGGTGACAGGGTCTAATTTTAACCTATCTCTTCAGGCCTTTTATCTTTATTTAGCAATGAATGAAGTTCCTTGATTGGGTTCAATGACCATCCCAGGGTCAATCACACAGTACATTAAAATAGCAAAAGAAGTCTTCTTCCTACATTCCCAGTCAGTTGCTCAGAGTGACTCATTATACAAAAATACCTAGAAAAACCACAAGAGCTAGTCATTTAAAGGATCAAGGGGAGAGAAAATTAAATATAACTCCCCTACCAAATACTGAGATGGGAGTTTTTAAAGACCTAGTATTATTTGAGAGTAGCTTATGAAAAAAAACACTGTGATGGTAAAGAATAAAAAGATTTCCTGGAGAGAGCAGTAGGGTGTCCTCATACTAGGGCCAAACAGTACTGTTTACATACTTTGCTCAAAGCAGAGGGTAGCTGGGAGGTCCTGAAGGAATCTTTTACAGAAGTGCTCGGCCTTCCTGCCTGGATGCAGGGTGGAAGTGTGACTACTACATAGGAGGTCAATTTGAGTTCTTCATCAACCTGGAAAGTTCAGGTTATAAAAGGGCTTGGTACAAAATTTAAAAAAAAATTCAGACAATGATAGAGTAGCTTTTTTAGATGAACTGCAACTTATATTTTAAAAGGAGCAAAAGACACCAAAATAAGATAACTCTGGACCTCTAAAATTCTGGGTATTCTGGAATCCTAGGGTTCTTGGAAGGTATTGAATTCTTCAGCCACTTCTCAGAGACCTCTGTGAGTACGAGGATGTCCCATCTACAGGCATATTTGCTGTTGTCTTATGGCCTGAAATCTTGATTATTTTCAATTAGTTTTGTACTGGCCAGGACCTCCAGTACAATGTTGAATACAATTGGGCATCCTTGGTTTGTTTGTATTTTAGGGAAAGTTATTTCATAATTTTATAATTAAGTACTTTCTGATAGGTAACTGATATCAGGTAAAGAAGACCCCTTGGGTTCCTAGTCGCTAAGGTTTCTGTTTCTGTTTTTATCATGAATGGATGTCGAATTTTATCAAGCGCTTTTTCTGTCTCTACAGAGATTGTATGATTTTCTTCTTTATCTGTTCATGTAATGAAATATACTAATAGGCCTTATAATATACTTAAACCATCCTGATCTCCTGAGATTAAACTAGCTAAATCATGAAGTAGTGTTCTTTATGATGTGTTCCTGGCTTGTTTGCTAACATTTGCGACTATGGTTATAAGTGATATTGGCCTGTAAATGTCCTTTTTTGTGCTGTCCCTGCCTGGTTTCATATCAAGTTTGTGTTAGCTTTATAATTGAAGTGGGATGAAGTTCTCATTGTTCTTAGGAACATTCTGTATAAGATAGGGATTAACTCTTAATGGATTATGTGGTAGAACCCACCCATAACATCAGGGCCTAGTGGACAGTTTTGGTAAGTAAGCTTTAAACTAGTGATTTAACGTATTTAATAATTATGGGTTTGTTAGGTTTTCTATTTTTATCATGGGTCAGTTTGGACAAACTGTATTTTTCCTAGGAAATCATCCATTCTGTTCATTTTTCAGTCCATTAGCCTCAAGTATTTCTTAAGGTTCTATTTTTTCAAATTTCTGCTGTATCTGAAATTTGACCCCTTTTTATTATTAAGTCTTTTTTAACATGATCATTCTCGCCAGACTTTTACTTTTTCAAAGAAGCAGCTTTTGACTCTTTTGATTCTTTATTGTGTATATTTTTTCTATACACATAGATTTTTTTCTATACACAGAGATTTCTATAATCTCTACTCCTTTCTTCAATATTTTCTTCCTTGTATTTATGTTTATTTTGTAGTATTTTTTCCTAACTTCTTAATTTAGATGTGTAGCTCATCAATTTTTGTCCTTTCTTTTTCTTATATATGTATGTAAATCTATAGATCTTCCTCTAGGTAGTCTTTAGCTGCTTACCACAGATTTTGAGGTATAATATTTTGTATTATCATTAAGTTCTGTTTTCTTCAATCTTCTGTTTCTTCTTTATGATTTCTTCTCTGAATCATTTAGAAGTATGTTTACAGTTTATAGTGCATGGACTTTTATTGGTTTGCCGTTGTTTATTTCTAACTTAATTGTATTGTGGTCAGAGAATACAGTTAGCACATGGTGAATTTTCATAAATATTCCATGTGTACTTGAGAAGAATGTATTGATTTGGGAGTGTGGGGTTCCATGAGAGTCTACTGGATTATGCTTGTCAATTACATTATTTAATCTCTATAGTTACTATCTTTTTTTCATATTAATTAAAACACTCAGCAAGTTTATATTAGGCAGCCATTATGTGCCAGGTACTTTTCTATGTACTTAAAATACATTGCAAATAAAATAGACAAAAAAGATGGTACACTGTAGATTATGTTCCAGAGAAGGGTGTTGGCAGGGAGACAGATAAAAGAAAGCCATAAAGAATCTCACTTTATCAGAGGGGTATTAAAAATCTCACTTTGTGATTATGAGCTTGATTATTTTATTAGTCTGTCAATTTTTGTTTTATGTATTTTGAGGCCAATCTATGTTATTGGTTTTTGCAAGTTTAGAATTGTGTTATCTTCCTGATGTCTCTCTCTCTCTCTCTCTTTATATATACTTATATATGTATATATGTGTATATAATATGTATATATTGTGTATATGTACTGTATATATACACTATGTATATAATTTTGTGACAACCCTCTTTATTCCTAACAGTGCTATTTGCCTTAACCTTTATTTTGTCTACTCTTAATATAACTATACTACCTTTATTTTAGTTAATATTTTCTTGGTTTATCATTTTTTTGAAAAAAATGTTTATCCATTTTTGAGAGAGAGGGAGAGCATGTGAGAGAGCATGTGGGGACAGAGGATCCCAGGCGGGCTCTGCATTGCATGTCTTGAACTTACGTACCATGGGATCATGACATGAGACAAAGTCAGATGTTTAACTGACTGAGCCACCCAAGCACCCCAGCTTGGTTTAGCTTTTTTACCTTTTTGCCATCAACCATTTTGTATTTTTATTAAGTCTTCTCTTATACTAGCATGTATCTGTATTTGTTTGTTTTTAATCTCATGTAAGATCTTTTTCTTTTAACTAGTGAATTTAGTCCATTTATATCTTTATAACTGACTCATTGAATTTATTTGAACATCTTATTTTAGTCTTTCTCTTATCCTGCCTTTTCTATACTTGTTTTCCACCCTCCCCACTTTTTTTCCTGACTTCTTCTTTTTTTTTTAAGTTTATTTGTTTTGAGAGAGAGAGAGAGAGAGAGAGAGAGAGAGAGAGAGAACACATGTATGTGTGGGTGAGCGGGGGAGGAGCAGAGAGAGAGGGAGAGAGAGAGAATCCCAAGCAGGCTCCAGTGCTGTCAGTGCAGAGCATGACTCAGGGCTTGAACTCACAAATCATGAGATCATGACCTGAGCCAAAATCAAGAGTGGGACACTTAACTGACTGAGCCACCCAAGTGTGCCCTGACTTCTTTTTCTTTAAATTCAGGTTAATTTATTTTTCTCCTTGCCTACCTTAGTAGTTATATTCTTTATTTTAATTCTTTGTTTATACCTCATTTTTATTTGAGTTTGAAGTTAGTCTTTTCTACTCTTTTTCCAAAATGACCTTGAAACTCTTTAAGTCCACTAACTCTCCTGATTTCCACATTATTGTTACCCAGTATTTGAGTTCCATCTTACTTTCTTACTACCTTTTTAAAATTGGTTCATATAGGAAATGTTTGTTTAGATATATTAACACAATTGTCAATTCCTTTGTTCACTTTTCTTCTTGCATCCTAGTGTTTGATTTTGGTTCATTCTCCACACCAAAGTGCATCCTTTAGAAATCCCTTCAGTGTGTGCCACTTGCTTGTAACTCTCAGGTGTTTATTTTCCTGAAAATGTTTTTATTTTGCTCTCATTTTTGAATAATACTTCTGTTGGATATTAAATTGTATATTCATGGTTCTTATCTCATAACTCTGAAGTCATTTTCCCCCTGTAGTCTGGCTTCAGCTTTTAAGAAATAATCTGTTGCTCCTTTTTATAGTTAATCTGTATTTTCTCACTGAATGATTTCAATATCCCTTTTGCCTTTGGTATACTGAAGTTTCAGTATGATGTGTTTATATGTGTTTTGCTTTATATCTTCTGCTTGGGATTTGTTGTGTTTCCCAATGAGGATTCATAATTTTCATAAAGTTTGAAAACCTTATATCATTCTCTTTTGTCTCTTCTCTGCTCCTTTTTGTTATTCCAAAAATACCTATTAGACATATACTAAGCCATTTTATCCTATTCTTTCTTATACATATATGTCTCTTTGTACCTCATTTTGGGTCATTTCTTTAGTGCCATCTTCCAGTTCACTGATACTCTCTTCATCTGTGACCAGGCCAAAACAACTTGTCTGTCATCTTTGCTAATGGACAGATTTTTTTTCTCAGTCCATTCTTTTTCTGAGAATGTGGCCTTTGGAGAGTGCTGGCTGTCACATAAATCCCAAGATTTTGTTTCCCATTCTTTTGGGCTACCATAGTCCAAGCCTTTTGGTTACTGAAAATGAGACCACCTAGCGTCAAAAGTGACAGTCTTTGTTTCCTCTTAAGGACTTCCTTCATTTCAGAAATAGGTTAGGCACTTAAAATAATGTTTTTCAGCAATATTTGATTTCTTGTAGGAAAGAGTTTTAAAATTTTGTAATCTGCCATTTTGGTTAAAATGGCATGGCCTTTCATTACCATTACATTGTTGAAACACAAAACTATGTTTCTGAATCCCCCAAGAAGTAAAGATTATGATAAAAGTGAACCTGGAAGGACAGTCTGGGAGTTCCCTGTGTTTACAAACATGAATGTTTTTACAAACCAATTAGAGAAAAGCAGCTGTTATTCTCCTGTTCTCCTGTTTATCTCTCAATAAAAAAATATCTATTCTTTTATTCACTCCAAAGTGTTTATTAGGCATTTCCACATTATCAGCTATACATGTCAGTATTGGTATTTTAAATGAAATACAAGATGGATCTTGTTTTGCCTGACATTTGTAATCACCAATGAGTGTCATACAACATTCATTTTTTACTAATCTTTGTTTTAATTTTTTTAATTTTTATTTATTTTTGAGAAGCAGAAACAGAGCATGAGTGGGGGAGGGGCAGAAAAGAGGGAGACACAGAATCCGAAGCAGGTTTCAGGCTCTGAGCTGTCAGCACAAAGCCTGACAGAGGGCTCAGACCCACGAACCATAAGATCATGACCTGAGCCAAGGTTGGACACTTAACCGACTGAGCCACCCAGGCACCCCTCACTTTTCACTAATCTTAAGACAGAAAATGTAAGAATAAATGAAGAGGTAAAAAAAAATGGGGGGGGGGAAGAAAAGGTAGTCTAGTTGAAAGAATATTATACATGAAACAAATGGGTTATAGTGTGTAAGGAAACATTTAACCAGATCTATGAAAGCATATTTCATTCTAGTACTGAAGTCCCACAAGCAGTAGTTAGCAGCATGGCAGGTGACTTCTATTGGGTCTTGGCATGAATTGATGGAGAGGAAATTGAACAGAGTATCCCAAAGAGGAAATAGTATTAGTCAAAGCAAATGGTTGGGAAATGTTGCTTAATCTGTTGCCAGACTGTTCTGGAGGAGAAGCAGCTAATTTCAAAGGCAAGATGAGCCCTAGTTTAAAAAATAAAACATTCTTTTTTTTCCCTCCACGGAGTTTATTGAACTGGACTTTCCCATGTAAGTTTATGTATTTTAATATTTTATGTAGATGGAAAACCCTGCATCTCTCAAAAGCCCATATGCTTAGCATAATTCTATCAGCTATACTTAAATGATATTCTTTTCACCACTGAGGGTGATTCTGAGGTTATGTTCCTATTTTTTTCTTTCTTCTGAGACATGATCTTATAAGGAAAGTTCTATTCTTGCTTTTGGTAATTTATCCATTTCAGAAGAGATGTACAAGAGATTTTAGAAGAGATTTTGTAAATGCTTCTTTTGATTTGTATGCTTCATCTCTGTCTTCCACTGCAGCGTTTTGGATCAATTTATTCAGCCATTCAGCAGACCCATGGGAGATGTAGTGGCTTGGAGCTAACAGCTCCTGTGTGAACACTGGGGTTATCACCAATGTAATATAAAATGTCATGGATTTCTAGGGTTCTCTGAGACCTTAGAGATAATCTTGTCTGTCCTCATCTCACAGGTTAAAGAGTTGACACCCATAACAGTTAAATGCCTTCCCCGTGTCACAGAAGCCATTAATGACAGAGACAGAACTGGAACCCGGGCCAGGTGTCTCCTGACCTAGGGCTCTTTCTGATACCACAGTTTGATATTAACTATGGAACAGGAATTCTACCTAATATTTTAATTGGAATTGTTCCCAAAAGAGCAGGGATGAAGAGATTTTTAACTTCTCATGGAGGTATTTCAGTTTGTTCTTAGGTCTTACAAATTTCCATGGAATGCTTTTTAGTCTCATTTGCAAAGCCCAACATAGACCTGACCAGTACCCTTGCTATAGTTCTTAAAAAACTATATTAGTCATTGCTACTTGTACCACAGCATTATTCCTAAGAGCTCATTCAGTTGCTATTTCAATTTTCCACTATAAAGTTTTAAAACAGTTATTCTGTAATTCCCAGTCATCAGGTGTGTAAGAATTGATACATTTAACATCCTTCTTTAAAAAGCCTTCAGTGTCCTGGTGAATTAATATGATCTTTATGAGTCTGGTGACCAGATTTTTGAGCCATTATAAACAGTGTTTTAGTGCTTAGATTTTTATAAATGGAAGGAATTGTTACTAGTTGCAGTGACTTCAGCGCTTGAGGAGAGTGAATTTCATACCTAGACTGATTTAACCTCCAAAAACTCCAGGTAAGAGTGTGCAGCCCCCAGCCCTCCTCTGGGGATTTCAAAGAGCATATCCCAGATACCTGGGAAGACTGATAAATTATAATACTTTGTTCTCACATTCATCACATCGCCAAATCATTTTGAAATCTAAGTCTTAAGATTCCTAAACTTCTTTGTGGCAGGATCTAAACTAAGATTGGAATGTTCCCCCCAGGTTTTTGTTCCATTTGATTCTGTTAGAAATGTCATGTTTTCTCTGGTAGAAGCATGTCTAGATAATGACTTCACTGTGCTGGTCTTTGCTCTCCCCAGGCAGACCTTCACTTTTAAGGTCATGCTAAGGCCCATTTGGTCCAAGGTATGTCAGCTCTGGTAACCAGCAGAGATCTGTGTCTGTCCAGGGGGCTTGTAGGGCAGCCACATGGTATTTTCTGAGTACCCCTTGGGGTTGTCCAGCTCTGTTTTCTTTTAACATAAGGCACTTTTTTACTTGACGCTGCTTTGTAGCTTCATTTCAGGATATGGTTTATCAACATTGCCAAGTGTTTCAATTCACCTCCTCCCTCGTTTTCCTACAGAAAGTGATTTTAGGATGTCTCACTACTCCACTTAGTCTCCAGCACATTGCTGACACTCAATAAATGTCACTATAGCTAGTGTATGCACTTTAGGCATTCTGTAAAGAATGGCTCTTTATTCTCATTGTTGAGTGGTATATTTTTCCACTTGTTAGCTGGAAAGGAATTGGAGTCAGGTTTTCCATTTATATACCTTTATAGCTATGTTTCTATATTAAGATGTGCTTGGAGTTTAAGTTGTTTCAAAAAGTACTTAATTAAACAAATATGCTGGGCAAAAGGTGGTACACAATGCCTTGTCTAAGAGGTCATGTCTCACTTGGATGTGGTGGAGTGTCAAATCTATGTTAAAAGGGAAACAATTACTCTTCTGTAAATAGGGATGGCAGAGACTCAAATTTATTGGAAATTCAGTAGAGTAGAAATATGCAGTGTTTCAGAATAGGAAATAAAGTATTGTATAAGGAATACAATGGAATGAAGCTTGTCTTTGGGACATAGGCCTGACACCCGAAGAAGTTACTTTATTTCATTTTACCCCACAGTTGTCAAAAGAATGTTCCAGGCATTTCTTCTTGCCTCATAGAATACTAAGTGAAAATTGTTTATCTTCTGAATACTCTGATTCAAGAAAATTTTTCTTTGTCAGATGAAGATTCAGTCAGTTAGTAACCAGTCTTCCAGTCCAAGCTGGGTAATGAAATGTGTGTTATCCTACCTTTCCCCATGCAGTGTTGGTGGGTCATCTTTGTGTGTAGGTGTGTTTGTAATACCCTCTGTGAGTACCTGATAGATTTAAAAAAAATCAATTTGATAGTAAAAACTCTTTATCACTTTCACTTATCTTAGCCAGTTGATTGCATTCTCTCTGTAACTTCAGGTAGGATATAAATGTGTGATTTTCCCCATACTGTATTCTTAGTATCAAAACAATGCCACTCGATATGAGACTAACTGAAGTCTGATGCATTGTCTTGAGAAGCACATAAAGCAAACTGGTATTAATCAGATATCAGTGATATTGCTGTAAGAACACTTAAATAATGTGTTTAAGTAATGGAATGTGCTAAGTCAACATTTTAACACTTTATACTACTTTCTCATTTTAACACAATGACAAATAAATTTATTAATTTACATGTAATCATGTGACTGATACTTGTCTCCACTGCTGGACTGCTTTCTCCTTTTTTTTAAATAATTTATTTATTTTTTAATTTACATCCAAGTTAGCATATGGCGCAACAATGATTTCAGGAGTAGATTCCTTAATGCCCTTTACCCACTTAGCCCATCCCCCCTCCCACAACCCCTCCAGCAACTCTCTGTTTGTTCTCCATATTTAAGAGTCTCTTATGTTTTGTCCCCCTCCCAGTTTTTAATATTATTTTTGTTTCCCTTCCCTTATGTTCATCTGTTTTGTATCTTAAAGTCCTCATGATTGTGAAGTCATGTAATATTTGCCTTTCTTTAATTAATTTTGCTTAGCATAATACCCTCTAGTTCCATCCATGTAGCTGCAAATGGCAAGATTTCATTCTTTTTGATTGCCACGTAATACTCCATTGTGTGTGTGTGTGTGTGTGTGTGTGTGTGTGTGTGTGTGTATACATCTTCTTTATCCATTCACCCATTGATGGACATTTGGGCTCTTTCCATACTTTGGCTATTGTCGATAGTGCTGCTATAAACATTGGGGTGCATGTGCCCCTTCGAAACAGCATACCTGTATCCTTTGGATAAATGCCTAGTAGGGCAATTGCTGGGTCGTAGGGTAGTTCTATTTTTAATTTTTTGAGGAACCTCCGTACTGTTTTCCAGAGTGGCTGCAGCAGTTTGCATTCCCACCAACAGTGCAAAAGATTTCCCCTTCCTCAGCATCCTTGCCAACATCTGTTGTTGCCCAAGTTGTTAATGTTAGCCATCCTGGCAGGTGTGAGGTGGTATCTCATTGTGGTTTTGATTTGTATTTCCCTGATGATGAGTGATGTGGAACATTTTTTCATGTGTCGGTTGGACATCTGGCTGTCTTCTTGGGAGAAGTGTCTATTCGTGTCTTTTGCCCATTTATTCACTGGATTATTTGTTTTTTGGGTGTTGAGTTTGATAAGTTCTCTGTAGATTTTGGATACTAACCCTTTATCTGATATGTGCTAGACTGCTTTCTATGAGGGAGAGATGCTGTTTGCCTTGTTCATTGTTTTATCCCCAGGGCCTATCAGGGTACCTGGTAATTATGGGAGCTGAATAACATAAGTGAATGAATAAATGTGTGGATATTAAACTTTTCTTCTCTGTTATATGGAGAAGATATAAATAACACCAATTGCCAATAAAAAGTATTCTGTAGTTAAGCCCTAGAAGCCTAGCACCTCAGATCTGGGTGGGCTGAAAATGGAAATATGAAGGAAAACTCCTAGAGAAAATGAACACAAATCTTTCATTTAAAAAGTAAGATCCAGGGGCGCCTGGGTGGCTCAGTTGGTTAAGTATCAAACTCTTGATTTCCGCTCAGGTTGTGATCTCACCCTTGTAGAGTGCCGAGTCGGGCTCCACACTGTCAGCATGGAGCCTGCTGCTTGGGATTCTCTCTCTCTTCCTCTCTCTCAAAAAAAAAAACAAAAAAAAACAAAAAAAAAACACAAAAAAAACAAAAACAAAACAAAACAAGAAAAACCCCTGAGAATTTGCAGTTTTATACAAACTATATAAATAAGTTTTGTTTGAATTTAGTAGAACAATATTCCATGTCATTGTACTGTAAGAAAAAAATAGAGAGAATACATGTCTTATTGTAAATTCTTTGTTCCCGTGTTACCTTTATTATTCAGGGATGTTTTGTAGATATTTACATTTGGCCTTATGAATCTTCACTTCTTTAGCTGGAGCAAGGTCTTAACAAATTCCAGGTCTTCTATTATATATAGAACTTTGGAGAGTAAAGGAGGTAGAGAGCCAGAAGATAGGATTTTAGTTTTCTATTGATAGGTTTTTGGTCCTTCTTGGTTCTGCTAGATCTATTAAGTTCACATGGGTCACACAGAGATTTGAGGCCTTTTGCAGAGTTACTGATTGCGAGTTCATAAATGACAGTAATGTTTATTTCCCACTACAAATCTAAAAAGGTAAACCCTATGCTTTCCTTGTCAAGGAATTGAATAGAAATACATGTTTAGCAAGTCAATAAAAGGAAACTTTATATCTTGAAAGCTGTTAAATGCAAATCTTTGAATCAGAGAACTCTGTTTTTGTGTCTGCTCTCTTCCTTTGTTCCAGTCTCTCACTGCAAAGATATTTGTTGTCATATGGTTCTGATCCTGCATATTACAATAGTTTCCCAGTTCTTGCTACTGCAGCTTTTCCCTTTTTGAGTGTCTCTCTGGTTGTGAAATAGCATTGTTAGGAAATCCTAGGTACACCAGAGGGGAGTGGTGAAAATGTTTTCAAAGGGGGAGTCTGGGGAGAGTTGGATTAGAGAACTAACATTGTCTGCCCATTTGATTTGATTCACCGACTACACCAAGACAGAAATCAAATATGATTTAGTAATATTTTTGTGAACTAAGTCTGTGACAATTGATTTCACAGCTAAGATAAATTCTCATGAAAGCCAACATAATTGCTTGGGTATGAAATGTCTGTGGCTTGAAGCAATCAATTTAAATTCTTCTCTTATTGGTTTTCAAATTAAACTCTCAAGTGAAATAGAAGTATGATGCCCTACTTGGATGACTGTTTTTGCCTTTTCTGAGGGAGAAAAATAACAAGTTGGTGCTTTTTAGCTTTTTCAAATGTCATTAAAAGGCTTTGGAGACATTCTTCATGCTTAAAACACCTGTGTGTAATCCATACCCATTTTTCTAGGGGAATTAGACTTTGTGCTCCCTTTGAGTATTTCAAACAAAGGGACTGATAGGATAGAATCAGCAACTTCCATTCAGTTCCCTTCTTCCCAAGGATTTAAACTGGGGTTGTATTTTAAGCCATTAGTAGCGCCAGCAGGGATCTTGCTCAGTGTTTGAGGCATTCATGTTCAGGAGGTTTGTGTCCAAGGGCACTCGTGATGAATGAGCCCACTACGGCTGTGTAAAGTTCAAGAACAAAAAGAAATTATGTCCTTCACAGCAAGTTTACTTTTCTTCTAGGATTTCAGAACAAATACATTGCCTGCTCCCCACCTACTTCCTGGAATAACTATTTGCTGATGGGCAATCCCCTCCCCCCTCCCACCCCTTCACACAAACACTGTGGCTTGGGACAGCCTCCATTTGGGGACCATAAAATGGCCCCAGCTGTGTTCATTAATGATAGGGAACAATCACTGGTTACAAACATGCTAGAGAAAAATATGTGCTCTGTTCTATGATACAGTCTTTAAATGAGACGCTGTAGTGTTTAGGTTGCAAGAGAAAGTCTGACAGATCATCGTTAAAATAGATTGGTACTAATGATCCAATATCTTTAAACATGCAATTGTTTATAAATAAGATTGTATTGCTAGTCTTGGCTGAAAAATTAGCTTTTCTTTTTGAAAACTAATTAGTCGTTCTAAATCACCGTATTCAAGATATTGACTGGTTTGTCTCAAGCTTTTATTTTAAAGAGTGAGTTTACAGTTTCATTTTTTGTGGTAAGAATAAAATTAAAGTGAGTTGTGTGCTATGGCTTAAACTGCAAAGTGGTGATTCTGTGACAGCATACCTCCCCCCAAAGTGGAAGCCAGCAGGGAGAGAGCCAAGAGTGCAGGTCTTTCAGTCAGCAACCTGCCGGGAAGAGCTCTTAGGAAATGAATAAGCAGGGGTGTGAAAATTTCCCTCCCTGGGTCGAGCCTGAGGGAAATTTCTAAACACCTAAATTTCACTTGGCAGTCTTAGAGGCCTCTGAAGAACAAAAATAAAGAAAATTAAGGGTATATTTTACTAACTATTGGAATAATCAGGTTTTAAGAGATGACTTATAGAATATTGTAAAACAATCTGCATGTTGACACAAAAAACCCTATGTGAAATAGGAGAATAAATAGAAATAAGTCCAAAGAGGGTTATTAGTCAAATCTGTTGCTGTTTAAATCCAGTTATACTGAGGAATCTATCCATGGCACTCTCTGGCAGGCACAGTGTTTTCCATTATTACCAGTGTCACCATGTACTATCCTGATTTATTACTAAAGCAGTAACACCTTGTCTCAGAGTTCTTGAGTCTGAAAAAAAAAGCCTTTAAATCAAACTAACACAGAGATATATAAAGCTTTATGAAGATCACTGAACTCCCTCAAATCATGCACTCAAGAATATTAATTACAAGCCTGGCTTTTTACAATATCAATTTACAAATCAGGAGTCTTTGGGGGACCCAATGTTGCATGTGTGACATATTTTTATTTTTCCTCAGTTGATTTACTGTGCAACCAACTTACCCATAAAGGATGTCCTTAGTGACTGTACCTGCTGAGAGAAAATATTACGAAGGTTTTAATTATATACCTTGCATATAAGTTATGAATTATATTATTCTGCTTCTATTTGCTGCATTCAGAGGGAAACTATTTACTGGCATGTGTAATTAATTTTAATTAACACATGCAGCATCAGTAAAGAGAACTGACACGGCACAAGTTTGGTAGAAAATGTTAGTCACACTCTGCAACTAACTCTGAGCAGATGCATGGTTTCATAAAGAAAATATTTGCAGAGACTAACTGGAGCGAGTTTTTCCTTTTCTTTTCTTTTTCTAATTTTGAAACTGCCTATGTTTATTTCTTAGAATCTGAGGAAAATACTGTTCATAAAAAGGTACAGTCCCAAAAAAATGCGATTGCAGAGAGTAGTTTGGACTACTCAAACACAGTATCTGCCTTTGCTGCCAGTGTGTTTGTTACACCCATACCTCACTCCATACCTATAAATCTCTTACAGGCCAAAGTATGAGTTCTATAGATACTAGCGTGTACTTGTTTTAATATCATAGGATGATTTTGCTTTGGAAATTGGTAAATGCTTGCAACTTTGGCTGTTCTATCAGCGCAATAAGGTAGTTAAAATATTTCTGTGATTTGATGGTTATATTGTGAATTTCAAAATAAATTGGCCACATAAGATCCATACCCAGTGGCTCTCAACTTTTTTGGTTTGAGGACCTCTTTCTACTCTTA
The DNA here is from genome assembly GCF_022837055.1 of Prionailurus viverrinus. NCBI lineage: Eukaryota > Metazoa > Chordata > Mammalia > Carnivora > Felidae > Prionailurus > Prionailurus viverrinus. The sequence goes on from NC_062577.1 coordinate 12,015,555, forward strand.
AAAGTTGTTGAAACCTTTAAAGAGCTTTTGTTTATGTGGATTGTGTGGATTATATCAGAAATTCTGTGAGCTAGTTGGCTTCACATTCTTGCTTAAAATTGGCTAGTGAGAGATAGTTATTCCATGGAAATTGACAAATTCTACAAACCATGTTTTTTTTCCTGGATAGCTAGTTGTTAAATATTTATTAGCATACTGCCAATTATATCCATTGTCAGAAATTTAAAATGAGAAATTTTTAAAAATATTTATTAAATCATTTAAAATAATAGTAAATCTATTTCATGTTAACATAAATAGTATGTTTTTATGGGGAAAATATATATTTTAAAATATCAGTGAGAAGTGTGGCTCTTTTTTTTATATATATAACTTTGCAGAACTCTTTAATGTGTGGTTTAATGGAAGACAGCTGGATTCTCATATCTGCTTCTGCTTTTAATCTGTTGCAATATGTTGTTTTGGTTGAAGTGTATGAAGAAAATCTGGTCTCACACAGACATGTAATTAGAAAGGAAAGAGTATTTTAATAGTATTTTCAGATAATTATAGATTTTCTTCTTTGATACCTTACCAAAACTTGACAAGTGATAGTTTCCAAAAAGTTAGTTGCAGTATGGAATTTGAAATCATAGCAATTAACTTTTCATATTCTGCTGCATTAATCCATTGGTCTTCCAAGCATTTTTTTGTAGTTTTTTTTTAAGTGTATTTATTTTGACAGAGGAGGGGGGAGGAAGGACAGAGAGAGGGAGAGAGAGAATCCTAAGCAGGCCCCATGCTGTCAGCGTGGAGTCCAATGTGGGCTCGATCTCACAAACCATGAGATCGTGACCTGAGCTGAAATCAAAAGTTGGATGCTTGACAGACTGAGCCACCCAGGTGCCCTTTACATGCAATTTAAGGGGATCTTTTACTTATGGGTGATTTCACAGCATCATGCATTTGTCATTTGAAAATATTGGTTCACTGATTTACATTAGATCTTCTCAATGTGTACACATTTTTTATATACTATTTAAAAATTGCATTCCTAATATTACCACCAATATCATCAGAAAGGGGGAAGCTTTCAAACCCATGGTGGAAATACACAGTTTCCAGAATTCTAAGTCCAAATTTCATCATGGGTCATAAATACTGTCAGTTGTCTTCCTTTAAGTGACAGGCTCATTTTGTCCATTTTTGAGAAGATTTCTGCCAAAAACTCAGGCTTCCATAAGCATAGATGGACTATCAGTCAGACTTTCAAGTAGAAATAGCATCCCATGTAAAAAAATTGACTCTAACTTGCAGTTGAATTGCCCAAGTGCCTTCACTCAGGACAGTCACCTCAGTAGGCAGCACAAGTGCGAATGTGTACTTACCGCTTTGTGACATAGAACATTCAAAAGATGCATGTACTCAGCCTCTAGGTTTAGTAACATTGATATTAATACTGCTTCATCAAGATACCCTTAAGTGAAGGTGGCTTTTCGAAAAACTGTGAGTACATAGCAATGAAGAATACAATGACTATCAATCCAACTTTATGACTTTGTCTTGATTGATGTTAAGACACTTTTACTCCTGCACCATCAGTGCAAATGTTAACACATTTGCTGCAAGATAAACTGTGAAACTAAAAAAAAATTATTCTGCACTTTGACTATTTTAACAACACTTGTTTGTTGGTAAGCATTCGTTTAAGTGAAGGTCTTTGAGGATTACTTAGTACTGATACTGGACAAATATAATCAAGACAAGTATGGTAATTCTTTAGATTTGTCCCATCTTAAGGCAAAAGTGTAATTCTGCAGACGAGATTTTTAACTCATGCTTCATGTCGACAGCTAAATCTTTAATTAGACAAGTTACTCTATCTTGGGACAATGACAGTGTCATTTCTTTTTACTGACTTTTTATCCAACAGGTATTCATTACTGTGAAGTGTAAAATGTCTTTATTTATTAATCTCTTAGCTACAGTGCACTTCTCCAGCCATTGGCATACAAAGACTTATCCCATAAGATGCTTCAAGGGTTTTTTCATTTCTGTTTTGGAAAGCTCTAACAAAGAGTACTTGGCTTCCAAAGAATGCATTATAATTATGTTTAAGACATATGATTCCTTTTTCTTTAAGTGTTCAGTGAACATTCTCAAAGGATGGTGTGATTAGCTGGCATTATAATGCTACTCAAAAGTATTCAGTTGCACTAGAAAAGAAGGTAAATTATAAATATAAGTAAAGCAAAGAGAAAGGAAGACCTTTCATCCTAGTTTTGTTTCATATTTATAGCTCTGTCCTGTTTCTTTGCCTCAGGTTCCTTCCTTCCAGGAGTCAGAGTGCTCTGTGAAGTGTGAGTCTTCATCTTTTTTAGCATCTTTAGATGTAGCTGTTGCAGATAAAGGTTAAGAAACTTAATCTTCAAGTGTCTCCCTTTTTTAAGCCAATGAGCCATCCTTAAACGTAAGAAAAGTATGTTACAAATACATTTTCTATTTTAGAAAAAATCATTAAACTCTAAAATAGTATTTTAGATAAAAAATCTTAAATTTAGAAAAAGTCTTTTTTTTTTGAGTGAGGTATTGCAAAACAAGACAGAAATGTATGCCTATACATTTGTTTGTCTCCACATGAGCAGAGGTAAACTTCAGGATTTCAAGTAGCGATTTATTAGATGATGATGAGGTTACAGAAATGATAGCAGCAGGTACAAATGAAAATAGTTATTGGGAGCATAGTAGAAATACTAAGAATGAATGAGTTAATCTCTGAAAATGTACAAGCCGCCTTTGAAAACTCCAGGAAACATGACAGTGCACAAGCTCACTTTCCATTAACTGCCTAAGTGATGATAGCTACATGTAATGTAACTTCTAGAAAGCTTCTCTGTAGACTCATAACAGAATGAAAGCTAAATGAGCAAACTAATATTATTACGAAAATAGTTTGACTTTGAGAACCGCCTGAAAGTGTTTCGAGGATCCCAGGAGTCCCTAGACAATGATTTGAGAACTATAGCAGTTAGGCAACACATGATGTGATGATTTATTGGTGTGGCATCAGTTTAAGGTTTATTTTCATGCAATGATGGAGATACTTGTTGCACCAGTAAGTCTATTGGTTGCATCTCTTGGTTTTGAAGAACCAAGAATCTACTGATTACCATATTAGATTTTTATATGTTCTACACACTGTCTTAAAGTAGAAGGTGAAAACAGAACACATCTGGAAAGACAGACTCATTTGGGGGCACGATAGATTTATTCTAGCAATCAAAGCCGTGCCATTCTGTCCTGTACTAATTACACCTAGAATAAAATCTAAAACAGTTGTGGAATTTCCCAAGCATTTGTTTACCCACCTTATCTTTTATTATTCTTTTATCATTGATGATGCTATTGTAGATGGGTGTCAGCAAGAGAAATCATCAAATAGCTTAGAGTTGGAAAAGAGATGAAAACTTTGGAAATGTGTTGATTTCCAAAAAGCAAGTATGGAAATGCAGATGTGACTAAGGAGAGTAACCCTATTTTACCAACAAAGGGGAAAGGATACAGAGTCTCAATCTCAAATGGGAGACCTTCCCTTTAATAGTTTGGGGAAAAGATATATGCATTTCTTCTACCTTCCCCTCCACTGTGATAGGCTTGGGAAGTGATGAAAGACAGGAACTCCTGAACTATGTTAGATGGGTTTTTACTAAATGGAAAGGGTTATTTGGTCAATAGCCTTCATCTTGAATCAAAACAGAAGTTTAAAGTGGAGAATTTTCTCCTCAAGCACTGCTTTTCAAACTGTTACGGTAAAGATTTTTTTTTTTAATTTTTCAAATTGTTCAATGTTTCAAATTTTTCAAATTTTTCAATTGTTTCAATCCCTTGTGCAACCAGTATATGACCTGAGCCACACGTGACTCACCTTATGAGTTCAACACCACCTAAACTGGTCCAAACTCTATTCATTAGACTGGTATCTCATGGCTTCGATGTCATACAGTGTCAGACTGCTATAAAAGCTTCCAGCGGCTTCTGTCAGTTTCTATACCTACATACTTGTAGACTGGTAACGAGCAGTTCTCAGACCTCAAGTACTGCTCTGATGTTGGCCATTACAAACATAGGGTTGAATTTGTCAAACACACTTCCCAGCAGTGGGTAATTGTTCCTAGACAACTATGGCCTGTCATTTGTGTAGCTGTTGCCAGATGCCACAGTGGAGCTGGTTACAGTTGTGTGGGCTCAACAGGTTGAATCATTTACATCTCAGATTAGTATCCAGGGTCCAGATACTGATTTTGGCCTTTCCTATAAAATACAGAAGAATATTAAATTCTTAGCTAGATCACATGCATGGCAATTAACTCCATCTCCATTTTAACAAAGAAACTATCATCTGAATGAGTATTTATTAAACAAGAGTATACAGACCCTATAACATGTAATCACTACCATTAATTCTTTTCAAAGTAATTAATTAATTTTAATTCTTCTGCTACCTGGAAAATATCTGAATTTTACTGCAGTGCGGAATCTCTACCCTTTTTGTATGGCTTCTTCTTATACCTGAATTGCTGAGGAGGAAACCTGAGAAAGAAGCAGTGATTGATATTTCAACTATCTAGTTTTTTTTTTTAATTTTTTTTTTACTTAATGTTTTTAGTTTATTTTTGAGAGAGAGAGAGACAGAGTGTGAGCAGGGGAAGGGCAGAGAGAGAGGAAGACACAGAATCTGAAGCAGGCTCCAGGCTCCGAGCTGACAGCACAGAGCCTGACATGGGGCTCGAACTCACAAACCGTGAGATCATGACCTGAGCCAAAGTCGATGCTTAACCGACTGAGCCACCCAGGCATCCCTCTAGTTCTTTTCAAACCACTTTACCCTGCTGATTTCTTTTGCCTCTCTCTACAGAGCAGTTTTTTTCTTCCATGTGACTTGGCTGGTATAAAATTATGAAAATATATATTGGTTTCCAACCCATGGGAACCCAGATAGTGCACTTGAGTGAGAGACCTGAGAAAGGCAATGATCAGCTGCTGTTATTTCTTTAGAGCTCTCATGAAAACACCTGTAACATAGTTCCCTAAAAATCATCTATTATTGTATCATAATATTTATTCTCCTACACACTTCTTCTCAAAGAGTGTTTCCTTATTGAGCCATTTTATGTTGAACTATTTATGTTTAAGGAAGGCATGGCAGTTGTCTTATGGAGTTGAAGGACTCACATTCTGTAGTGTCTTTACAGAGGATCAAATTAGTAATGGGTACAAGGGACTCAGAAAAAGATGGAAGCTCATCATCAGAATGAGTTTTTAAGATTTTATATTTTAATAATTCTGTATTTCCACTCTGTCTTTTCAAAACTAGAATGGGCAACTTGTGGGTTATGGAGCCACTCCATCAGCCAGAGCACTTTGAGCAGAAGCTAGATATCATTGTATTGACAGGGTAATCATGACTTGTCATTTACTCTTGAGGATAAAAGGGGGCCACTGTTAATGATTATGCTGATACACTTGACAATAAACAGAGATGATCCAGGCAAAAAAGGATGAATTTTACCTGCTAATGATGATAGAGGAGAGTCCTGCTGAGGGGAATTTGGCTTGGGTGACCTCTATGGTACCTCCCAACTTAACCAAATAAAACCTGTTTTGTGCACAACTATTTCTTTATACTTTTTTATGATTACTTATTTTGTTAATATTCCCCAAATAGGGTGAAGTCTGAAGTGCATTATTAAGCATTAGAGCTTAAATTTTGTTTGGCAAGATTCACAATATGTAAATTGTGTTATAATTTTTTTAATGTTGTAAACACAAATTACACGTACACTCAAACACACGCATTCTAATTTATACATAAACTAAATTGCTTAATATAACATCCCATTCCCCAACTGTCCTTGAGTGAGAGTTTGTGTTATTTACAAAGACAGTCTCAAATGTGATACTACTATTTATTATTGACACTTTCAACTTGTCTCTGGGATTCTTCTTATGAATTGGAGGATCAGCATATTTCCAGAAATATTTCCAGAAACCTTTGGGAGGTTGAATATATGGCAATAGAGAATAATCAATGGATATCTACATATTTAAGTTTTCAAATTTCCATTAGCAGAATTTTACCATGAAGTTAATAGAATTGAGTGTCTTTTTTAATGTGGTTAGGATGCTCTCTTCAAGAAAGCAGGTAGAGGGTAGAAATTATCCAACTTGTAAGTATTTTATTGAAAACTTATTATGTGCTTATGTCTGCGATAGAGCTAGTCTGCATTACGATTTTCATAGTATAGAGATAGAAAGAGATGGGCATTTCTGTCAATGGTATAGTATAATAAATGAGATTTCCTACCATCTTAATTTCTTAAATACCCAATGCACAAAGTAGTCTTAACATCTGTGTAAATAATCCGAAATACATTACAAAAACTCATACTTTGAAGGTCTGTCTCCTTTGGGCAGGGAAAAGACAATCTTCAGAACACCTCACAGGTCTTTTAGTAGCAAGTAATTGCAATGTGGAAAAACATAAGGTGTCATATATTTAGAGGAAAATGGTCCAAACTCTATTGAAAACTGAGAATCTGGGGGCACCTGGGCGGCCCAGTTGGTTGAGCTTCCGACTTCAGCTCAGGTCATGATCTCACGGTTCATGAGTTCGGGCCCCACATCAGGCTTGCTGCTGTCAGTGAGGAGCCTGCTTTGGATCCTCTGTCCCCTTCTCTCTCTGCCCCTTCCTCACTCACTCTCTCTCTAAAAAATAAATAAACATTAAATAAAAAGACTCAGAATCTGCTTAAGTGCACTGAGTGAAAAGGATCTCAGGGTCTCTGTATACTAGAGTTGAAGTATACGGTTGAAAGTATCTACCCAGTATGTTGATGGGGTCAAGTGGACACATCAAGAATAGAAAATATCGTGCTTTTATACAAAATCCTGCCTGGTGTTTTATCACCTAGAACATTACATTAAAAACCCCTCAGTCAATTGCAAGAAGAGGTATAATATGACCAGATTCTGAAGGTGAAAATTAAAACAACTGATAAGGTAAGAGAATTACCTTGCATGATCATAGAAAAAGGATTAGGATATTTCATTCTGAAAAAAAAGAGAGATGCTTTTGAAGTGTTAATGTCATTTGATTATGTAACTATGATTTTGCCCCATGAACTTTTAAACTGCTAGAATGAGGAGGAACCCTTGGATAAAAATAGAGGATGCACTGCAGTTTTGTCAACTACAGACTTTAATAGCCTACATTAACCTTGAGAGGTGGTGTAGATCTTCCTCAAGCTATCTATATGAAATTAGCATATACCTGAAGGAAAGCATCTCTGAGCTCAGAGACTGATTGCAAGGAAGACCTCTTTTCCTTTGTTCATGTGTTTCCTGCTTTCTCTCTCACATACAGAATACTGTTGTGATGGATCCTAAGATTTGACCCAACATTATACTTTTTTTTTACCCTGTTGAGAGTAAAATAGAATTAAAACAGCAAAGCGCTCTCAAAAAAGTGCTCTGTAGTCTATTTTCCTTAGATGTATAATGGCTCTGTTCTTTGCTAAGGGTGAATATTTCCTAAATTTTTATCACAGTTCATGATTTATTGCCATTTTGCATGGGTGCCTGTTGACATTAGTGTTTTATAAGAGGTAGCAAATACAGCTGCCTTCAGGGAGATGTTCACTACTCATTCTTTGACATGCCATGGAAGAGAAGCCATGTTTCTGTGATTCATTATCCTTTTCCTCATAAACACCCCTGCTTTGTCCTGCCTTCTGTTAAAAATCAGGAGTATCAGCATGTGACTTATTGCATAAGTATACAAACAGCCTGTGTCACATTGCACCATTGACTTCATTGCCTTTAACGCTCTCCCGTGTTTCCGTAGTAAACCCCAGCACATGCTGACTGGCTTAGAACCCCAGCAGACTATAGTGACTGATTTAATTTGGAGGTTAAAATGTTCTTTCTCTGGTAGTTTCTGCTATCACTGTGACTTTTCCTAGGCTATGAGATCAGTCTCCCCGTGCTTAACCCAGGGAGGTGGTCCAGTTTTCTTATGGCTAAAATTTGCTTTGCTTATTTTCACTAGCAATCTGGTTTTATAAACATAATCCTGCCAGACTGTATGTCATTTTTCTCCCTTTGGGGTAGGAAATGAATGAATGTGTGTGTGTGCAGGAAAGGACTGATGCTTTGTCACCTTTGAAGGATGCAATTCAGTTATGAGAAAGCTTGAACATAATCATTTTATATTGGCTTGAAAAAAAATTAGGAGCATCTTTAATTCCTTTTACTACACTGATGTGTATACTAAGATACACACACTTTAAATACACACGCTTATAAAATATTTGAGTAACTTTGGATAGTAGACTAGTGTAGTAAATAGTGCAGGGCCTTTTCTGTCACCACATATGCACAGTTTAGCGTGTGGCTATTTGTACTCGAATAATTCCCAAATAAGCACAGAACCGTTAGCAAACTTATTACCTTGGTCCATTTCTATTGCTGTTGTCAGATCAGGCTCAATCTTCAGTGAGACCCTGAATACCCTGATCACCACTATCACCACGTGAAAATACTAAGAGAGTGCCCTTGCTCCACCTATATGCTGGGGATCCCAAATGTACACATCCAACTCTACTCCTTGTCCTGGGCTTCAGATTTGTATCCAGTCTACCTACCAACCCCAAGTTAGAACTGAATTCCGGATCTCCCCTCCTCCAATCTCCCAGCTGCTCGTGCCATATACTTCAGAATCACCCTTGGTTCCTTTCTTACTGTCACTTTCTATGACCAGTTCCTCAGAAAAATATGATTGCCCGTGCTCTGAAGAGAGCTATATATTTAGAATTCAACCTCTTCCTGCTGCCTCCACCTCCCCGGGCTGGGGGCCCTTTCTGTTCCTGCTACACTACATGCTACTGTGAGTGTGCTCTCCACACAGGAACCAGAGAGCTATTTCAAAAGAAGTAAATTGGATCCTATTACACACCTCTGCTTAAACTGCTTCGGTGTCTTCCCAGCACACTCAGGACAAAGTCCAAACTTATTGTGTCCTATGAGGCCCTCCATTACCTGGCTTCCAGCTACTCATTTCTGACAACTCTTCATTGTTCACCCTGCTCCAGTGATATTGGCTTCCTTACTGTTTCTTAAATATGTTGACCTTATTCCTATCCGAGGGCCTTTTTATTTGCCAGAAATGTCCTTCCTCCAGAAATTTCCATGAATCATCTCTGTCTTCGTTTCATGTCTCTTTTCAAATCTCACCACTTCATCTTCTGACTGTTCCCTCTAAAGAGGCACTTCTGCCATTCTGTCCCCTACTCCTGTTCAGTTTTTTTCGTAACACTTATTACTTCCTGATATGTTTGTTTATTTTTTGTTTGTTTTCTCTCTTGCCTGTTTAAGTATAAGTTCTATGAAGGCAACTTAATCTCATTTGTTCAGCGCTTGGCATATAGGAGCTATTCAGGAATGAGTGAGTGAAAAAGTGAGTGAATAAGTGAATGAATTTTGGCATGGCTTATTAATATCCTTGAGCTTGCTGCTTGATGGATTTTCTTCCTCAGGCTCAAGCTTACTCAACATTTACTTAATGGTAACTGCATGTTCTGTAAGGATATAAAAAATGGTACTGAACAATCATATAGAACTTCATACAGTAGTCCCCCCTTATCCATGGTTTTACTTTCCATGGTTTCAGTTACCCACGGTCAACTGCGATCTGGAAACAGATGACGCTCCTTCTGATGTATCATTAGAAGGTTAATAGTAACCTAAGGCTAGGTCACAATGCCTGCATCCTTCACCTCATTTCATCTTATCACGAAGGGATTTTATCATCTCACATCATCACAAGAAGAGTGAGTATAGTACTGTATTTTGAAAGAGAGACTGAGAGACTGACTATATTCACATAACTTTTATCATCATATATTGTTATAATTGTTCTATTTCATTATGTTATTGTGGTTGTATCTTACCGTGCCTAATTTATCAAACTTTATCATAGGCATGCATGTATAGGAGAAAACATAGTACATCTGGGGTTCCGTGCTGTCTGTGGTTTTACACATCCACTGAGGGTCTTGAAACATATGCCTTCCACAGGGCATATGAAGTGGGGAGACTATTGTACTTTACAGTTCATTTTTACATATATTATCTTCCTGTGTTAAACATTTAGGAAGCCATCCAAAAGAAATTCCAGGTTAATATTAGGAGGGAACAAGAAAAACATTCATGAAAGCTTATAAGGACAGCCACTAAACTCAAAATTATGGAAATTAATAGTATCCAAGTTTTACACACACACACACACACACACACACACACACACACAGAATGAGACAAGAGGAGTAGTTCAATCCAAGCTGCATTAATTAAGCTCTCCTGAAATACTGTTTTGAATGGGCTGAAAGGACATGAAAGTGTTATTCCACATACGAAGACTGGAATACTGGACGTCATAGTCAAAGACAGAAAATTGTGTCCAAAAATTGCAAGTTTTGTTTCTTTGGACAGAGGTGATTGATACGTAGAAGTTCTGAAAACTTTGTATTTTCTCTGTGTGTGGTGATGGAAAGGGAGAATGTTTTAGCAGAAATAAGTAATGGGAATTTTTGAAGCTGGTCTGAAGAGTTTTGGAGCTAGGGAGCAAGGAACTCCTCCAGATTTTTAGAAGGGAGCTGGCAATCATATAGAGAGGAATTTATCTATAATGAACCACGATGGGACCAAAAGGAGGTGGGTGAGATACACAGAAAGGAGCCGGGGAGGTTATAGAAATGTTCAGAGAAGATAAAATGACAGGGTCCCAGATGAACCATCCACTTGAAGTTGGGTTTCTTTTCTCTGTGGTCCACAAATAGCAAATCTCAAGAGGAGAGTCACCAGGAAAATGGTACCCAATTTGAGATTCGGTAAGCCCCCTAATGTTAGTCAACATCCCCATTTTCCTTAATGTAAGCATGCTTAAAACATGCCAAGCTAGAAGGTGACACATTCCCTGGGTCAGCTCTTTGCTCCCACAAAGTGGTTTGGAGCCCAAAATGTTGGTGCATATTGTTTAGCACTGTAAATTAATTTGTAGACAGCTATTGTCTTTAATATAAGCAATTATTATTCATTTTTTAAATGTTTATTTATTTTGAGAGAGGGAGCACAAGCAGGGAAGGGACAGAGAGAGAAGGAGAGAGAATCCCAAGCAAGTTCCACACAGCGCAAAGCCCAATACAGGGCTTGATCTCTCGACCATGGATCATGACCTGAGCCAAAAGTCATCAAGGGCATCAAGAGTCAGAAGCTTAACCCACTGAGCTACGCAGCGCCCCACAATTACTATTCATCTTAAACATACATTAACAAGTTTCATCATAGCATCTTACGAGTCAAGCTGGTTTGCAGACCCAACTCCATAATTTACAGTTCTGTTCTTAAATGTTAGCTTTTTTTTGTTTGGCAGTATTGTGCTTGTTTCTTCCTCACTGATACTTTGAAAATCTAATGTGCTTTTTGATCATCCCATTTCCTTGCTCTGAAATTTTAGAATTACATAGTGTTGGAATTGAAAGGGACCAAGAGATATCATATTTCACCTCTAGGCAAAACTATATCTAAAATATATTAGCAAGATGAGAATCTGTTTTACTTGCCTCCATGACTATTTATCCCAGGGTTTTTACCAAGCTCAGGGCACAGAGATGGAGAAGCAGGAGTTTGTGATTGATCCTGTCCATTGTTCATCCTCATTGCTTAAATTCTGTTCACCTCCTTCTTACTTACTTTCTCAGTTACATCATGGGGAAATTGCTTTGTGAGCTAGTAACTTTCTCCAGGAACATTTGCATTTGAATAGTAATTCCTACCCAGCAGGATGCTAAATGCTCTGCATATATCAAATCCCTAAATACCCTCTCAGATAGTACTCCCCTTATTTATCAACAAGTAAATTGAGGCTCTGAGAACTTGAGTAATTTGGCCAAGTCACAAAACTAAAACATAATTAACAAATTCCAGAGTTTGAATTTCTCTGATTCCAAAATCTATGCTCTTTCTGTCACATCGTGCAGATTCTTGTAAGAAACCTAAAGCTCTCAAGACTCCAAAGAATGAAACTGCCAGAAACATTGACTGGTAAAAGTTTTGAGAAGGGATAAGGATATGGGTAGGACATAGCTGCTAACTTACTCCACATATTAAAAGTCTCTCTTCCTTCCCAGGTACTAGCCACCTTAGATCCTTGGTAGCCACCTAGGGAGATCTGATTATCAGAGGTTTGTTTGAATTACCGGAAAATTCTTCCTCATGTCTCTGGGCATTGTTGTTAGTTTCCTTTCATTTTTTTCCCTCAGTGGCAATGGCTAAAAGGAAGGGGCTTCATACTTTTGACCAACAGCGCTTTGCCTATTAGGTTCATCTTCCCTGGCCTTTTAACTTCATCTGCCTCTCTTTTAGTTACTTCGGAGGCTCCCCCCAGCTCCTTCATGAATGGGCCACATCTCTTTAGTTGGATTCCAGAATTGGGCACAGTGGTTGGCAAGACTTGACCAGTAAAGAGTACAAGGCAGCACCTACTTGTATTCTTCATAACCAATTCCCTCTTGCTACTTCCTGAAGCCATTTTAGTTAATACTTTCTATTCTTCTAGGAAACCAGGTTCACCTTGTTTTTATTGAGACGGAGGGGGTCATTTTCTGAGTTTAGCAAAGAAAGAGGTAAATTTCACTAAGAAAGAGCTAAGCTGTCTTCTTCCCCAGCTAAAAAGAGATCTGGGGTTGCCTTTGTGTTCCTGTAGTTAAAAAAAAAAAGCACAGTTGCTTGTTTTGCAATAGGTTTTGTTCTGTGTTGCATGCAATTTTCTCTTTTTTATCTTTTTTTCCCCCTTAAAATTAAATCCAGTAAAATGTGAAAGAAAGAGAAGTGCAATAATCTCCACAGCTGCTGAGTTTTCCTGGAAGGCAAAGACATCTCAATTTTAAAGTTAGTCTTAGAACATGAAATCATGGTTCTTTGAAACAGCTGTCTGGTCAAAAACTTCTTTGTAGTGTACATTTTTAAAGAGCAATTTTTTAAAAACCACTAGGAGCTTTGTAAAGATTTCCTTTATCTGGGTTATGAATTATTTTTGGTCTTTTGAGTAATTGTTAAAGTGATGACACTCACTAGAATAAAACAGATGTCTGTTTTTTGTTTTGTTGTTCAGGGGGAAGAGGGAAATGCCATCGGGACATTAGGATTTACTTGATACCTTGACAGTGGAGTCTAAATAATTGATTGCTAGTGTCTTTGCATTCTGTTCACTATCAACTTTTATACATAGTGCCAGAATACAAGCAAGGGAACTTGTCCATCTTAATCATCATGTGTCCTTCAGGGCCTAGCACGATTCCTGGCACATAGCTTCTCAACAAAGATTCATTAAATCAATCAATAAATGAATACTGTAAGTGCCATTATATAGAATGACATGTCGTGTAACCAGATACATAATTCACCCATTCTTCTGTTATCTTTTATGGAGATACCTGGAAAGGAAGTTTTCCTTAATACAGACTTTGAGGTTGAAAGGTGTATTTCAAAGTCTCTCTGGGGCGCCTGGGTGGCTCAGTTGGTGAAGGGTCCGACTCTTGATTTCGACTCAGATCATGATCTCATGATTTGTGAGTTCAAGCCCCAAACTGGGCTCTGCGTTGAGGATGTGGAGCCTGCTTAGGGTCCCCTCTCTGTCTCTCTCTCTTCCTCTCTCTCTGTTCCTCTCAAAATAAATACATAAACTTAAAAACTTTTTTAAAAATCTCTCCTGTTATTATCAGTCCGTTATGGGTCTTTCACCCATGTTTTGATATAAATCACCTCTGACATTGTTTATATTTTTGCCAACTCTTGGGAGTAATAACTTTCATAAATAGAAGGCAGTTATAGTTCAAATCAAAGGATGGGTAAGTAGGGCATTATGGGAGCACAAAGGAGAGAGTAATGTCAGCAATTAATGCTACCTGGGAGAAGACTCAGAGGAGGGAACGTATGAGTCAAGGCTGCAAGGATGGGGGAAGTTCTCCAAATGGCGATGAAGACAAGGGGGCAGTGGTAACATGCGTGGGAAGGCCCGAAGGGTGAAATGGCATGCGATGGACCCCTGGCCGTAGAACCATTACCATCACCTTCATCACTGTTGTCATCATTATCATCACCACCACTTTCTGCTTAAACGTTACTCTTTCACTCAAGATACAGGTTGCCATTGAAGTGCTAGATTTTTTCCAGTCTGATTTATTTTCTTTGAAGAGTCACTTCTATCCATTATGCCGAGTGTACCTAAAATGGCATCCACAAACAAGTCACTGAATAGCCAAGCTTCCTGCAGACCAGATCTTTACAAACTGTTTGCAATAAGAAGACTGATGTGTGTGAATGGATTTGGGGACTTAAACAATTGTATTTGATTTTCACTGTACACTGCTCACCCTAATCCTGGTCTCACTGAGGGGGAACCAGTGAGGTGCTGCTGAGCCAGAATGTGGACAGTGCTGATAGCCTGGGGAGGGCCAGGGTGTCAGAGCCCATCTCCCGTGGCCCTGTTCACAGAGCGGCCCAAACTTCCCCAGTGCACCCAGGACATCTTTTTTTAGCCTCGGACAGAACAGAGGCCTGAAAACCTTTTTTTTTTTTTTTTACATGATAAAGATACATATAAAACTTTCCAAAATAACTTCAAGGAACTGATTTTGATAGAACTTGACATCATCATCACCATCATCATCATCATCATATCAACAAATAGTCATTTAAAAATAATTTGAAAGGCTAATTTTGTGGAGAGCCATTATGTAAAACCATTCATACCACAACCATGCCAGCCCCTTTCATTTTTTTAAAAATTCCTTCTACCCTGTTCACTTTCGCAGTATCTCCATACTGATAAATTTACACCAATATCCTCAGCCTAATCCTAGGTTTTAAGAATTCTCATCAAACTCTCTCTAGGTGTTACAGGGCTAGCATGAATTCAGAACTCCATATTATCTCATAGTTGTTGGGGTTTTTTGTTTGGTTTTTGGTTTTTGGTTTTGGGGTTTTTTTTTGGTTTTTTGGTTTTTGTTTTTTTGGCTTATTGATCAACACTCTGCCTTCTGGAATCAGGTGTCACTTCTCCTGTGTTGTTGGTTCCTCATAAATCTTACTCTTTAGATCTTTCAAAATGAGTTCTTAAAAAATTCATATAATAATAATTATTATTAGTTATTCAGTAACTCAAATGAAAGGTCCCACAGCAGGTGACTCTCAAATAACAAATGCTGAAGGGAATGAGGCCAGGCTAATGTAGACTGGGCAGCAATCTTTCCTAGCTCATGATAAGGCATGGCGTGGAGGGGTCAATAGCCACTCTATACTTATTCCTCAGATTTTAGAAATGCTGAGCTTAAGCAGATCATTATTACCACAACCTCTTCTGACCTAATAAATGAGACAGACTGAGAATAATTGTGGTTCTCTCTCTGCTTTCTTCACCAGTTGCCTTTTATTCCCTTCTAAAGTCTTTCGTTGCTCTGGGCTAAATGAAGTTTGGATTGCAACAACAATTTTTTTTTTTTAATAATATTGTAATACTGGCTCATTTGCCTGCTATTGGTTATGCCCAAGTGGACACAGGACCTGTGGCTGTTTGGTTGTTCTCCTATGGGAAAAGGCTTAACGAAGCTAATAAGCT
Source organism: Prionailurus viverrinus (assembly GCF_022837055.1). Lineage (NCBI taxonomy): Eukaryota > Metazoa > Chordata > Mammalia > Carnivora > Felidae > Prionailurus > Prionailurus viverrinus. The sequence goes on from NC_062577.1 coordinate 12,031,267, forward strand.
GTATTAAAATAAAATAAACTCACATGGCACCCAGCATCACAGCCACATGTAGTATGCTTAGTATTCATTATCCCGAGACACCAGTTCCACATCGCCAACTGCCCACTGGGCATTTTCACTCCTAAGGCCTTCTGTCACTTCCTGTTTAACCCATCCGAAACCAAATCCAGTACCCTTTCTTCAAAGCCACTCCTCACTGTTGGAATTTTAAGGGGTCAATAAATCGCACACTTTTCTTGCCCTCTCTAGTTTAAATGTGCTGTTGTTGCTGTTCTCAGAGGCCCAGGAAACAAGCAGATAAGGCATGAACAAACGGCTGGAGATCTGTGGCCACATGTCTTGCTAATAGTTCAGCCCCCAGCGATCACAGCCCCAGCGGAGCAACCACAGGCCTCCACCACAGGGCAGCACTCAGCACAGCTTCTTGGAACGGGAGAGAAATGCATGTGTCCTGCGGGCGCAAGCTTGCTCAATTTCTCTTTTATAACTCACTAATCAAACCAGTCAGTTCTCCTCCTCTTTTGGGGAGGAAACAATGAAGTCTGGAGAAAAGAGGCCAGGAGCCAAAAGCCCTACAAGAAGCCAGGAGATCAAGTTCCCACTAACGAGTCACTGCAAACCTTCCTATTTTTACTTTGAATACCTTCTTAATTTATGTTACATCAGCATTACATTAGCATCTGGGTGTGAGGAAGAATATTTAGGTATTAAATATTCTACATCGTAAGAATTTCCACTGCTTAGATTGTAATCTGCCTTCTTTATGATCTTTTTCATCATAAATAAGACCCCACACTTGCAACCAAAACTCACACATCTAGCTGTTCGCTCATGACTGTGATTAACGCTGACACAGACCTGGCGCTGTGGCCATTGGCAGCCAGAGAAAGTCAGGACTGGTGGTGACTCAGCTGATTCTGCAGCTGCACTTACAGTAAATGTGTTTTGCAACGCTCTTATGTGTTAAAATATTTTTTTCCTTAAAAACTAAAACAAAATTTTTTTTCAAATTTTAATTAATTAATTAGCTCTTTACTATGTCGAGAAAAGGAAGTATCGAAAGACTATCAAGTCAAGTCAGGCTAAAGGAACTTGTCCCTTTGGCAATGAATCATAACACTTTGAGTCAATAGACAACAGCCAAACTCCAATTTAAAATTGTTGCATTGAGGGGCATCTGGGTGGCTCAGTCCATTAAGCCTCTGACTCTTGGTATTGGCTTAGGTCATGATCTCAACCTTGTGAGCTCAAGCTCTGCATTAACAGCGGGGAGTCTGCTTGAGATTCTCTGCCTCCCTGTTTCTGATCTTTGAGGCTGATCTTGAAAGCCAAAGACAAATATGTTTTATTTTATTTTTTTGGAATTCTCTCAAGTAATTTATTTTTATTTTTATTTTTCAACATATGAAATTTATAAGACAAATATATTTTAAGGAAATGAAGGGCTCTAAGCTATTCAGTCATTGGTGGTTGCTTCAGTAAGCTATTCAGTCATTGGTGGTTGCTTCAGTCATTCATTCCTTCATGCATTCACAATTATTTACTGAGAATATTCTATGTACTGGGTGCTATACTTAAGTTCTGTGAACAAGAGAAATATGTTCTCTGCTCTCGTGGAATTTACAGTACAAGGAAGGAGACTGATAGCAAATAATTACTTACTTACAACTGTTAATGACACTTCTGTGAGAATTTATAATAGAGTGACCCCAGCATTTGGGGAATTTAGGAGTGGTTAAAGCTAACACTAGAAGACTAAAAATAGAGACTAGGTGAAGGGAAAAGGGACGATTGTTCCAGGCAGAGTAAACAGTATATACCAAGACCCTGAAGTAGGAAGAAGCTTTGTGTGCTCATGTAACTGACAGCTAGAGTATAACATGCAAGAGGTCCAGGTCATTTACCACCCTATAGGCCATTTTGAGGTTGGTGGTCTTTATCCTAATGCAGTGAGGAGCCACTGATGAGGTCATGTTTGACTGTAGAATGGAGACGAGGAATGGAGCAAATACATAAGTTAGGAGGTTTTGCAGCCATCCAGGTGAAAGGTGATGGTCACCTGGACGTACACAGAGGTAGTGGAGATGGAGTAAAGGAGGTTTATTAGGGGGTGCACTGACAGAAATGATTGCTTGGAAATGAGGTGGGAAAGAAAGAGATGTCAGAAACGACACCTAGGTATCCAGCACATGCACCTAGGTGGGAAGAGATATCATTTACTAATACCAGGAAACTTTAGAGGAAAAGATCTAAGAGAAAACCAAGATCTGAAAATAGAAATATCCAGAATGCAACTATAGCTTAGAAGGGAACTCTGGGATTTGTGAGTGGTCGGCTTATACATGGTGCTGAATGCAAGTGGTCTCTTGATAGAACTCCTTATAGAACATTTTTTTTAGGAAAAACCCTACATAGTCGTGGTAGCTGGATTTTTGTTCTTTTGAGGTATAATTGACATATAACGTTACATTAGTTTCAAGTGTACAACATAATTATTTGATATTATATAACAAAGCGATCATAAGTTTAGTTAACATCTGTCACTATATATAGTTACAAAATATTTGTTCTTGTGTTGACAACTTTTAAGATTTATTTTCTTAGCAACTTGCCAATATGCAATATAATATTATAACTATAGTCACCATGATGTGCATTACATCCCCATGACTTATTTATTTTATAACTTAAAGTTTGTATCTTTTGTCCCCCCTACACCCATTCCCTGTGCAGAGGAATATATGCTTCCATATCTTGGCTATTCTAAATAATGCTACATTGAACCGGAAGTGCATATATCTTTTTTGAGTTAGTGTCTTCATTTTCTTTGGATCAATTCCAGAAGTGAAATTTCTGGATCATATGATAGTTCTATTTTTAATTTTTTGAGCAATTTCCATAGTGTCTTCCATAGTGGCTGCAACAATTTACATTCCCACCAACAATACGCAGAGGTTGTCTCTTCTCCAAACCCTTGCCAACACTTATTTCTTATCTTTTTGATAATAGCCATTCTAACAGATGTGAATTGTTACCTCCTTGTGGTTTTGATTTGCATTCCCCTGATAATTAATGATGTTGAGCACTTTTTCATGTGCGTACTGGCCATCTGTATGTCTACTTTGGAAAATAATTCAGATCTTCTGATCATTTTTTTTAATGTTTATTTTTGAGAGAGAGAGAGACAGAGACAGAGTGCAAGCAGGGGAGGGGCAGAGAGCAGGGGAGACACAAAATCCAAAGCAGGCTCCAGGCTCTGAGTTGTCAGCACAGAGCCCTATGTGGGGCTCTAACCTATGAACCACGAGATCATGACCTGAGCTGAAGTCGGATGCTTAACCAACTGAGCCACCCAGGTACCCCTCTTCCGATCATTTTTTAATCAGATTATCATTTTGTTTTATTGCCATTGAGTTTTATCAGTTCTTTGTATATTTTGGACATTAATCCCATACCAGATATATGATTTGTGAATATTTTCTTCCATTCAGTAGGTTGCTTTTTCATTTTGTTGATGGTTACCTTTGTGCAGAAGTTTTTTAGTTTGATACAGTTTTGTTGTCAAATCCAAAAAATCCTTGCCAAAAGCAGTGTCAAATAGCTACCTACAACCTATGTTTTCTTCTACGGTTTTAGGTCTTGCATTCAAGTGTTAATCCATTCAGAGTAATTTTTGTGTGTAATGCAAGATAGTGGTCTAGTTTCATTCTTTTGTATGCAGCTGTCCAGTTTTACCCACACCATTTAGTTAAGTCCTTTCTCCTCATTGTATATTCTTAGCTCCTTTGCCATAAACTAATTGACCATATATATGTGGGCTTATTTCTGGGATCTCAGTCCCTCTGTTCCATTGATTTCTGTTATCTTTAGGCCAATGCCATAGCGTTCTGATTGCTGCAACTTTTTAATATAGCTTTGATCAGGGAGCGTGATGCCTCTAGCTTTGTTCTTCTTTCTCAAGATTGTTTTGGCTATTCAAGTTCATATTTTTAAAAATTTTGTGACATTCAATTTCCAAATATATTTTTTAAAAGATTTATATTTTCATTTATAAGTGAGATTGGCTTATAGGAACATATCCCAAAATTTGGTCTTAAAAATGATAAATTCAAAGAAAAAAGGATCCTAGGGTCAAGTGAGTTTGGTGAGTCATGCATAACAGGTTTATTTCTTGGAGATTTATAATGTGTACTGGTCTGTTAATATTTCTGACATGACCTGCATAAAAGTATGTTTCTCTTAAAATTTGGAAAGAAAGACCAATAAAACTCTCTGAGATCAGAACTATTTTGAATAAAAGTTTTAATTTTGTTTCCAATTTATCCTGTGGATATTGGTCAGGTAAGCTTTTATAATTATGATTTCATATTGTTTTAGAAATTATATCCAACATTGATACTTTATAAATCCACTATCATAAAAGTATACTCAACATCTCTAAAAAGTTTAATCTTCTCTTTGTTAAATCATATGTATCATCTCTAATTTTGATTATTTTTATCTTATATTTACTATATATGACAGAGCTGTTTCATTGTTTGATTAATCAAAGAATAGACTCTTAAATTTATCAATGATAGTTTAATTTTCCATAATTAGGTCCTAACTTAACTATATCCTGTATTCTGCTTTGATTAGTTTTCCAATTTTCTAACTCCTTAAAGTCAATGCTATGTATTTTTGCCTTTTTTTTAAAATAATAAAACATACATGACTGTGATTTTGCCTCTGAATAAAAGTTTGGCTGCATGTTCTGAGTTTCAATCCAGTGAGTAATGTTATTTTGTGTGTTTAGTAAATAATGTCTATTATAATTTTGAGTTGCAATTTGACACAAGTTTTGGGGGAAGCTTTACTTTATTTTAAGTGGCTTTGTGGTTTAACTTTTATCATAATTTCTACTTTAACTGGAAATTTTATCATAATTTAACTTTTATCATAATTTCTAGTTTTAGTGCAGCGCTTTTTTATCTTCAGTACAAGAAATCAGGAATATTTTCTGTAAGATATAAAAATAATTCTGAGCCCTATTTTATTAAACTAGTATTATTGAATTCACAGGTTTGATTCTTAATTTATGATAATGTACCATCTTGGTATCATTAATTCATTGTCAACAGTCTTTGAAGTATTTTGGATGTTGACAAAAGGCCTAAATAGTAGCCAGTCAACCAACAAATGTTATTAAGTACCTACTGTATGATGTAAATGCCAGAAATACACTGATGAACATTTAAAGTTCCATTATTGAACTTATATTGCAGTTGGAGGAGCATAAACAAGGGAAGATGAGGGTTGGAAAGATAAATCAGTGGTTAAAAGTTTGAATTTTTTCCTACTTACAGTGCACAGTCATTGGAGGATTTTAAACAGTGTGGGGATATAATATATGATCATGGTGGCTTCTGTGTGGAGAGTGGAGCAAGAAAGATATCAAAGAGATGTCATCCAAATGAGAGAAGATGGTGGCTTAGATATAGGAGTCTGTAAAGATCTGGAGTTATCTTCATGTCAATAGTATTTAAGGTTCCCAGATAGGGAAGATCACCTTGGCAAAAGCACAGATTGAGGGAAGTAGACCACTGAAGGAGCTTGGGGCACTCCAGAATTTAAAAGTCTAACAAAAGAAGAGGAGACATCAGAAGAGATTAAGAAGCTATAGTCAGTGATGTAGAAGTATGGAAGTCAGGAAAGTGTGGTATTACAGAAGTCTTGAGAAGAAAATGACTGAAGACAGAGGGAGTGGTCAATATATCAGATGCTGCAAAGTAACATGAAGATAGGGAATTGAACATTTGCTGTGGGAAGATGTAGATCACATGACCTTGATAAGACCTGTATCTACAAAGTAGTAGGATCACAAATCTCACCGGGGGGAATTGAGGGGGAAATGATAAAGGAGAGAATAGAGAAAATGATTCAAGATAACTCAAGGAGTTTTGCTGTAAAAGCAAATAGAAATGGGGGCAATTCTTAGGGTGTGGAAAGGGTCAAGAGAAAGTGTGTGTGTGTATTTTAAGATGCTTGCTATGCCATATGAATGATCCAATAGTAGAAAAGAGGCAATTGTGGAGGTAAAAGAAAAAGGGAATGATTGTAGGATGTTCATAAAGACATTAGAAGAGAGGGAACTCAGTATATAAGTTGAGGTTTTGGCCTTTCCTTGTACAAGAGAAAGACAGAGTCTGTGGTTTGCAAATGCAGGTAGTCTGGTGTATTTGGTGGAAAGAATATAGATCATTCTCATCAGATTGTATATGTTTTTCCTATGAAGTATGAAGCAAGATTATCAGCCAAGTGTTAGTGGCAAAGGGCATATTATAGATTTAATGGAAGAAAAGTTATGTAGTAATTATCTAGTATAGTGATAAACCATTTTGACTACAGAATTATAGTAGGGAGGTCTGGGAAAGTTAGGTGCCCATTTGATATTTGTAGTTATAAATTTGGAGTGCAATAAGCACAATTGTATAGTTTTTCTCTTGCATTATTTAGAAACCTGGATGTAGGAACTCAGTAAGGAAATAATTCAGTCAGAGTTTTATTAGGTAAGTAAAATGGTGAAGGGAAACACAGGAAAGGGAGTTAAAGGTTTGCAAGATAGTAGTTATAGTACTGAACGGAGTCTGCACAGAAGTAAAGACATAAGGAACCTGATGATGAGTGGGAACATGATAGATCAGTGGGTCAGTAAAAGCCCACAATGGAGGTGGTTTTTCAGATTTTCAAAAAGGATGACCAAACGGAAATTTTGATTGATGAGTTTGTCATCAGTGCCCTGCTCTGCAAGTTGATAATTAATTGTAAAATTGATAGTTAAATATTTAGAAAGGAAATCAGTGGTCAGTAGGAACTTGCTTCAAATCTTAAAAAACAAGTTGAGCCAAACTGACTTCAATTTTTTAATAGAATTTAGCAGATCTGTAATTAGATCTTGATATACTCTTTTGGAATATACATGAGAGAAAATAGAGGGATATGACTTGGTAGTGTAGTACAAATATGATGGATTTGTGATTAAGTGTCATTTTACTGTTGATACCAATGGGTACCAGTTAGCAGAACATTAACTCTGGCATGGGATCTTTTGAGGTCTGTTTAGTTCTATAGTATATCTTTGATAATGACATGGGAATATTATGTTATTATAAATATACAGATAATACAAAACCGGAAGAATTGTGAATCTGATAGTTGCCAGAATTGTAATTCAGAACATCTGAGAAAATTGGGAAATGTGCCAGACTAACCAAATGAAATGTAATAATGCCAAATATAAATTATACTTTATGTTTTTTTTTAAAAGTCTGTACGTATTCAGTACAGGAGAAGTCTGGTTTTATAGGAGGTCAAGCCCAAAGGACCTAAAGGCCGTGAGAATAATGAATAATAGTAGTTTTTGTATTGTGTATATTTTGCTTGCATATTTACCTGATTCTGGGCACTGTGTAAATAAGCGTGTCACACTTGTAACCTTATTTTATTATCATTATAAGCCTGAGATATAAGCTATTTTCCCCATTTTATAGATGAGTACCTTAAAACTTAGAGAGGTTACCTTACCCAGTGTCATATAGGATAATTAATGGCACAGTCTGGATTTCAACAGGTGTTTTCATGGTCTTTACTATATTCTACTACATGCTATTTGCTTACATTAGTAAAAGTTTACTGTCCAGAAAGTAGGGGAAAATTCCACCAAATTTCTTCCTTCCATCTGGATAATATTGTATCAGGAGATTTGTGATCAGTTGTGGGCACATCATTTTCAGAAAGTCCTTTTTAGGGGCGCCTGGGTGGCGCAGTCGGTTAAGCGGCCGACTTCAGCCAGGTCACGATCTCGCGGTCCGTGAGTTCGAGCCCCGCGTCGGGCTCTGGGCTGATGGCTCGGAGCCTGGAGCCTGTTTCCAATTCTGTGTCTCCCTCTCTCTCTGCCCCTCCCCCGTTCATGCTCTGTCTCTCTCTGTCCCAAAAATAAATAAAAAACGTTGAAAAAAAATTAAAAAAAAAAAAAAAAAAAAAGAAAGTCCTTTTTAAATAGAGCAAATCCACAGAAGGGTAATAATAAGAGTGTTGTGTTATCTAGAAATGTCTTCATGTGAGAAACATTTGAAAAAATTGGCAGAAAGGTCAGCTTGGAGACTTAGAAGACTTGAGGGACAGATAATATCTGGTCCCAGATGTTTAAAGAGCTGCCATAGGTAAACAAATTAAACTTTATATTTTTAATACCTAAAGACATTCTTAGGACATGTAAATGAAAGTTATACATCTAATCAAAACACGGACCCATCATGTGGTCATGTTCTCTTCAGTGTAGCACTTAAAAACCTTTTACCTATGGGATAAAATTTCTCATGCTCATTTTTAATGTTGAGGTAACTTTTATTTTTCAAACTATAAAACACATAGTTAAGCTTGATTTTGTAGTGAAATCATTCAGAAGCTCATATCTGCATGATGGTAGTTGAAATAGACTAAACAAAAAAATTCAGTCAGTACAAATTGCTGTGGGTTATCTATACAGCTACAGCATGTGGTGAGAACCTGGAAGCTACATCCACAGAATTTATGAGACTTCCAGTAAATCAGCTCCGTTCAGTGTTTTAGACCTGTATCCAACTCTTCTTGGATGTCTAGACACAGCCTAACATGAGGCTTCAAAAATGGGTAAAAATGAAGCAGCCAAAGCCACCAGAAGCCTTTGACCCTCTTCTAATGTTTCAACCAGATAATTATTTTCCCTCTCAAGAATTTGGCTATCCTTTGAGGGAAAAAAAAAAATCAAGATTTTTCCATGTGAAGAGCCCCTGAAAGAAAATACTCTGGAGAAAGGTCAATGACAATGGGCCAAAGCTGAATTCTTCAGATCTGCTTAGAGAATGTGGAAAGTCTGCACCCTCGCTACTTTCTGTGCTTTCCAGCTGGCCAGGAACCCCCATGGCATTTGTCCAGATTTGCCTTCCCCATACCTTTTACATCTTAAAGGGAGTCATACTGTGCAGTGGAAATGCCTCAAATGGAAACTTAAGTAGTAGCTTAAAAGCTATGGTAGAGGTAATTAGAAAATTAAAAACTGGTGAATTTTGATTTCTATCAAGATAATCTATTACCCTTTCTGCCCTGTAGCAAAGATACGACCTTTCAAATTTTTCAACAATAAACCTTCGTACTTGGAGACTATATTTCCTTTAAATATGTCCCACTTTTAATTAAAAGTACTCATTCTGCTGGTTGTGCTTTGTCCCTTCAAACTTCTTTATCTTAGGTTTTCTGTGGAAAGGTAAGGATTCTATCAAACATTAAAAAGTTGGTTTTAAAGATAAACACAGTCCAAGTTCATTCCATAGTTCATTCGTTCATTCATTCATTTATTCATTCATTCCATTCATTTGACAAATGTTTGTTTTGCGGAGGCCATATGCCAAGGACTGTGGTTGGCCCACATTGTGCCTTTTGTATGCTATGTGATCTTGACTTAATCTCTTTGAATCTCAGTTTCCTAACTGTAAAACAGCTCTGTTACCAACTTTGCAGGGGCTAATGGAGTTTAAATGAGATGACTTCTCTTTTTAAGACAGTGAAAAATTAGAAGCTTCTCTTTTACCCTTCTCCATCCATTGCTATATCCAAAAGATCATATACAATGGAGATGGAAAGTAGCAATGTTAATCAACTATTTGCAAAACTCATGGGAGCGAACTGGATTGAAATGTTATGAGTAACCACTGCATGCTTTACCTTGATTAAGAAAAATGGAGCTAAACAGGAAGATAACGAAAAGAAACTTCTATTTTCCTTACTGAATCAATGAAAGAAATGTGGATACTGTGCCAACACAAAATCCAAATAGCCAACTCTACTTTGAAGCCAATTCAAAAAGTGAATCCAAGTGAGAATTTACAAATGGGGAAGTCCAGGTGGAAAATGCCTGATGATAAATATTTATTCAAGTTAAACATATAGAGCTCCATTTAAATAATTGCTCAAGTGTAACAAAATAAAATACTAAAACAAAAACAAAAAGATTCTTAGAGATGTGAAAACAATAATTCAGAAATAATATTCTAGGTCAGTATTTCTAGGTAGATTAGCAAATGCAGGAGATAAAGTGGCAGGAAGTAAATACTTCTAAATTCCTCAAAAGGAATTTATATATATTATATTTATTTATATTTATTTATATATTAATATTAATATATATATTTTATATATTATGTATAATTTATATATATTATATATATATAATTGAACTCAGGAATGATTTGGAAGACCTAAAGATAATTAGTTTCCAAAAAAAGAAAGAAAGAAAGAAAGAAAGAAAGAAAGAAAGAAAGAAAATAATCATTTACTTGTAGAAATGAAAGCCATAAAAAAATATAGAAGCCAAAAAGACAGTTCATTAATCAACATATGCAACGGAAATAGTAAGGAGCATTTATCAAAATGACAAAACTAAAACCAAGCATACAGCAATGGCAAGAAATAAACATGATTCAAACTTTCCTAATCATAGGCGGTGCTTTTCAGATTGGGATGAAAAATAAAACCCAACTATACTGTTGGCATTTATAACCAATATATCTTTTTTAACAGTAAAGCAAATGGATAAAAGTAAAAGAAGGGGCAAAGATATGTCAGGTAAATGGAAATTAAAAGAAATCATTCCAAAAATGATTGACAAAAAATGTCAATGAAATCAGAACAAAAAATATCACTGGCATAAATGTGTAAAAATGCCCACCCCCTTAGCAAAAATATTAAGCCTTGATGGAAAATCACTTTTATATTATAAAATTTGTAAAGGTATTTTAAGGATGATGGTCAGTATTTTTATGGGTGTGATGATATTCATTATTCAATAAATATTAATTGAATACCTACTAGCACTGGTCACTTTGTAAGACCTAACAACATAGAGTAATCAAAACAACACAGTCAAATATGACTTTCCATTTATGAAGATCTTATTTTATGTTATTCATTAAGATTTTTCCATTTTCTTAATTTAAAAAATGTATTCCTATGTTGTCTATAGGCTTTCTCCTAACATGAATGGAATATTCTCCCATATCTAAGTTATTGGAAGTATAGCCTAGTAGTGTTTTGTAAAAGCCACTTGGGTTTTGAGTTAATTTTGGTAATTTATATTTTTTAGAGTATTATTAGTTTCCTTTAGGCTCTTACTTTTGCCATAGGTTTTTTTGCATATAATATTTGATTTTTTCCATCTCCTCGATTATTTGTGATTATGTATCCTATCCTTTCTTATTTGTGATCTTGTATACTTTTGTTTTCTCCCTTAATTAGTGTTATATTATCTATTTCTAAGGGGAAAATTCTTGTGGACGTCTTTATCCTTTATGTTATTTTTATATTTCCTATTAATTTTGGTTTTAATCTATGTTAATTCCTCTTCTTGGCTTATTTTTTTATCATAACTTTATAATCCCCGTAGATGAATATCAACTCTTTTTTGAATATTGACTTTTTTTCCTCCTCTCTCTAAATGATGAAAATATTTAAGGCCTTAAGTTTTCCTGTAGCCTTCACTGCGTTCCATTGGTTGCATACAATGTGTTTATATTTTTTATTGCTTTCTAAATAATTTGTAATTTTAATTTTGGTTTCTTCTGTAATACAAGGATTATCCAAGAATATGTTTTAAGGGGTTTTTTTTGGTCTCTTTTTTTAGAAATTCTTTTTTTTCTTTTTCTTTTTTTTTATTTTTTGATTAAAGAATGTGATCTATGTAATCTCTCTTTTTAAAAGTTTCTTAAGGTTGGCATTGTGTATGTGTGTAGGTGCAAGTGTAAGAGTGATTTTTGTAAATGTTTTATGGCTGATGAAAAATCTTTATCTTCTATCTGCTTACTTACTTTGGTCCATTACATTTGCACAACTTGAAAACAGTCATATTAGGTTTTTTTTTCTATATTTATATTTTAACTAATTGTATACATATAATAACTATAAGTTCATCTTGCAATTTTAATAGCATTTGCTTCCTTTCCTTACCTACTATGTAACTTGGTGCAAAAAAGGTTTATGAGTATTTTCCAGTCTTCACAAATTGTGTTTTATACTATTGTATAATAATATTTCTATTAATTCTGTTTAGTGCTTTTAAACTACTTATCCTGTTCAGTACTTTTAAATTCCATCTTGTCTGTTATTAATATTGCCATTCTTGAATTTGTATTTCTTTGTTTTGTGCCTGATTTCTTTTTGCCTGTTTCTTTATTTTTCCAAATAATATGTAACTTTTATAAACCTAATTTAACTGACTAGCTGAAAGAATTCAGTCTACTGTCATTAATTTCATAATTAATATACTTAAATTTATTCCTGCCATCTTATTAAAATTTCTTATTTTGTTACCTTTTTTTAATTTTTTTTACTTGATCAAAAGGCTATTAATTTCTCCTTTTTTTCTGTACTTTTTATTTCATTAACATTTACATTCATCACCAGTGCATAGCCCTATTATTCCATGAGGTAAATTACCAAATATTTCTCCTCCAAACCCTTCCTTCTACTTCCCCCCACACCCACTTTTAACAGTGAGACCCCCGGGATCCCTTTGCTGCCCTACTCTCTGCGCCTGCACCCATCAGAGAAGACCTGGGGAGCATTTTTGATTTCCTCCTACCCTCCCCCAACCTTTAAACTATTTGAATTCCTGTTGCAGTGTGTCTCTTTTACTTTAAGTCTTTCGTTAGCCCTTACACTGTATGTTCTCAGATGGGCTATCATTATTTATTTTTATTTGACTCTGTGGATGTCGCCAGTGCTGTTGCTCACCACTGTTTTTCTCCTCTTTGTCTTCCCTCATCTTGAACATGCTCTGCGAGTTCATTTGGTGCTGTTGTAACTTCATCCCTGCTTAGGCAACTCCCACAGGTGAGGTGTGTGGTGATAGCCCAGCCAGTTGTAGGTCTCTGCAGCCTCTTAAGAGTCCATGAGTGTTACTTCATTGCCTTCTACCTTTTGAGCGTTCAGTCAGTGCCAGTCTAATTCTTTCTTCTTTCTAAGCAACTTGCTGTCTCTTTACAGAAGACTTGAACATGTTTTCTTTATCTCAGAGCTCAAGAATTGTATTAACATATGTCCATGTGGTATCTTTGCTCATCAAGTATACATGAAACAGTCCTTAAAATGTGTAGATTCAGATCTTTCTAAAAACCAGGATAAGATTCTTTTATAAACAGTAGTTTCTTTTTCTAATTATTTTTCTCCCCTCACCTTCCTTTTCTTTTTCTGAATCTCCTTTTATTTACAGGTTAGATGTTCTGAGTCTTTCCTCCACATTTTCATAACTTCTCTCTCTTTTCAGTTTTTAAAATTCTCCTACTAGATCGTGAACCCTACCATTCTGGTTTCAACATTCATTATCCTCTCCTCCATCTACTAAATATTTTAACTTAAAATCTTTTGTCTAGTTCCAGGAAGTTTTTTCTTAATGTTGTACTTCTACCTCATCAAATACTATTCTTCTGCTTCCCCTGACAGTTCTGTATTCATATAGTGTTCTGATTTCTCTCTTCATTCATGCTTTCTCTGGCTATTATACCTCCTTATTAGATGTCCTTTTATTTTCCTTTGTTCATTGTGGCGCAGGTCCAACTGCTGGATACTTGAAGTGGACTGGTCCTATGAAGGTGGGAGGACACAGACATCTCAGTCATCATGGCCCAAAATATGCAAGTTTCCAGTTACCCATTGAGACACCAGGAGGTAGCCTTTCTTCTGCATTAGGGTAGAGAAAACTCAGGCACACCCAGGATCCTGTGATCACTGAAGGACAGCCCTACCAAAGAGCTCCTACGTGCTGGTCCTTGCCTTAGCCTTTTCTTGCTGTGGCCCCACAGCTTTGTTCAGCACAGAGCAAGAAAGTACAACTATCTGGTTCACACCCTCTACCTGAGTACCAGTCCTGATATCTGCTTGACTTAAGAAAAAAGGATGTGTTTGACCTAAGTTAGAAGTGGAGAGGAAGCAGAGCACAATTACGTCATCATCTTTCCAGAATCCCCTGGGAATAAAATAATAAACATGAAAATGATACATTCCCTGTCCTAATGTTGCTTGTGGGCTAGTTGGAAAGATAGACAATAAATAAATAAATAAATAAATAAATAAATAAATAACTCCTATAATTCTGAATTCACAACTGTAATTAATATATGAAGGAAAGGTGAATAGAAATATGATCTGAGATTCCAAGAAAGAATAAGCATTAACTGTGCAAGGAGGGAAGAAAAAAAGAACTAGAGGCAGAGAGCAGTGTATTCAAAGACGTTGGGAGTAGGCATGGCACATTTGAGGAAGCCAAAGACAGTCAGCATGGCTGGAGCAGAAAAAGCAAAGGAGAGCAGAGTGTGAAAAGAAGCTGGAGAGGAAGGTAACAGTAAGGGGCCAGACTGCAGGGTTTTATAGGCCATGATAGAGTATAGTCCTTCCCTAAAAGCAGGTGACTAATGGAGCGTTTTACTCCATGGGTAAAAATATCTGATTCACATTTTCAGGGGATCACGAGGATTCAGTGTGGAGAGCACTCCACACTGTTTTGTTTTTGAGAGAGAAAAGGAGAGACAGAGCACAAGTGGGGGAGGGACAGCGAGGGGGGAGACACAGAATCCGAAGCAGGCTCCAGGCTCTGAGCTGTCAGCACAGAGCCCGACTCAGGGCTTGAACCTGCGAACTGTGAGATCATGACCTGAGCTAAAGTCTGACACTTAAACTTAACCGACTGAGCCCTCCCCCAGGCGCCCCAAGTGTGGAGAGCAAATTTAAAGGAGCCATGTGAGGAGGCTACTGTAATGTTTGAGGGAGGGTGGCAGTGAGATGGTGGTCAGCATACAGGAAGTACACTTTTAGGTGGTTTATGAAAGAGGGTATAAGAGTGTGGAAGGTAGGGAAGTCAAGTTAAAATCACCAATTCAGTCATTCATGTCAATGTGCCCTTGAGATACTCAAGTGGAGGAGTCAGTAAACACTGTGAATCTAGGGCAGTCCTGGGCAAAAGAGATAAATTTGTTAGCTATCTGAGTTTCAGTATAAACTAAGGCTCTTAGGCATAAGTGAGAATACCTTGGGATAGAATAAGAAGAGAAAAAGACTTTAAATTTTTGTATACCACTAATATCCATGTAAATTGGATGATCTCTGCTGGAAAGGTGATTGATAATGCATATGAGTATCTTAAAAAATGACGGTAATTTTGATCCTGTAACTTTTTTATAGGAATCCATCCTCAGAAGATAATATTAGTAGATGTGAAAGGCTTATGGATAAAAATACTCACTTAAGAATTATTTATGATTATAAAAAAAGAAATTACTTAATTATCTAATATTTAAAGAGGTTAAGTAGATTATCATACATTTATATTAATGAATATTATACCATTCTAATTTGATGTTTATGAAGATGTAATGGCATAAGTAAATGGCCATAATGTAATAATAGTAATAAGGACACAAAATTGAGAGAGAGAGAAAGGGAGACAGAAGTGGGTAGGGGAGACCTCAACTGTGTGAAACATTGATAGAACAAGAGTATAAAGAAATGTTTATCTATCAACAGTGGAAAACGGATGATTGTCACCATTTTTAGCCTTTTATCTAGTTTCCAAATCTTTCTAAATGGGCATGTATGTCATGTTATGTATCCTTTTATTGTTAGGAAAAGAAAGAAAATTACAGGATTGTCCCAGTTGTAAATATGCACTTTATAGGCATTTCACTCTGTTAAATACTGGTTGATGTTTTGTTTTTTCTTTTCACAGTATCGATGAGCCTTTCTGTTTTGAATCGAATTTAGTGTTTTAAGTTTGTAAGATTATTGCCATACCTTTTACAGTTTTCTGAGCCATTTAGACTTATAAAATAGTTTCAGAAAATCGATTAATCACTAGGCAACAGCAAATCCATTCCCCTGGAACACCTCTCACTTGGCATCCAGTGTGTCATATTGAGAGCATTTGCGCTTCCTTCACTGCTTAATGCTTAGCAGTACAAGGGGCTCTGAATTCCTTAAAGTTTAAAAAGGATTATATAATAATATACGAATGTGCTAATTATTTTAAATACAGTGAATTGCTTTTGTTTTCCTCCAGTGACTGTCAGAGAAGTATCCACGTGGACTGTCATTTGTATCATCGTTGTCTGTAGCGATATAAAATCATTTTGAATTTGGTTCAGAACTGAAAGTATGATTTTTTTTTTTTTAATTCCAGGAATGTATACAAAGACTATCGCTTCCTTGAGCTGGCATGTGACTCACAGGAGGATGTGGACAGCTGGAAGGCATCTCTACTAAGAGCTGGGGTTTATCCTGATAAATCTTTAGTAAGTTGCATATAACTATTATTTTACAATTATTAACCATGTTTAAGAAGACATAATTCTACATACTATATACTGGAGAAACTAGTTCTCTTTTGACTTAATTCACTTCATATTTCTTTTTCTCCCTTAGGTTCTATTTTAAGAAGTTTATCAATATACTTGTTAGAGAAAATGTCCTACTCTGCCATAAAACATAATATATCCAATCTCAGACAAAGAGAGAGTTTCTCTGTTTTAATTTAAAATTTTATTTTCCTTGTATGGCTTTTTTATGGTTTTCCACAGTTGTCCCAGTAGTCATATAGTGGATTATAACATTCTTCATATAGCCATGGCATATATATCATGTCATAACACTATTTCATAGCCTTAAAAATATACTTATTTTTATAAAATTCCTTTCACTATGTCTATAGTACCTGAATCCAAAATTATATCTGCATTCAAATTCTGATTAATGGCATTTGGAGTGTGAAAGAAGAAAAACATTATATTGCAATTCCTACTTATCTTTATAAATACACTTCAAGTATTTGAAGTCACTTCTCTCATTCAAGTTAATAAACAGAATTTGTTTGGAAAACGTCTGGATTTAAATTTCAAAAGTCCCACCCAACATATGTACACACACCATTAAGCAGACTCTGCGAATGAGTGGCTCTCACTGCTTACTCACTGTTCCCCTTGAGATGCTGCACTATCCAGGTGTCTGCTCAGAACAAAAGTTCAGAGACTCAGCCTTGGGGATTTAGTCCAGCTTGACCTTTTGGTGCTTACTTGGCTCTAGATCAGTTTATAGGACAAGTCAGGTCATTTCTAGGCCCCAAATACAAAGAGTCTTCTCAGGAGAGCCTGAAATATGGGCACCGGTGGCGGGGCGGGGGGGGGGGGCCAGAAATGAGGCGTCTCTAGGGGAACTTTAGACTTGACCACATCCCTGAGGTTGCATTGAAATTTAACCAAGTTCCAGTGGTAAGTGATTGAGGATTTATGCCAAAATGTTCTTCTCATTGATGTTATTTAGCTCACACATAGACCTCTTAACCCTATCCCAACCTACCTTCGTCTGGTTAGCACCTAAAACAATGACCCCTCCCCCACAATAACCCTATGCTCTCCTATGAGAAGTGCAACAAGCCCCTTTCCTAGTGATATCCAAGTACAGAGGTAGCTATATGATTTCCATAATTGTCCAAATTTTATCAGTTGTGTACATACATATTTACATAGCTATATGCTACTCTAAAAACTGCACATGAGAAATCATTTGTAAAATCAGAGTACCACTTCTACTTTTGTTGTTAATTCTGATCATTTCTTATTACTCTTCCTTATCCATTGATGGTAGTGTGTTCAATTTCACAAACATTCTGTATTAAAAATGGACATATACTTAATTTTTAATTCATTCATTCCACAAAAGCGTATTGAGCACACGCTTTTTGCCAGGCACCACTCTAGGCAGTAGGGCAACAGAGGTGAACAGTAAGGTCGTACCCCCAAGGAGCAGACATTAAACAAGTGAATGGATAACTGTATAACTATATAGTGGGATTTTAAGAGCACGATACAGTCTGTAAAAAAAATAAAGAATATTAAAGGGACAGACAGTGAGAAAAGGGCAGGCAAGCTTTATTTTAGTAAAGATGATTAGAGAAGGCCCCATGTGAAGAGTTGAGTAAATGAAATGGAAGTCTGAAGAAGAATATTTGTGGAGAGGACTAACAAGTGCAAAGCCAGCTCAGTGTCTTAGAGGAGCAGCAAAAAATCAGTGAGTCCGGAACACAATGAGGGAGGACAGAAGTGGTTGATAGTTTCCAAGAGGGTGGTCAAGGGCAGATTGTATTGGCCTTGAAGGAAGTGGTGAGCATTTGATTCTATTTTGAGTGAGATGGGAAGCCATTAGAGGGTTTCAAGCCAGTTAGTGACATAAGATTTACATTTTTAAAAGTCTTATAAGACTGGGTACTATGAGAAGGTGTAGAGCATGTGTGTTCAAGCACAGGCTTTAGGGTCAAACTACCTAGACTGAAATTCCAGAAATTCACATAGAAACTGTGAGATCTTAGGAAGGTTACCTAGCTTTTTTAGGTTTCAAAACTCCCATTTCTAAAATGGAAATAGCAAGAGTCCCCTATAGCTTGGTTGACAGGATAAAGTGAGAGAATGCAGGGAAAGCACTGAATATGGTGGACACAAGCAAGCACTCTTTTTTTATTTATAATAATAATGATGGTGGGGCACGTGGGTGGCTCAGTTGGTTAAGTGTTAGACTCTTGAGATTGGGCTCTGTGCTAACAGCATGGAGCCTGCTTGAGATTCTCTCTCTCCCTCTCTCTCTCTCTCTGCCCCTCCCACTTCTTAAAATAAATAAATATATATTTATAATAATGATGATGATAATTATCATTTTCATCACAGCCTACTAAGATGAGAGCTAAAACACTGTAAATATTATAATGTAGCCCAGTGAGATCATAAATAGTTTATGCTATTTTCTATCTACCAAATAATAGAAAATTGGTTATATAAAATATTATATTGGTTATATATTAGTGGTGTGTGTGTGTGTGTGTGTGTGTGTGTGTGTGTCTTCCTACCATGCAATTGTAATGTTTGTGAAAATGTTTTCTTCAGTCATAATTTTGCCAAACTTATCTTAAATATACTAGGCAATTTTGGTATTTCAAGAAATTATGCAATACATCTCTTATGAGGGAAAACTGTCTTGGCAAAGCAAAATTACCTATCCCTGGTGAAGTGTTTTTATAAATTGGGATTTTCATGTATCCATAGCTCTACAGAAAGAAGACGCTCAATGAAACATTTGCTATTTTTTATCAGAATGCTCAATTTTAAGCAAATCTAGGGTTGTCCCACATGATCTGTTTGATTCTTTTAATATCATTTCTGTTTATAAGTACACTTTTGGTACAGTTGCTTGGACGATCAAGACAAAGGGGTTTTTTACTGTATGCCAAAGACATGACAGGAAATTAAACTTGGCAGTGTGCCATGAACATTGCTTTTCTCAGTTTTCATCATAAACAACATTTGCATTTCTTACGCACCATGTAGTTGTAGAGGTTATATTACACGATTGCTTGACTTTCAGATGTTTAAATGGCAGCTAACTACTGAAAGCAATCTAAGTAGAATGCTTATGTAAACATTCATTTTGTGAACATGCTTAGATTTGGAGGGATGGATACTTTTAGCTACAGTTATTCCTAACTTAGATTTGATGAAAAAGTCAGATTAACCTAGTAACAGATGTCTCTCTGTAAGTAAATTTTTAGGACTTCTGGAGGGTCATTTGGGTTTTGTATCAATAAACCATTGAGTCGACAGCAAATCAATCTCTATTCTAATAATGAAACATTTGTCATACATGGACATAAGTCAAGACTCAAAACTTTCTGCTTTTTATACAAGATTTTTATTGGAAAAAATCTACAAAGATTATTTTTAAAAATTGTGTAATTTCAGCCTCATTTAGATAAACAGCCATCCTCCACATTTTGTTTTTGGACACATTTTTTTTTTCCAACTAAGATTGCACACTTTTTTATTACACGCTTTTCCCCATCATATCTTTTCTAACATGTCCACATGAAGAATATTTTTATGTCATTCATATCATAATGTTCTATTACCTGTTTTTTTCTTTTGGAGTTTTCTACAGTTTTTTTTCTTTCTTTCTTCCTCTTCCACTCTCTTCTCTCCCTTCTTCCTTCCCTTCATCCATCACCATTATGGTGGTCTCTAGAAATTCGAATATAAAAAACATGCAGTTCTTACTTTATAAGAGTTTCAAGTCTAGTGGAAATGAGGGACACAAATAATTACAATGTGGTAGAAACTATAGCGAGTATATAAAATGCAACAGCCCATCTATATTCCCATGTGGATTTTCTAATTACCTTTTGCCCCTTAATCGTTCTGGATCCAAAGCAAAATGTAGACTTCTTATTTGAACAGTATAATATGTGACCCTCAATGAGGCATTCTGGATTCAGTTTCCCAATATGACACTGAACTTACACATAACCTCTCTGAGCCACGAATTTAACATTCTACCAGTCACCTGATCTTTTTGAGAAGCCACAATACTTTAAAGATATATGCAAATCTGAATTTGGGTTTAGCGGAATTTTATTTCTTTAACTTCTATTTCCTTTGGCCATTAAATTGAAATTATAACCACTATAAAATTTTATATTAAATAATTAAATTGTTGTACAATTTCAAATTAAAGATGTTTCTAATGGAATTAGTTAATAGTATTTTGGTTTGGTTTCTTTTTTTTTAAACTGATGAAACAGATAAAAAGTGTGTGTGTATCAGTATTGTAGGCTACAATTAAAGAACTTTTAAAAGTTATTTTATAGTAAAAATTTATGTGCATGCATCAGTAAGTGTGAATACAAATAAATGGAAATTTGATTAAAATCTAAAGAACAAGGTATAAAAGATGACTGATCTTTTGGCACAGTTTTGTCAGCTAATAGTAGGACTTAAGGTATAAATAACATTAAAGGATTCCAAATTCTTTGGAACATTTTGTGTGCAGTGAAATGAAGTAGATTTTAAGTCAGACCTATCTCATGTTTGAATCCCAGTCCTTCTATTTATTAGCCCTGTGGTTCAGGCAAGTTACTTAACTCGTCAGTTGTGTATTCTTTTTTAAACTCAAAATAACGATTCCTTCCTCTGCGTGATTTTATAGGATTGAATGAGAACTATTGCATATCACATCTAGCTTGGTGCCTGCAACTGAGTGAATGTGTTCAATGCCACGTAGCCTTTATTATTATTGCTGAAAATCATTAATGGTCCATGAAGCTGCACTCCCCAGTTTAGTAGTTACTTTTTCTTTGCAAAGGATTAGTGGGACTTAGGCAAATGAGGGAGAATTTCCTTACCTGTTGGTTAAGGAAGCAGAGTTGTTGTTGTCCACAGGGGTCATGTTGCCCTGTGGACAGGCTGGCTTAGAAATCTGTCAGTCAGGAGTGAGCCCAAGGGGCTGTCAGGGAAAGTGAGAATTCACAAGCCTGCCCTCAGATACTGGCCAGCTGGCTATCTGAAAGCAGCCAACTGTAGAGTAGCGGATGCCCTGGAAATAAATTTGGTGCAAATTCAGTATTGCCTATTTGTTAAATTAAATACTGCAGAGCTTCTTAAGAGACTTCCATTGACTGTATAGATAGATGGTCCTCCCCTAGAGGGTATGATTTCTGTTCATTTTTTTAATGTTTTCTAACATTTATTCATTTTTTGAAAGACAGAGAGAGAGAGAGTGTGTGTGTGTGTGAGTGGGGGAGGGGCAGAGAGACAGGGAGACCCAGAATCCGAAGCAGGCTCCAGGCTCTGAGCCGTCAGCCCAGAGCCCAATGCGGGACTCAAACCCATGGACCACAAGATCATGACCTGAGCCACCCAGGTGCCCCTCTGTTCTTTCTTTAAAGTTTATTCATTTATTCTGAAAGAGAGAAAGCACAAGTGGGGGAGGGGCAGAGAGAAAGGAGAGAGCAAGCATCCCAAGCAGGCTCTGCACCATCAGCACGGAGCCTACGCCTGACGCAGGGCTCAAACTCACAAACCGTGAGATCATGACCTGAGCCCAAATCAGAAGCTTAACCAACTAAGCCACCCAGGCGCCTGTAGGGTATGATTTCTTAAGTGATGAAAAATGGCAGTAGAAAGTGAAATACCTGAAACTTCATATACCCCTGAATTCAAGACTTTCCCAGTTATAATTAATAGGACTGATCTGGAAGTTGAAAGCATTCAATAAATGAAGTCTTTGGGGACTTCAGAAATTCCTTTTGGATAGACTCTAAAACTGAACTTTTCTCTGTGGCAAATAACAACTGGGGGGAGGGTCTCCGTGTCATTCTAGGGAGAGAAGAGGAATGCCCCCAGACCTCCATAAATATTTATTAGTACGGGATGACCACTCCTATGCATTTATTTATTCAGCCATCTAATAACACAAGACTGACGATGCCCGTGCTGAGTCCGACTACACATCACTTTATTCTTAGCTTATTCAGCAGTGCTTCCCACAGAACATCGAGCGGCCACATGACCAATTCTGAAGAGTTTAGTTTTTCTTCAGTGGAGGTACTTGCCGTGATCTAAACATAAACTGCCGCCACACGGTGTAGTGGAAGGAATTATAAAACATTTATGGTTCACCATTCATGACTGTTATGCCTCTCTCAGAATAGACAATTGGGAAATGATTGAAGGAAACAAGAAATGGCAAAGCCACACCATGTCCTCCACTTGGATGTTTCTCATATTTAAGGATCAAGGCCCCCTACTCTGTGACATCACTGTTGCCACCACAAACAGAACCATCTGCCATCGAGCAGAGAAGCCAGTCATTCCCTAATGTGCAAAAATACTTGGTTGAACTCCTGAAACTTATTTGGTAGATCAAAAGCTGCACTGCTGTGGAATTCAATAAACTCCATCTGTTTGAGGTATTTTCAGCAATATTGCACTTCTTTGGAGAACCGGGGTCTTGTTATTCTCTAAAATAGTATTTTATTCCTGATAAAACTCCCTGTGGGGATCTTTACTGCATTATTGAACAGTTGGCAGATTCCTTACAGAGACTCTTTTCTCCCCCCTTCATTCATTCTTATACCGTTATTTATGTCTCGCAGAAGCCAGTGATGTTAACAGTTATATCATGGCAACTCACAATGCCAAGAAGCTTCTCTACACTATTGTATCGGTGTCTTTAAACTGATATCATTGTTAAATATGATGGCCGTGATGGTCCTTGGATTAGACATTTCCCCAGGGTCACCAGTTGGCATTGCCCCTCTCCCGAAAATTTCTGTGTGGAGTATTTCTCCCTCCACATCCTCTTTTAAAAGTAAATGCCAGATCTCCAGCCCAACCTGTTACTGCAGCCTGTGTTCAGCCTCCTCCACAGATGCACACACTTTACTACCAGCTCTCTTCAACTCCGCATCTCAGCGAGAAATTCCTTTTGGGCCCCTTGTGAGACGAATTCAGATCTGTTCCCTGCCCATATCCCATCACGTCTTCCCCACAGGATCTGACCCTGCAAGGACTCGGCTGCCCTGGGAGTAATGAATCACCATTTTATTTTTTTAAGCCATATGTGCGTTAAATTGTTTGATATAAATCATACTCTTGCAGCTCCAGTTTGAAACAGGAGACCCATTTGCCCGCCGCCTGTCGCTGGCTGCTCTGTGTCTCTATCCAGAGTGTCTCTTTTAGAAACGACTACATTTTTTGTGACTAACCTTTCCAGACCCATTTTCTTGAATGTGGACCAGTGTTTATTTTGGCCACATCCCCACTATACAGCTTTCACTTCCCATGCCAACCCAAGACAAAACGCATAATTTATGAAGTAGAGGAATGGTACAGATGGAGGTCGTAACTTGGTCTGCTTACCCTGTCTCCCCAGAACCACCCACTCCTTTCCTCTGCTCTCTTTTCCTTTCTTTTTCCACCTTCTTTGAAACCAAGGATGCAGTGTTTGTTTAAAAATGCATTGGCTGATGAAATTTTCCACTGCTTGGCATGTTGGAGGAGGGGCTGTCAGGAAAGGGCAAGCTGACATACTATTTTGCCGTTCATGCTAACAGTTCACTTATTACCAATTCAAACCAGTGCTTTTTGGCCAGCTCCCCATACTCCAAGGATTCCGAGCAGAAAGAAGGGGGGAAGTCTCTGTCATAATTTTCTGCTGTTATAAATACATGATTTCATTTAATATAAGTGGATTCTTTGACTTGTCCATGAGCTCGGGGTGCTGTGTGTGTGTCTGGGATGTCAGTGAATAGTTAAATTATTTGTTTTGATTTTGCTCTAGCATGAAAAACCTTACAATTTTTAAATAAGTTTATGTTTAACATATTTCTTTTTTGTTTTTTTTTTCCTTACGGCTACGTGCACAGGGGAACAACAAAGTAAGTTCTTTGTCCTATCGCAGCTCCTCTTTCTCTCCAACCCCGCCTCCCCCGCTGCATGTATCTTGGCCAGAGCGTTTCTGTGCACATTGAAATGACTGTTGTCTGCGACAGTGCACAAATGATACAGGGTGTGCAAAGGAGAAAACATGCATAATGGCGGTTCCGTTTTGACCTTTTGGAAGGGAAAAGTTACGCTCTTTAGGGTTGGTTATTGAATGGTAGTTCAGAAAGGTTGATGGTATGAGGAAAGAGGTCGACACCGAGAGCAAAGATTATGAAGATTTAATAATAAGGACTCTTCTGCAGAAAGGGTACAACAGTCTGATGAAACCCAGTGCAGCTGAAGTTTCTGACCAAAAATCAAAGCTCTCATGTTAATGTGCAGTTATAAAAACCCCAAACTGGAGTCTTAAATAGCAGGATGGCTGGCTTTGCTGGTGAAACTGAACTAGATCAGTGCTCTGGCTTTGAAGGTGCCTTAAAATGGATGGAGGAGGGTGGGGTTCACATTTGACTTGGCTTCTGCACCCTGATGTATTCCAGCTGGACGGAAGTGGGAGGGTGTGGGGGATGGAGGAGGAGACTGAGTGTGCACGATAGATTTGTGAGACCAGGCAACACACACCAATGGTGAAAATTATCTTAATGTTGTTATTGTAATTAGATAAACGAGCAATTGAGTCATTCATAAGGTTGCTGGCTTGTTTAAATTTAAATTCAGTTCTTCCAAAGGATTAGAACTCCTTCTCACTTATATTAGTTATATGATAGTAACATAGTTAGGGAAGATGGTCTTAAGTTTAGCAGGGTGATTTGTTTTTCATTTTTTCTGTGTAGAATTATTAGTGTTTTATCCTACCAGGTGGCCCACTTAATAAAATGGGCCTCATTGAATACAATAAGAATTGAAAAGATCTGTTCTATAAGGGGCTGCCTGCATATCTAAAGCAGCTGGAATTCATCAAAATTGCTATTCATAAGCCATACATATAGAATGTAAAACAAATGTGGGAAATCTTGCAGCTTAATTTGATGGAATGTGCTGTTATGGAATACGTTGAAGTAAATGGTTGGTATTGAAAATGTGTCACTTTATAAATTTATATCTGGATATAACTACTTATGGCCCAAGTAATAATATTTAATAAAGTTAAAAATAATACAAGAAAAGTACAAGATAGACATTTGTGAAGAAGCAAGGTGGTGAACTCAGCTCACTAATAGGTCACTTTTTAAATATAGCAGGTAGCTTACGAAATTAATTAGAGATTTCTTACACAAAGTTAAGGATAATACTCTACCTAATACTACCACTACTAGAAAAAACCTTTGGACAAAATATAAAACCCCCCAGTTTAGTGTTTATACCATATAATGTATTTCAGCTCTTGAATAATAACCATGTCTGGTCTGGTCTGTTCACTTACACTGAGTCTCTATCTAGAATTTCATATGCTGCATTTCTTGTTTGTTTGTTAAGTACCACGAGCTAATTGTGAGTGCACGAATACCCAGCCTGTGCATGCTGAAGATCAGGGAACCAGCTGCTG
This sequence comes from Prionailurus viverrinus, assembly GCF_022837055.1. Classification (NCBI taxonomy): domain Eukaryota; kingdom Metazoa; phylum Chordata; class Mammalia; order Carnivora; family Felidae; genus Prionailurus; species Prionailurus viverrinus. The sequence goes on from NC_062577.1 coordinate 12,057,133, forward strand.
ACATTTGGGGGGAGGTGCTAACCCTTAGACCACTGGAAAAGCATTTATGATTTGCCTCTTTCACTAGTGACTCACTGATGACTTAAAGGCATTTGTAAAATTCCCCAAAGAAAACACTTCTCCATAGCAGGAGTTCTCCGTTTATTGTGTCTTGCTTGGTCAAGTTCTTCTGGGCAGTGTTCAGTTTAATAGAGTTTACTGATTTTCAAATAATTATAATGCAGTGAGCACTAAAACCCCCATATTGTAAGGCTGCTGCTCATAAGGGAGCTTCTAGGAGGAAGCCACCTTCATCCTAGAGGGTCTTCAGTCACCTGGAGCCACCACCTGCATCATGAAAACCTGGCCTAATGCTGAGGGAGTATCTTCAGGTGCCAGAGTGTCAGTTGAAGAGCATTAAAGATGCAAGCCCTGACTGTTTTGATTTTTAGTTGAAGAGTGGCTACATTGGAGGTGCTGGTATTTATTGCCCTTAGGCCTTAATTTTTAATTGTTTATGTTAGGAATAAGTGATAGTTTGTGAAAAAATGTAATGCTAATACTTTTAAAATATGATCATTATACTGACCATGTACTCTGGCACGAAAGAGCCTCCTCGAATCACAAACAGCACATCTGCATGCTATTTTCCTTTAGCTTAGAGTTTCAGTATAAATGGAAAACACTGGAATACAAGCTGTGCTGTCTCCAGAGTATAGGTCTGGAGTCTTCAAAAGGAGAATATGAGATTCTTTTTTCCCTCTAATTCTGGAATGCTTATTCTGAATTGTCCCCAAGGCAACATACCTAACTTGTTGCCTGCCATATACGTGAGCCAGCTGCAAAAGGTGACTCATTTTAGACTCACAATGGCTAATTGTTTATTTATGGAATGGCATTTTATTATTTATCATATTAACCAGACTCTAAAGAGAATGAAGTCTGCTAAATTAATGTTTCTTTAGATGAACAGGATGAATGGATTCATCTTCCCACGTACATTAGATGTAATGCACACACATCCATACAAACATCCACACATGTGTATTCTGAGGTGTATGGAACAACTTTACTATTCATTTTCTCAATAACAACTGAACTGATCTGCTTTAGCCGCGTTTAGATTATGCTTAGAATTTGGGAGCTAAACCTGTAAACTCCAGGAAAACAAACTTTTATAATAGATGCACATTTAGATTTATATCATGATGGAATGAAACACCAAGGTTCACATTTCTCTTTGAACAGTTATATGTATTTTGTTATTTTTCCTTAAAAAGCAAAGCAAATTTTCCTTTCGTGAGGAGATCACAGTTGCTAAAAAAAATTTCCTTCCAGGCCCGTTACTTATTTTTCCTTTTGAAAATGTTTTCCTGTTGGCATAGTGATACTCTACATTGGTTAGGGTAGAGTCTATCTCCTCCTTAGAGGGGTTTCCCTGAACCATGGATTCCAAGTCCATGTCTTCATGAGGGAGACAAGAGTCTAGGATTTCCTGAGTCAGTTTTGGGAATGTGAAGAAATACATACATTAACGGGGGTCGTTTTTTGTTCTTTTTCTTAATTTGTTGTACACAAATGTAAATCAGAATGTCATTTGCAGAACAGAGGCCTTCAGGTAAAAAGTAATCTCCATGGTTTGTCCTAGAGAGTAGACATTTAATTTCCTTCTTTAATTTGATGCACTGTCTTGGCAGGCATTTCAAGGAATTTAAGAGACTTAAATTTTATTTCTGTATTAAAGACTTTGTTAAATATCTATGATATTAGGCAAATTGAAGGTAGAGAAATAATAAAGAATAAAATTGTATAACAAAAGCTTTCAAGTTTTTTAATGATGTTGGTACAGAAGCATAAATGAAAACTAATCAAAAGAATCCTAAGTTCAGCAATGAATGCTTCAAAAAATTTTAAGTTATGTGGAGAAACTATATTGAATCTCTTCTCTTATGAATATTTTATTACCTTTGAAAGAGAAATTTACTCCCATTTTACTTCAGTCTTCTTAAAGTAAAGGATTCTTAAATTTCTCTGAGCATAAGTATTAAGTTGACTGCCTTGACTAGAGAGAAGGAGTATTTGAAAAGGAGAAATAAAACCAAACATGCTAAAACAATTTTTTAAAAACTAAGTCTTTATTAACTCCTGGTTAGGTTAAATGCAATAATGTTGTACACATTGGAGGGCTTTGCTATATAAGAAGAGAAGAAAGAAAAATCAGATTTAAACTCTTGTTTTACATTGAAGTACTTTGTCTAGTGATTTCCTAAACATTCAGAAGACAAGTAGACATTGTTGGTCTCCATTAATGGGAAAAGTAGTTACTACCTAGAGTATTTCTTTTGGTGATCCACTGGATTTTAGCAGTCATTTACAAAGATAGAGTGTGCCAGATCAAATGTCACCAAAATACATCACACTGAAGAACATAGATATTAAATCCATGATAATTTGTCTCGTCTCCTGTGCCAACCTTCAACTCCTAAATTTTTGCCATTGGTCATATGTGAGAGACCGTAGATAGGCACTGAAAACCCATTACCAAACCTGTAAAGAAGCAAACAGTACAGTATCATAATGTCCATTTCCTTTCTAATATTTAAAATGCATAAGTGCAAATCAGAACACTCTAAGTGTAGATATAGTCAGCTCAATTAGGGCTATTTATTTTCTTTGAAAAATGTATATGCTTTCCTTGATTTTCTTAGAGAAGCTGATTAGCGAATGTATTTCCCTAGGATTTAAGGAGAGCCCATCATATTTGCTTAATTTATGCATAACCCAATTAAGAATATCATTAAAATGAAAAGAACAAATGAAAACTCACTAGCCTCAAAGTGTTAATTTCAGTTCCATATGCATCTAAAAATGAATTGTCTGTTTCAATCTTCGCAACACCAATAAACTTGTGGTTCTTTTTTGACAAACCTGTCTTAAAAGAGCATTGCTCAATGCTTAGTTTTTGAACTCTATGACTTTAATCTTAATCCATTGGATAAAAGGGCAGTTCAGTTGGAGGCAGAAGACTTTGAAAGTGAGTTGGAATCTATGTTATGTTCCCAAATTTATTAATCTTGCCAAATAGACTCACAGAAAAGCAAGAATTGTTCCGTTGCTCAGAAAGCTCACAGATAGAACAGGGACTTCTGAAGTGTTCTTGAGGCTTATTTATATATTTTATTTCCTCTGTTGTGTCCAAAATAAGTGACTTCACTCTAGTTAATGAGGAATGAGAATAATTTTGTCTTCACAACTTTGACATATTTTCTCTCACAGTATTTTATTATTTTTTTAATTTAATTCCAGTGTAGTTAATATACAGTGTTATATTCATTTCAGGTGTACAATATAGAGATCCAATATAGTGATTCAGCAGTTCCATATATTACTCAGTGCTCATCAATTTAAGTGTATACTTAATCCCCTTTACCTATTTCACCCATCCCTCTACCTGCCTCCCCTCTACTAACTATTTGTTGTCTTATAGTTAGGAGTTTGTTTCTTGGTTTCATTTTGTTTGCTGTTTTGTTTCTCATTCTTTTTATGGCTGAATTCCGATGTGTGATATTTATATATATCTCACATCTATATCCATTTATCTATCAGTGGATACTTGGGCTGCCTCCATAGTTTGGCTATTGTAAATAATGCTGCAATAAACATAGGGGTGCATATATCCCTTCAAATTAGTGTTTTCATGTTCTTTGAGTAAATACCCAATAATGCGATTACTGGATTGTAGGCTAATTCTGTCTTTAATTTTTCGAGAAACCTTCATACTGTCTGGCACAGTGACTACACCAGTTTGCATTCCCACCAACAGTGCACAAGAATTCCTTGTTCTCCACATCCTCGTAAACACTTGTTGTTTCTTGAGTTTTTGAGTTTAGCCATTCTGACAGGCATGAGATGATATCTCATCATGGTTTTGATTTACATTTCCCTGATGATGAATGATGTTGAGCATCATTTCATGTGTCTGTTGGCCATCTGTATGTCTTCTTCCATTCAGTAGGTTGTTTTTTACTTTGGTTGGTTTTTTCTTTGATGCACAGAAACTTTTTATTTTGATGTAGTCTTAAGAGTTTATTTTTGCTTTTGTTTCCCTTGCTCAGGAGACGTATCTAGAAAGATATTGCTATGGCCAAGGTCAGAGAAACTACTGCCTGTCCTCTCTTCTAGGATTTTTATGGTTTCAGGTCTTACATTTAGGTCCTTTATCCATTCTGAATTTATTTTTATGTACAGTGTAAGAAAGTGGTCCAGTTTCATTATTTTGCATGTAGCTATCCAGGTTTCCCAACACCATTTGTTGAAGAGACAGTCTTTTTCCCCCATTGCATATTCTCTCACATTATTGAAGGTTAATTGAAGAGTATTGAAGATTAATTGACCATATAGTTGTGGGTTTGTTTCTGGGGTTTCTGTTCTGCTCTATTGATCTATGTGTCTATTTTTGTGCCAGTACCATACTGTTTGGATTACTGCAGCTATAATGTTGTAATATAACTTGAAGTCTCATGTTGTGATACATCCAGTTTTGTTTTTATTTTTCAATATTGCTTTGACTATTCCAGGTCTTTTGCGTTTCCATACGAATTTTAGGATTGTTTGCTCTAGTTCTGTAAAAAATGCTGTTGGTGTTTTGATAATGGTTGCATTAGGTGTGTAGATTGCTTTGGGCAGTATAGACATTGTAACCATATTTGTTCATCCAATCTATGATCATGGAATACCTTTTAATTTTTTTGTGTCATCTTCCATTTCTTTTATCAGTGTTTTGTAGTTTTCAGAGTACAGGTCTTTCACCCTTTAGTTAAGTTTATTCCTAGGTATTTTATTATTTTTGGTGCAACTATATATGGGATTTTTTTCTTAATTTCTCTTTCTGAAGCTTCATTATTAGTGTATAGAAATGGAGAAGATATTTATACCTTGACTTTGTATCCTGCAACTTTACTGAATTCATTTGTCCATTCTACTAGTTTTTTGGCGTAGCCTTTAAGTTTTCTCTCTATAGTGTCATGTCACCTGCAAATAGTGGAGGTTTTATTTCTTTCTTACCAATTTGGATGTTTTTTATTTCTTTTTGTTGTCTGATTGCTGTAGGTAGGAGTTATAGTACTATGTTGGATGAAAGTGGAAAGAGTGGGCATCCTTGTCTTTTTCCTGACATTAGGGGAAAAGTTCTCATTTTTTCATCATTGAGTATGATGTTAGCTGTGGCTTTTCATATATGGCCTTTAGTATCTTGAGATACGTTCCTTCTAAACCTACTTTCTTGAGAGTTTTTATCAAGTATGGATATTGTACTTTGTCAAATGCTTTATCTGCATCTATTGAAATGATCATATGGTTTTTATCCTTTCTCTTAGTGATGTAATGTATCGCATTGATTGATTTATGAATATTGAATTACCCTTGCATCCCAGGAATAAATCCCACTTGATCCTGATGAATGCTTGTTTTAATGTATTGTTGGATTTGGTTTGCCAATATTTTCTTGAGGATTTTTGCATCTATATTCATTAGGGATATTGGCCTGTAGTTTACTTTTTTGTGTGGTACCTTTATCTGGTTTTGTTATCAGGGTAAGTCTGGCCTCATAGAATAAATTTGGAAGTTTTTCTTCCTCTTCTATTTTTGGAAAAGTTTGAGAAGAATAAGTATTAACTCCTTTTTATGTGTTTGGTATAATTCACCTGTGAAGCCATCTGGTCCTGGACTTTCATGTGTTGGCAGTTTTTTCATTACTGATTCAATTTCACTGCTGGTAATTGGTCTGTTCAAATTTTCTACTTCTTCCTGCTTCAGTTTTGGTAGGTTATGTTTCAAGAAATTTATCCATTTCTTCTAGTTGGCCAATTTGTTGGCATATAATTTTTCATAATATTATCTTACAATCCTTTCTGTGGTGTTGGTTGTTATTTCTCTTCTTTCATTTGTAATTTTATTTATTTAAGTCCTTTCTCTCCTTCTCCCTCCTTCCATCCCCCCCTTTTATTTTGATGAGACTGGCTAGTAGTTTGTCAGTTTTGTTAATCTTTGCAAAGATCCAGCTCCTGGTTTCATCAGTGTGTTCTATTGTTTCTTTTACTTTCTGTATCATTTATTTCTACTCTAATCTTTATTATTTCCTTCATTCTGCTGATGTGGGGTTTTGTTTGTTCTTCTTTTTCTAGCTCCTTTACATGTAAGATTAGGTTGTGTATTTCAGATTATTCTATTTCTTGAGGTAGACCTGTATTGCCATAAACGTCCCTCTTAAAACTGCTATTGGTGCATCCCAGAAATTTTGTACCATTGTGTTTTCATTTTCATTTTTCTCCATGTAATTAAAAAAAACTTAAAGTGATCTCTACACCCAATGTGGGTGGGGCTCAAACTTATGACCCCAAGATGAAGGGTCAGATGTTCTACTGACTGAGCCAACTAGGCACCCCTCCATGTAATTTTTTATTTCTTCTCTGATTTCTTGGTTGACCCATTCATTGTTCACTAACATGTTTAACCTCCATGTATTTGGGCTCTTTCCAGACTTTCTTGATTTCTAGTCTCATAGCGTGGTCAGAAAAGATGAATGGTATGACGTCATTCTTTTTAAATTTGTTGAGACTTGTTTTGTGGCCCAATATGTTATCTCTTCTGGAGAATGTTACTTGAAATGAAAGTGTATTCTGCTCTTTTAGAATGAAATGTTGTGGATTTATCTGGGTTTTTTTTTTATGTTTATTTATTTTTGAGAGAGAGACAGAGACAGAGACAGAGCAGGAGTGGGGGAGGGGCAGAGAGAGAAAGAGACACAGAATCTGAAGCAGGCTTCAGACTCTGAGCTGTCAGCACAGCTCAAACCCACAAACTGTGAGATCATAACCTGAGCCAAAGTCAGACGCTTAACCAGCTGAGCCACCCAGGCGCCTGTGAATGTATCTGTTAAATCCATTTGGTCTAATGTGTCATCCAAAGTTACTATTTCCTTGTTGATACTCTGTTTGGATGATCTGTCCATTGATGTAAGTGGGGTGTTAAAGTCCCCTACTGTTATTGTATTACTATCAGTTAGTATCTTTATGCCTGTTGTTAACTGTTTTTTGTATTTGGGTACACCCATTTTGGCGCATATTTACAATTGTTACATCTTCTTATTGGATTCTCCCTTTTATTATTACATAGTGTCCTTTGTCTCTTGTTACAGTCTTTGTTTTAAAATCTATTTTGTCCGATGTAAGTATTGCTACCTGGCTTTCTTTTGATACCCATTTGCATAATAAGTGTTTCTTTATCCCCTCACTTTCAGTCTGCATGTATCCTTAAGTCTGAAATGAGTCTCTTGTAGGCAGCATGTAGATGGGTGTTGTTTTTTTAATCCATTTTGTCACCCTGTGTCTTTTGATTGGAGTATTCAGTCCATTTACATTCAAAGTAGTTAAGTATATGTTCATTGCCATTTTGTTACTTGTTTTGTGAATGTTTTTGTAGTTCTGTGATCCTTCTCTTGCTCTCTTTCATGGTTTGCTGGCTTTCTTTAATGATATACTTGGATTCTTTTCTCTCTTTACTTTGCATATCTATTACTGGTTTTTGATTCGTAGTTACCATTAGGTTTGTATATAACATCTTCTGCATATACCTGTCTATTAAGTTGATGGTCACTTAAGTTTGTGCCCATTCTTTACTCCTCTCCCCACCACATTTTTGGTATATGGTGTCATAATTTACATCCTTTTATTTTATAATTCCCTTGACTTATTTTTACAGATGTACTTATTTTTACTACTTTGGTACTTCCTACTTTTTTTTACTTTTACTTGTGGTCTTTCCTTTCCACTCAGAGTCCCCTTTAATAGTGCTTGTAGAGCTAGTTTAATGGTCATGAATGCCTTTTGCTTTTGTTTGTCTGGGAAACTGTCTCTCCTTCTATTCTGAATAATAGTTTTGCTAGTTAGAGTATTATTGGTTGCAGATTTTTCCTTTTAGCACTTTGAAAAGTCTGCTGATAGCCTTATGGAGTTTCCCTTATATGTAACTGTCTTCTTTTCACTTACTTCTTTTAAAATTCTCTCTTTATTGCTACTTTTGGGCATTTTAATTACTATGCGCCTTGGTTGATTTGGGGTTGATTTTGTTGGTGGATCTCTGTGCCCTCCTGTGTCTGGATATCGGTTTCCTTCCCCAGATTAGGGAGGTTTTCAGCTATTATTTCTTCTATTATTTCAGTTTCTATTATTTATATTATTTATTTCTTCAAATAAATTTTCTGTCCCTTTTTCTCTTTCTTCTTCTTCGGGGATCCCTATAATGGAAATGTTATAATGCTTGATGGAGTTGCTGAGTTCCCTAAGTCTGTTCTCATTGTGCATAATTTTTCCTCTCTCACCTGTTCTCTCACCTCTTACTTCCCATTACTCTGTCCTCCAGGTCACTAATTCATTCCTCTGCTTCTTCTCGTCTGCTATTTATTACATCTAGTGTATTTTTAGTTTCATTTCTTTTGTTCTTCATCTGTTTCTTTTTTACATTTTCTGTCTCTTTGTTAAAGGTCTCACTGATGCCCTCCACTCTTTTCTTAAATCCAGTAAATATCTGTATGATCATTACTTTAAATTCTCTATCAGGCATATTATTTTTGCTTTGGTCTCTTACTGTGGTTTTGTTCTTTCAGTTGGGTCATACTCTTCTGTCTCATTTTGTCTAACTCCTGTGTCAGTTACTGTGTGTTAGGAGAGTCAGATACATTTTCTGCTCTTGAAAGTAATGGTCTTATGAAGGAGTCCTGTAGTGCCCCTCAGTGCAATGTCCCCCTATTCACCAGAACCTCATGCTTCAGAGGTGTCTCCTATGTGTGTTGCCTGTTCCCTACTGTTGTGTCCTAGCCACTTTTTCCTTCAGTCCTGTCATCTGCAGAGGCTTTCTTTGCCTGTGTGGTCAGTGTTTGGTCCCCAGGCCATGTGGGGCATGTAGTTTTAACAAGGTTCAACCTGGCCTGTTTTCAAAATGAGACCTGTAGTTGCTGCTGCAGGGACTGGGGCTATGTGGGAAAGGCAAGCAATTTTAACAAGTTACACCCTTCCATAGGGCCTACAGCCACCACAGCTGCTTCCAGGACCAAGGGCCCTGTAAAATACACTGGTCAGGTCTTGGTTTGGCAAGATTTGCACCAGTCTTTAGGGGGAGGGGAACATGCAGTCCAAATTGAGACAAAGGTGACTGAGAAGAGCAGATCTGCCCAAAGTGCAGTGGGGCAGGGCTTGGTGTAAGCAAGTTAGATAATGAGATGGCTGAGTGTTTATGCTCGGGTGTTTGTGCTGGGGTTATGCGGGGTGGGGGAAGAAAATGGCACCTTCCAGTTCCCTTGTTCCTAGAGGGTTCTCCCTGCAATTCCTGCCTCTCTGGGACAAGCTCTGAGGTGAGTAAATAATTCTCTCTCCCATATGCACCAAACATTTTTCAAACTGCTGCTTCCATGCTGTATCCCTACAAGCTATTTGTTGTCCTGTCTCTTTAAGGGTGGACACTCAGACAGCTTCCTATCACCAGTCTGGGCTCTCCCAAAGCCAAGCAGTCTGATTTTTAAAATTCCAGGATTTATGGCTCACTGGTTTTAAGAACTCATGAAATTCAGCCGCTCTAGTTTTCAAAGCCAAATTTCTTGGTGATTCATCTTCTCTGTGTGGGCTCCCTGGTGTGATAATCCATTTCTCTCCCTTTTCCACCATTGACTGAGGCTCCCTCCTGCCCACAGAAGGTCCCACTGCAGTCCATCTAGCTCCCTACCACATGTCCATCCTTACTACTCTCTTTGATATGGCTTCAATTCTACCTTTCATTGTTGAGTTTATTCTGCCAGTCTTCAGGTCATTTTCTGGGTTATTTGCACCGATGTGAGTGTTATCTAGTTGTATATATGGGGTGAGGTGATCCTAGGGCCCTGTTACTGTGCCACCGTAGCCCCCCCCAATAGTGTCTCTCACAGTGTTTTAAACATCTTCTCATATGAGTGGAATTGATTTAACACTGCCCCAAAATAAAAGAAAGTTTTTATGCCTCTCTTTTGAAAACATGTTATGATCAAGTATGATTTTAGAAGTTCCAATGTGGTTAGTTTTATTTTGAAATTTAAGACCTTACAGAAGCGTTTTTATCAAAAAGTACAAATTAATTTTTTATTTATCTTTATTGTACAGTGAAATCATACCAGAATTATTGTAGTTGTAACAGTTTAAAATTTTTCTCCCTATCCTTGGCAGATCAACTGGACAAAAACTAAAATTACAAAGAATGTGACTGCTGTAAGAAATAAGATTGATTCGGGGCGCCTGGGCGGCGCAGTCGGTTAAGCGTCCGACTTCAGCCAGGTCACGATCTCGCGGTCCGTGAGTTCGAGCCCCGCGTCGGGCTCTGGGCTGATGGCTCAGAGCCTGGGGCCTGTTTCCGACTCTGTGTCTCCCTCTCTCTCTGCCCCTCCCCCGTTCATGCTCTGTCTCTCTGTCCCAAAAATAAATAAACGTTGAAAAAAAAAATTAAAAAAAAAAAAAGAAAGAAGATTGATTCAAAAGATATGTGTGTGTATATTTTTTAAATATATAAATATTTGCTATCTAATAAGCTACAGAAAACTATGTATACATAGCAAATTGTAAATAATTTTTTTAATGCTTATTTATTTTTGAGAGAGAAACACAGAGTGTGAGCAGGGGAGGGCACCTGAGCCAAAGTTGGACGCTTAACTGACTGAGCCACCCAGGCACCCCCGTAGCAAACTTTAAATGTAAAAGCTGATCTTTTTAGGAATAAGAAAATGCACTCCAAAATGGATCCAAATGGAAATACTTAATTAACAGACTATTTGGAATATAATAACAATGAAAACACTAAACAGGAAACATTATAAGGTATACCCAATGCTATACACAGAGAAAAATTAGTAACTTTAAATGGATTTATTATTTTTAATGGAAGTGAATTAATTTAAAAGTTTGGAAAGAGATTGGGCACCTAGATGGTGCAGTTGGTTGAGTGTCAGACTCTTGATTTTTGCTCAGGTCATGATCCCAGGGTTGTGGGAACAAGCCAGCATAAAAAAAATACTCTCTCTCCCTCTTCCTCTACCCCTCCCCCACTCTCTCTCTATTAAAAAAAAAATTAGAAAGCGAGCAACACAAAATCTAAAGAAAGAAAGAATTAATGATTAAAGTAAAAATTAATGAACTGGAAAATGATGAAAGAATAATATGAAAGCTTAAGCTACCTACAAATTTAAACTTTGTGTGGAATAGAAGACAGTAAACAATTAAAAGGCAAATGACAAGTTAGTAAAATATTTCAGCATGTATGACATTGAAGGGATTAAATATCTTCAAAATAGAACTGTTTCTATTTGATTCACTTAAAACACAACAAAAACCTAAGAAGAAAGAAAGCTGGCCAAATCAATAGACGTTGATTTAATACCCAAAAAGAAAAAAAAAAAAAAAAAAGGACTGCTATAAAGTCCAGTTTCACTAGCAACCAAGAATTCTAAATTCACATAGCCAGCCATACATCATTTTTGACCCTTTAGATTATGAGAAATGTGAAAGAATGGTCATGATATGTAGTGTTGAGGAAGCTGCCCTTGTGCACTACACGTGGCGGAGTGTATACACGGCCCTCCTGGAAGGTGGCCAGTTTGGTGTTACGTATCAAATGCTTTGGTTATGCGCCAACCTTCTGGCCAAGCAAGTTTGCTCTTAAAAATGTATTTTTGTCAAATAATTCAATAATTGTACAAAGGTATCTGTTCATAATTCATTTTATTTATTTATTTATTTTAACGTTTATTTATTTTTGAGACAGAGAGAGACAGAGCATGAGCAGGGGAGGGTCAGAGAGAGGGAGACACAGAATCTGAAACGGGCTCCAGGCTCTGAGCTGTCAGCACAGAGCCCAATGTGGGGCTCGAACTCACAGACCATGAGATCATGACCTGAGCTGAAGTCGGCCACTTAACCGACTGAGTCACCCAGGCGCCCCTCATAATTCATTTTAAAACACTGTTCATAATTACGTATTTAAAAACAGCATCAATATCTGTCATAAATAATTGGTTTAGTAGAGTATGGTACATCAGTGAAATGCTTTGAAGCACATTTTTAAAAAGTATATATCAACTGCGGTGGAAATTTTCATGATAAATTAGCGGGAAAAAAACCCACCATGGATAACATAATCCCATTTTTGCTTTAAAAAACTTATACAGGATGATATTTATATTTATATATTTGCACATAGAAATCCTGATAAGATACACACCAAAATGTTAATAGTATGGGCAATTTTAAATTTTGTTCCTGTATCATTTTCTCATTTTCCTTGATAACTGTCTTCTGTGCAATTTTCAAAAAAAAGGTTTTAAACACACCTTAATCTACTATAACACTTTATGTCTACTATATTTCAATAAAATATTTTTAATGAGAAATAGATTTTAAATGGAGGATGGTGAGAAAGAAACAAATATAAAATATTGAAAATAATATTCAGAAGGAAAAATACTGAATATAAGTGGATTAAACTTTATAGGAAAGTCAAAGATAATATAAATGATGGAAATTAAGCATCTGAAACTCTACAAATGTGGTATAATTATGTAATCCTGTCTGTTATTATATTTGCAATGTTATTTTTTTCACTAAATTACATATTGCTGAAGGACCATGCTGTGAGTCTCTGATACATTCCCTCATTGCCTACGACCCTCAATCATGTCTTTCTTTCAGATGTTCAAATTCCATAGTACCCACCCTCCCCCATCTTTCTGGACCAATCTTTTTTCCTTCAATTCCATGCTTATACCTGCCAGCACCATTGCCCACTATGACTATGCTGTGTGTAATGTACAAAAATATATAATATCCGAGGATTGTCAGGGAGTCATTTCATGCCCTAATTTCTGACCCTTTATCTTCTACTATTTTAGGAATCTAATTGAGGTTTAAAAATGATAATATATAATATTAAGCTAATGAAAAGAATTCTGTAAAACTTAAATTTAAAAGTTGATTCATTTGCCTTGAATTTATTCATTTATGCAACAAAATGTATAATCTGAAAATTGAAAAGCAGCATGACAGTTGAAGTACTGAGATCAGAATTAGAGTCTCAAGAAATACTCCTCTTGAGGAGAAAAAAAAAAACCCTCCTTTTGGTTTCAGAGAGTCATGTTGACTATTGAACAGTATGTGTTTACTAGTTACTCTACTGAGCACTCTCATCTGATTAAGGCTAATGGCAATTAAAACCAGTGACTTAATCTGACTCTGAAGACTGAGCCAGATTTATATTTAAAAAGTTAAAATTGAAAATGACATTTATATAATACCTATCACAGACAGAGTTAATATCTTATTTGCCAAAGTTTAAAGCATTTTTACAAATCAATAGTAAAAGACAATAATAAAAACAAAAAATGGGAGTGGGTTTATAAGGAAGGTCAGGAGGCTGCTGTGTTGGTTCAGAGAGATGATGGCTTGGGTTAGGGTCACAGCAATGGAGATACTGACAATCAGTTGAATTTGGGATGTACTTTGGTGGTAAAGCCAATCCTTTAAGATTTACTCATGGATTAGACATGGAAAGTGACAGAAAGAGTAAAATAAAAAAGGTGATTGAGTCTTACAAAACAGATACATGTTAGTGCCATTTAAAAAGATGAGCAATATGGGAAAAGGAGAAAATGGGATGGGTCATTTGTTTTGACCATGTTTAATTTAGGATGCCTCAGACATATCGGTGTTTAGTCAGGATAGGTTAAGTTATACTGCTGCAAAAAACAATCCTCAAAGTCTGGTGGCTTCAGACTACAAGATTTATTTCTTCATCATGCTATGTACCCATCTCAAGTTGTCTGGGCCTCCACTCCTTGTTAGTCTCACTTTAGCACTCAGGTTGGTCATATTATTGCTGATCACAGGAAAAGAATGAGTGGAGATTCACACACTAGCTGTTAAGGCTTCTGTCTAAATGTGATGTGTCATTTCCATACCCTTTTTATTATCCAAGGTGAACCACATGGCCACATCTAAGCTCAAATGGGCAGGAAAGTACCATGTTACCAAGTCCTTGGAGGAGAACTGGATATTTGAATGACTATCTCAGCATCCAATTAGAGATATCTTCTAGGCAGTTAAATATGTAAATCTAAGTTGAGAGGAGAGAGCTTCAGACAGAGATTTGAAAGTTGTTAGATATTTAAAATTTGGCAGGTAGGGATTAAATGGAGAAACCAAAAAGAAGATTGCTGAGGACAGAATTATCTGTCCTTTTAAAGTATAGTAGAGGAAGAGAAACCATCTGCGGAGACTGAGAAAGATGAGCCTTGTGTATGTGCACGTGTTTCTGCATGCGTTTATCTGAGCACAATGAAAGGTGTAGGAAATGGACTTGAAGAAAAGTTGGAGGCTATTTGTAACCTTTTTAGACACCCATGTATTAATTTATTTGTTAATGTACTCATATATTATTTTTATAAACTTGGAAATCCAATAAGGTAAGGAAGATACTTATACAAAAACTGTGTGTTGAAGTTGGGGGAGGTGCAATAATATTTAAGTAGGCTGAACAAGCAGGTATACGGCCCTTTATGGGAAGCTAGAAGGCCATGTGAGTGGATGCCTGAACCCAGTTGGTAATGATAATTGTTACATAGAAGCCATACACTTGTATTTAAAAATTAAATAATCTGAATAGATGGAGCCAGTAGATAAGTATCCCAGAACAAAACCTAAAATAAGTTACTTATTTAGGACTCTTTTTTTTTTTTAAAGAAACTGCACAGAGGGACTAGAATATTTTCATTTATAACTGTTCTTTTCTAAAGCATACTCATTGTGTTTGTCCCAATTTGATGCATATTATTTTAGTCCAGAGTGAGGAATGGATTTCTCTTAATTATTAGGATAAGCAAAATCTAATATACAAAGTTCTAAAAAGAAAACAGAATAGTATTTAAATAAGGCTTTAGGAAATGTTTTTAGTTGTATACTAACTGAATTAGTTGCATACAAACTGAATCAGCCCTAAATTCGAAGACTAATATTACTTAGGGATATCTAATTGTATAACAAAATAGGATATTAAATACCAACTTTACATAAAAACAACACATATTCTGCCGCACAATTATTGTTATTGACCAAGTTTTAAGTGAAGAAAAGTTCTGATTGGGACATTTGCATTTTCCTCTTTGAAGTAATTAGCCATTAGTCTCACAATTTTTTTTAAATTTTGTGTCACATGGCTTCAAAGAATTGGTGACACTTCAAGGAATTATGCAAAACAAACAAAAAAAGACATCTTATGTAAAGAACATAATATAGCTTAAAAAAAGGCTTAACCTGTTGAAGTCCTTCTATCACTGTAATTATTCCCTCAAATAAAAAAACTGGAAAAAAAAGTATTATTTCCACTTAGATCATTGGTTCTCAAATAGGGATGATTTTGCTCCCCAGGAAACATTTGGCAATATTTAGAGACCTTCTTGATTGTCAGATTGGAGAGGTAGTACTGGCATCTAGTGGGTAGAAACCAACAGCCTATTATTTATAGGACAGCCTCCATAATAAGGAATTTTCCAGTCAAATGTGTCAATAATGTCAAGGTTGATAAACCCTGACCTATCTTGAAATAAGTATGCAAGATCCCCCTATAATAAAATCTAACCTGTGAAGATTTGAACTTATGATCTTCAACTGAGCCCAGTTTACTTAGGATTGGTTGAAGAACTGGAATCTGTTCAGACTGCAAACTCTGAACATATGCAGTCCACACTTTCCATTATGCCTCTGCAGTATCTGCTTCATGTGAAGAAGATTCCCTGTCCTTTGATTTGCTGGTTTGCCTTAGAAAGTATGACAAAAACTGAAGAGATTTTCATACTTAGACTTGCATACTTGGTCAAGAGGTTCAGGGTCAAGGATTGTTGAGTGTTACAAAAAATTGCCTTTACTAATGTTTTTTTTTTTTTTGGTGAATGTATGTCTTTCATTAAATAAGTAAAACCCAATTTTTATAAAGTTGGGTAACTATGTGTTTCCACTAAAATCCAATTTCAAAATTAGAATTCCATGAAAACAGAAAAGTTAAAGTATTTCTATATTTAAGCATTATAAGATATAAAAATAAGATACAAAAATGAGCCTTTATTAAAAAAAAACCCTTTCTAGTGTTCCAACCTAAACATCATCATTCGTCCCTTTCCACGGGGTCCAACATTTCAACTCACACATTGTCAAAGAGAAAACTTTCTTGACCAAAGTATGGAATGTATTGTGTATTGTCTTCCAATCAAGATTTTTTTATAAGTCACTTTAAGGTGGCCAGTACACCTAAACCCGAAGATAAAGCCACCCACATCTATTTGTTCAGCCCATTTAGAAGTAGAGTTTTTCAGTCATTGATGCATAAACTTGGATACTTTGATTTTCTTCAAATGTGACAAAATTACTGAAGTCAGTTGTTGAAGCCAAGTCTTATGAAGGCTAGTAACAATTTTATACTTCTAGTTCATGGGAAGTGCTGAGAGGGTTATAATTATATATTATATAAAATTATATAAGGAAAATTATGAAAGTATTAAAGTATACAATTTATAGTATTATATAGATTTATAGAATACAAGTATCACATCAGGGAGTGGTGGTTGTCTAAATTTCAGCTTGGATTCTATAAAATGGCATAGAGGTTGTGGTCCCAGAAAAGATCTTTAACAAACACATTGTATTACAACTGCTTAACAAATAGGAAGGCCTCCCAAATGGTGAAAAAGCAATATTTAAGTTTTTAGTACTAGATAGGAAACATTAGTCCACCAACACTTGTTATTTCATATCTTTTTTATGCTAGCCATTCTAATGGGTGTGGGGTGATGCCTCATTGTTGTTTTGATTTGCTCTTGGATTTCTTCATTCTCTCTCCTACTGGCTTTATCTCCTTTGCTTATACACACACACACACACACACACACACACACACACACACAAACACACTTAATGGCTTTCTCATTCAATACTGTTTATTTCTCTCTTTCACCACCAAGTATCTTTAAATTAGCTCATTGAATCCTCACAACAATTCTGGAAGATAGTGATTCTCAACTAGGGACATTTTGCAATATCTGGAGACATTTTTGATCGTCACAACTGGGTTGAGGGGTGCTACTGGGATCTAGTGGGTAGAGGTCAGGGATGCTACTAAAAATCCTATTAAGGCTCAGAATTAAATGTCTAAATGTCAAGATTCCTGCTGTTGAGAATCCCTGCTGTAAAGTTAACATTATCTTCTCCATTCTGGAGATGGAGAATATGAGGCTTAGTAAAGTTAGCAAGGTAGCCAAAGATCACATATTTAATATGTGAAGGCATCGGGATTTAATTCAAACCTAGTGGTGAATCTAGAGTTCGTGAACTTTCTAATATATGCTCAATTTCAACGAATTTTTTGTTATATGCAGATTTATAGTAAACATCTTTGTGTGTGATTCTTCCTATGCACTTCTGATTATTTCCTTAAAGTAGGTTTATAGAAGCAGAATTGGTATCAAATAGAATGAATAGAGTTTTTGATTTATGCCACCAGAGTACATTCCTTAAAGCCAGAGCAATTCACATCTCCCCTAACCATGAGGAACAATGAGCATTACAGTTTTCAATTAGCTTCTCTAATCCTTGCCAGTTTGCCTTTCCTAAGGGGGGGGGGGGAAATATATATATATATCTATATATAATATCTATATAGATATCTATATAGATATTATATATAGATACATCTACATAGATCTATATAGATCTAGATAGATAGATAGATAGATAGATAGATAGATAGATAGAGATATAGATATTTTATAGATATATATATAGATATAGATAGATAGATAGATAGATAGATAGATAGATAGATAGATAGATAATCTGCTGCTCAGGTTATCTCCTTTAGCTGCAAACCTATTAACCATTCTGATTAGAGGGAGTTGCAGAGTTTTAAAACTCCAGTCTGAATTCAAATCCCAGTTCTGCCACTTAATTAGCTGGGTGACTTTGTGCAAGTTACTCTGAGTCTCTCTCTTCATTTGTGAAATAATAATCTCTACCTCACAAAGGCTAAATGAGGCAATCCTTGTGATGTATGTAGAATAGTGCCAGGAACAAAGTCGATTCTCCAAAGGTGTTGGCTGTCTTCAATATCATTATTTTTTGTATTGGCATGGTCTTTTAAGCTTTGTTAAAGTGCCATGTTTCTGGACCCCAGAGTTGCTCTGATTCCCAATTATCATCCTCATTCCCCAAATAGCATCTCTTTTCCAAGCTCAGTGTTTACCAAGGGCCTTACCACTTGCCAACAGTCTGAAAGGCATCAATTAGGCTACCTATTACTGAGCCACTGCTTGGCTTTTACATTCAGGATTTGTGTATAGCCTGGCATCTTTGCTCCAGAGCATTCTTAGGTACCCACGTCAATCTAGGTATTATTATCCTCCTCAGTAGTTCTCTGCTTTTATATTTTGTGGCATAAAAGTTCTAGATAGCAGTATTTCCAAAGTATGCTCAGCCTATTTAAATAAGAAGATTCAATTATCAGAAATGTTTGGGTTCCATTGTACTCTGTATCTCCCTTCTGGTTAGACACAGCACATTAGCCTTTTTTAAAATTTGAGAGTACTGGAATGTGAATGTGTTTGACACTGCAATTCTTGAATTTATTTTCTCAAATAATAACACCTCCCCCTGCCTTATTTTTTAAACAATCTCTGGCACCATCTAGTAGTATCAGTGTTCAGTGGGAAACATTGTTGCAGGATGGGCAAAAGAAGGGGAGCAGCCTCTAGCTCTGGGTTTCTCAGTATGGTCCATTTGACCTGCACGAGACACACCCAGATTGCTTGTTAAAAATGCAAACTCCTGGTCCATCCCCAAGTCTTCTAAATTAGAATATCCTGGGAGTATTCATTTCAAGTAAGCTGCCAGGGTAATTTTGATAACCTGAAGGATTTGTAACTACTACTCTCGGTACTAACAGTAGCCATAGAATAAGGTACAAAAACTATTAGTGTATCCATTCTGTCACAATTGAGGGAGAGTTTACACCTGTAGCCATGGACTGTACTGTGAGATAGACTGAGGGAATGCTAAGAATCTTGCCTTAGGTCTGGGTTTACTAGAATTCAGCTTTCTAACCATCCCCCCTTCTCAAGTCCCTGCCTGCCGTGATCTATAGCAAATCATTTTGCTGGTAGTGAGGGAGCCTGTGAATGGACTCAGCTTGCAACTCTGACGCTGGTGGTGGGGAATCATTCTCCTTCCTCATTGAAAACAACTGTTGGCGGTCCCCAGGCTGGAAGGATGATCTAGAGAGGCCTAATACATTTCTTCATGGCACAGGATGAGAGCAGCCACAGGCCACCGGGTGTGCCCTGAGAGCTCAAACCAACTCACTTTTTTCTGTATATTTGTTTGTTCAGGGAAGTCATTACCATATCTCTTTGTACTTTTGTGCTAAGAAGCTCTGAAAACTTCCATGGAGTGTTTCAGATGAGCCTTAGTGTATAGCCAGTACTTTATTTTGGTTTTAAATCCAGAGTGAAAGTAGATCTGAACTTGACACATATAAATGGTAGAAGGTTTATTTGTACAGGTTTATAGTTTTAGGGTTTTTTTCATCTTTTTTGCTTTTTAGAACTATTCTGCCTTATAATATTAACTTGTTAAAAGGTATATTCACATTTTCCTTGTTTGGTGATTTTCTTACGTTGCACTCTGCCAAGTTTGACCATGGTGTTCATTGACATTTGTCTTTCTAAATAGAAAATAAAGTTTGGTTGCTTTTAAAGGAGAGTTGAGGGTAATCTCTGGCTGTGAAATATTTTGGTGTTAAGTTGTTCCCTTTCACTGTGTAAGAGACTATTTCATTCTTGGGACTATTTTAGAGTCTACCTTTAACTAAATTTCCTTCCTGACTTGTGACAGTATTGAAAATTTGCATTTGCTACCCTTGGGCAATAGGGAAAGGGTAAAGATGCTGTTCTTGAACATTTTTACCCAAACCATATTATCTATTTCCATCTGTTTTGCCACCATTCTGTTTCTAGAACATTTGCACTGGTTCATACTGCCTTAGAAACCTCATCTCTGTCAATCACTCTTGCCCGTTCCCTATTTTCAGCATTAGTCATCTGCTCAGAAACCAATGACGACCTGGCCTGGCAGCTTACCTGCTCAGTCAAAATACTGTGGTTTGATTATGCCATGCCGTGCTTATAGGCCAAAGCACCCAGAGGTACAACAAACACTTGATGTTCAGCAACATTTTAGGGCAACAGCTTCCTGAATCTTCCCCCACTTTAGGAAGCCATTCTACTTTCCTGGATTTTCCCAGGTAACCTCCAGTCTCTGATAGGTGAATGCAGTCTGTGAGACCGACTTCTTTCATACATCATTCCTGCTTGTCCTGTCTGTTGGAGTTTGATGTTCTTTATTGTTTCTCTCATTTCACTTCAGTGCAGTTCAACAAGCCTTTATTAAGCACTTGCTAGGTACCAAAAATGCAAAAATTACTAAGTGATCCATGATTTCTGTTTTTAAAGAGCTCACTATCTAACAGAAGCTTATAATAGAGGGTGATAAAAGGTATGTTCAGGGTTGAGTGGCTCAAAAGGAGCACCTGACTGCCTGTGGCATGGGTGAGGAAGGCATCCTAATGGGTAACACCTGATTTGTTTAGATCAGACATGGTGGGACTTCTACCTAATCAGGCAAGGGATAGGTCACCGAGGATGATATACTTCATCCTATGCTATCAAAACGCTATGAAAGATCAGAGCAGTGTTTTAGACTGTTTAGTCTAGCAGCATGTGAAGGATGAATTTAATGGGAGGCCAGAAGACCTATCAAGAGATTCTCCTGGTAGTTAAGGAGAAAGGTGGCAAGGGCCTGAACAAAGGAGAGTTTTAAGGAATAGATGATGATGTAAATGAAAAATGTGCCCCTTTCCAATCTTTTGGGTTAGATTCATTCTGGGAATTTAGTGTGTGATCAGAATGAGATGTAGGTTGACACATTCACTTGCATTATAAGTCATGGGTTGCCAGCCTCTCCTCCACAGGAGAAGCACCTCTCTGTCCCCATTTCTGGTCCCAGCTTCTGTTTGTTCCTGGCTCCCAGATGGTCTCCTGCCTAGCATCACCAGGCTGCCCTATAGCTATGACCATCAGGGATTATGTTGTCCATTCTAATGCACTTTCCCTAATTACAGTCACTGACAGACATTGAACACTTAATGGGCTTTACCATCCATATGACAGAAGTGACAAATAAATTAGAGGAAATTGTTTTAACCAATTTTTGATGAATTTTTGGTGGGATTTTTCCTCAATAAATCAATGAATTGGAGCATTTCTATAGTTTAAAAAACAACAACAACAGAAAGCAAGCATGGAGAAGTTGCAATCTATCAGTCGTGTTCTGTGTCTTATCTATTGTCTCAGTAAGCTGCCCCCCCTCACCAGCCCATGTAAGCCAGTTCCTTTGTTCCCTTCCTTTTACATTTCTTCTTCTCTTTTTTTCTTACCTTTTTGGGGTATCAGGAGAGAGTGTTTTAAAACGGGAAGTTCTTTAAGAAACCTGCAAAATGTAATTTCTCCATTGAGTTAAAAAAAAAAAAAACTCCATAGCAATAAACTTAGTTTAATGTGGTCAGTTTTATCACAGATCAGGCCTGCCCAAGGCAAGGGAGCTCAGCCAGTAATTTGGGAAGGCTTTGAAGCCACATGAACATGTATACATTAACCTCTAAAACTAACCATAATTTTAATTAACATAAAATAATCTAAAGACATGCTGATTAGGCACCGTGTGGCTTGAACAAAGCATTCTGGGCAGGGGACTGGAGAATAGAGAACTCTGACCATTCCTATCCCCAACAAACAGGGCTTTCTTTAATCATTTAGAAGCACATTTCATTTTGCTCAACTTTTTTTTCTTCCATGATGTTCTTGGAGACCAAAACAACAAAATTCCAAAAGCTTTTGCTAATTAAAATGAGAGGAACTGAAACTGTTGTAGATTATGTCAGTTAAACCCCAAATTAGAAAAAAAAAACGTTCAGACTCCAGATCTCTTTGAAAGTATATGATTTACACCATATTCCAGTAAATTGATGCAGGCCGAAAACTTTTCATTCATTTCTCTTGTGTGTCATGTGGGGCACACTTAGAGCGGTTGGTTCTCCTAGGGATAAAGCAGGAAGAATTAACTCGAGCCAGTGTGCTTTTTATGATATGTGGTTTTGAGTTTCAGAAGAGTGGAGTGCAGTGTGAATCATGGAAGCACCCGACTGAAAAATCCTCAACTCTGTAACAAAAAGCAGATTTTTTTCCACATTTCTTCCAAGTTTTTATTTCACATGCGAGTCTGAGATACAAAATATTCTGTAAAACTGTAAGGAAGCCACAGTAGTTCTTGCTGTTTGGGGGTTTCCCAGAGAGAATCGTGTTCAGAATGTTCCTTTTTTTGCCAAATGGTTTATTATGTGGACTGAACGGCCCAACAAAACAGACAACACCATCTCCATTTTATTATACATGTTATTTACTGGGGTTTCCCTGAAGAAAGCTTAAGAATTCTTTCCCCATGAGTCACTGACCAAGTGATTGTTTTTTTAAAATATAAACTTTCCTTCAGCTGGTCAATTTGGAACACAGTCTTCTCATCTTCTGTTCATTTCGGGGCTGCTTCGCCTTCATCTGTAAATGATCATGGCTATAGCCAAATCGAGTGGCTTAAATGTAGCCAATTTCTTTCCATTTAACACTGAAGTTTAAGAAATCAACAGCCTGGTCAAGCAAGATTCAGAAGACACTATCTTCTGAATGTGACCTACATGATTACATTTTCATTGCTTTGGCAAAATGCCTCTCCTTGGTTTAATTTGTGCTGAAATTAATGGGATGGGGAAGATCACCCTTTCTTACCAAGAATTGGTGGTGGGTTACCCTTTTACCTTTGTGAGTGAGTTAGAAGGTGTTGTCCTCTACTTGTTTTCTTATTAAATAAAAATC
Organism: Prionailurus viverrinus; assembly: GCF_022837055.1. NCBI lineage: Eukaryota > Metazoa > Chordata > Mammalia > Carnivora > Felidae > Prionailurus > Prionailurus viverrinus. Next base: position 12,080,198 of record NC_062577.1, read on the forward strand.
TGTAATAATCATCTTTGCTGGTAGTCGAACTTTCCAATTAAATATTGACACCTTAACAAATGTGTCGATATGAATGTTAATCCAAATCAACTTTTCTTTCATGAAAATAGCTCTATAATTGCAATCATCCATTCTAAAGGAACAATGTTATTTTAGAGAATATTTCTGAACCCCTTCCCACCCACTTTCCCAGTGGCTATAAGAAGCCTGCTGTTGCCAACTGAGTGGTCTAGAGTCCCTGCTAATTACCTCCTTCCACAGCTTTTGATTTTGAGCCCAACTGATGGCGCCAGAGGCTGAACCACAGTCAGATCTACAGGCCTCTGATTTGCCAGATGGAATCTATGCAGTTTGTTTCCTTTCTCACAGTGTTGTTATGATGGACTCAGCTCAAACTGGAAATAGAATAGGAATTACTTCAAAATATTAATGGCTGATGGTTTAAATTTTGAAACAAAATAGCCATGGAATTCTAATTTTGTTGCCCGTGTGTGTGAGCTCACAAAAGGATACATGTAAACATACCACAAAATGTGTTTTTCCAAAGATGTTAGCATTCTTTTCATTATATTCCACAAAAAGCCTTCAGATTACTTCACATTTTATATCCTTATAAAGGCTTTATTCCATTGCCTATTGATGACTAATGTGTAGGGTCTCATGTCCAAATCAGATGTGTCTAGAATGTTTGCTAAACTGGCATCCTTTAAAAACCTGAACACAAAGGTTTAGTTTCATCAAGTTTAAAAATGTTTGTTTCTCAAAAAGTAATTTCTCAGCTAAATCTTGCTTTCTTATTTGAGGTTCCTTCAGAAAGAGAAATTGATTATGCTAGAGAAAATAATGTTTGTGGACAAAACCATCTCAGACAACTGTGAGTTGAAGGCTTTCTAAGTGAATTACTTTTCTCCCTATTAATCTGGTTCCAAAAGCATTTGGGGGTGGGTGGGGGGAATGGTAGTAAGTTAAGCATTTCAAAATCTATAGGGCACAGTGAATGGAAATTTAGCCCTCAGTTTTCTTTATCAATGGGAAGTCAGAAAATTGTGTATAATTTTAGAGAGCAGATCATCTAAACCACGCATCACACATAACATGTGTGTGCATGCACACACACACACACACACACACACACACAGGCTGTTAATCATTAGAATAAGTCTTCCTTGTCAAAGTTACCAAATTTTTAAGTGTAGTTGTGCCCACTTAATTCACTTATTATTCTACAGACATTTAATTAGCACCTTCATTGTGCTAATTAAGCACTATGCTTAATGCTAGGTATATAGCAGGAAAGAGTCCCTGTCCTCAAAGAGGTCCCAATCTATAGGGGAGACTGATAAGAAAGTCACTTATCATCACCATGTATGATAATTACTATAATAATTAGGAAGTAAAGATGAGAGGTATCTAATTATTTTTTTGACAAGCAAGAATGGAGATCAGAAAATGCTTTGGAAAGGAAGTGACTTTTGAGGTAAATGTTAAGGGTAGAAGTAAAAATCTGGGAGAAGGCTGGGGAAAGGGAAGCGGATCCCAGGCAAAGGAACGATATATGTAAAAATTCAGAGAAATGACGGTGTATTGAAGTAACTGAAGGTGAATGAGGGTGACTACGTAAAGTTGGTTTGAAGACGTGTAGGGGAGGCTGAGGGAAACAGGGTGTTAGACAGGTGGTGTATCTTGCTGAGCTCTACACCCCAGGCGATTAACTAATTAGCAATATAAGTGAGAGAGATTGTATATTGCTTACTCTTTTTTATGAAATTAAAAATAAAAGATAAAATAACTCTTTAAAACTACATATAGATGCAATAAAACAATAATAGAAGGAAAGTAAGGTAATGATGTTTATTCTCACTGATCCTTACCTCAGGTGGTGGCAAAGGCAGGGAGATGACGAGTTGATTGGTGTAAGGTACCATACGAATAGACATAGCGTATTTTAAAAGTCCTAGCTTTGGGGTTTGATAATGAATTCACTGGTGCTTATTTCATTCTAAAAATAACTAGTGTTAAAAATCTAAATAATAAATAAGTAAATAAAATTGGTCTGTGCATTGACCAATGTTGAAAGTGTGCCATGAACCAAGAGTTATGGTTCATCCAATTCTGTATACTAGAAGTACCCTGGGGGGAGACAAGGCAGGCTGAGAATTTTTTAAAATTGTTCAAGTCCACTGATTCTTAGAATCAGGAAACATAACAAGTCCTAAATAGGATTAAATAATAAACAAATACATACCTAGCATATCATAGTGAAATCATGGTACACCAAGGAGAAAGAGATCTTAAAAGAAACCAGGATGGATCCCCTACAAAGGAAGTAAAATTAGTCTATTGATCAGTTAACCTGTAAGTATCATTGTATAAATAAATGGTAAAGCCAGGACTCAGGTTCATATCTTCTGATTATTATTCTCATGTTTTATCATATTTTATCAAATTTATCACACATCCTTGTATAGAATATTTTGTTCACTGTAATTAATGCAAACCAGAAAAATAACAAAATCAAGGAACTCAAAAATTTTAAAAGCTGGGAAGAAAATTAGTAATCTGTTTAACATATGAAAATTTCAGTAAAACTTAACTAAGTACAGAAGAGGGAAGTAACATTTACTTAATGCCTCAATATGTGCCAAGCATTGTGCTAGTCTTTTTAAAATGTCGTCAGTCCTCACAATGTATTTATGATATCACAACAGATATGTGGTGTCAGAGATCATGGCTGGGAGAGGTGAAACAACTTACCTGAATTCACAGCACTCGTAAATGGTAAATTCAAACTCTGGAGAGGTACCATCAGCTCTGCCCAACCCTCCCATCTTCTCAGTAGCATTTTTAATAAATGAATAATGCCATTTATGTTAACTGTTTGGTGTCACCAAACAGAACACTTTCTGGCTAGCCCTCCGATACTACCACTCCCAATATTGGGGGTCCTCACCCTGCACACACGCCAAGGGATATCATTTCTTCCTTTGCCCTTCTCTACACCTTTCTCCTTGGACACTTCACCAGTTCCTCCACCACATGTTTGGTTATCCATCTAAAGTAGACTGGCTATTTTCTAGTGGTGCAAAGGTTTTGACTGCTGGCTCTTAACACTTTCTGGACAGATTACCAAATACATTTGAACCTCAATTTCCTCATATGCAAATGGGGAAATGACACACACCCCTCGAGGATTACTGTGATGATTGAATGAGAAAATAAAATCAGTAAGGCCCTTAGTTCCATCCCTGGCACTTAGAAGTTCTCTGTAAATGATTGCTGCTGCCAACCTTAGATCTGTTACAGGTACAGCGAGAGCTTGTACAAGCTCAGTGCATTTCATTTTCCCTTCCTCATTTGCCTGAGAGTAAGTGACCCGTCTTTATGCAGTCTGCTGATTGTGTTCTGATTTCGTCTCGAACCTAGTTGTTATTAATTTTAGATCATTTTAACAAGAAAATAATCATAAAATATTCTGTTTTGAATTTCACATAAAGGTAATATAGATAGATATAGTAGTAATACATTACTAAATACCCATTTTCTAAATTGAGATGAAAAAAAAAAATTCCCAAACATTCATCTTCTGAGTCAAATCCAATAGAATGGAATAAATGAAGACAGTGTTCATTAAACTTCTAAAGAATACACATGTGGGGCGCCTGGGTGGCTCAGTTGCTTAAGCGTCTGACTTCAGCTCAGGTCATGATCTCAGGGCTCTTGAGTTCGAGCCCCGTGTCAGGCTCTGTGCTGACAGCTTGGAGCCTGGGGTCTGCTTCAGATTCTGTGTCTCCCTCTCTCTCTGCCCCTACCCCACTCATGCGTGTGCGTGCCCTCTCTCTCTCTCTCTCTCTTTCAAAAATAGAATAAACATTAGAAAATAAATTAAAAAAAAAAAGAATACACATGTGATTTAGGGCATTTTGGCCAAAGAGTATTTCTGCATTCAGGATTTATTATACTGAATTAAGTGATTGTGCACAATCATTTTAATGGTAGAGTGATATGTTAAGAGGAGTACTATAGTGTCAGCAGTTAGAAACACAAAGCACCAAATCCACATGTATGTAGACAACTTGTCCTGAGGCCAGAAGAGAGAGGAGAAGAGGCAGAAAAAACACTGTACTAAATCAGTAAACATGTACATCGGGTGATGCATGTACATGATACATACAAAATGCTAAACTGGTATAGATTTCTGAAAATAAAAAGGCCTGTTGTTTTCTCAGATGGTCCAAATGATAACCCTAGTGGATATTTTTATGTTTTACATTACAAATAATCACTCCATCATTTTTTTTTTCAAACAAAGAAGATAAATAAAAGCTGTTATAGAATATCTTTTTTCTTCTGCATGTTGAGTGGCCATTGACTTGGCCTTTCCATTGTTATGGCTTTCTGGTATGGTGGTAACATTGTAAAGTTGCTCACATTTTTCACACCCTTCCATTTTATCTCATTAGTGTATTTCTTGTAGGTGGAATATTCCTCTTGCTAATGACTTAATATGCTCATGAATCTAGATGGGTGGATTTTTTTTTTTTACTTTGCAAAACAACACATTCTGTGCCACTTAATTATTTATGCAGCATTCAGACATTTAGAAGATTGCTAACTACCATGGTGTAACTAGAAAGGAAGAAAGGAAGTGCTTAGCTTTGGAGAAAAAAAATGTAAAAACAGTTTTCCAAGGAGCACAGCAATGCAGTAAAGTGTCTAGATTATGTATTAGACTGTCAGAGACGAGAGTTTGCTAGAGACCAACAGGGGAAGAAAAAAATTGCAGTTCTTACTCATGTTATACTTACTTTGTAAAAAGGATTTTGCTCTCTTTTACACAAGACACAATTCATAAGGTCTTTTTATATCAGCGGGGAACTCTTCCATCTGCATATCCATGGAACTTGCCAGCTGTTAACAGCATAGCATAACACTGCTGAACAGTTCAGGATGCAGGGATAAGGAATATCATTCTCCCATTCCCAACTGAAACAACATCAGCAAATGCAGGCAAGCTAAATAGAATTCTCCAAAATGGAGCCTGTCTGAAATTCCAAGTCTCCCAGAGACAAAAGTACTATTCACCTCTTCTTCCTTCTTATGGCTGAGATTCATTTGCATCCACTGATGTCCTTTAAAATATTACCCTCCTGGGACAGTCCGAACGCCCTGTAGAATACTTATAAACATTCAGTTGCTTCTGATCAGACGTATGTAGTTTGTAGTTTGAGTCCTCTGACTCATATTTTAAAATACCAGGAAAGAAAAATCACTGCCACAAATTTAGCAGATGTTTACCATCTAGATTCTCTTGGTTTCGGGGACTTCTTGCAGCAGTTTTAAAATTTTCTGTATCTGCTTTATGCTTTAAAGGTCATAATTTCTGAAGCCTGGCTCTTATCTGGCGCTTTAGAATGATGAATATAGAATTTCTTGTGGCCAAAGAAAATGCAAAATAAGAACTAACAAGTTCCAAAATTTAGCGACAGAGTAATTAATTGATGGCTTTCTCCAAATATCTGTTAAAATATTAATATAATAAATCATAGGATTTTTTTTAAATAAAATTATTTAGCAACAAGAATTTAGCACTTTCAAAGCAGCCACATGGGCTGTTGCCCAGAACTCCCTTAAAGATTGCTTTGCTGAGGCTGTTCGACATCTGTCAGCGTTTTCAGCATAAACCATCGGCTCAAAAAAATTCTTCAGGCTGAAACTTGATATATCAGGTCTCAGCTCAGGAGTTTTTATGTGTATTCAGGAAAATAACTTCAGCTGTTTTTAGGTTAGAGCTATAGAAAAAAATGCAATATCAAGACACACAATTAGTTTAGACATAACTAAAAAGAAAATGGACGTCTACCAACTAAAAATGAATGGAAAACATCCAAACCATTTGATAGTTGTGAAGTTTTCTTTACACCGTATTGCTGAAACAGGATGTCTTTATTGGAGCTATAGTGACCACATTCTTAGTAGGATAGTGTATGGAACTCTGCCCAACTTTAATTCCAGAGGTCAGAATGTGCCCACCTCTTGGCAGCTGAGGATGAATGGCTTAAGTGACAAATTCCAGTCGTTCAGCTTTCCAGATCATTGTACAGCCAGAGACTAACACAATAAACAGCATTTGCCAAAAGGCATCGTGATCCACTGGTGGGTTGTGGTTTTGCACAGCTTCGACATACATTATCTTGACGTCTAAAATTACTTCTCAGAGTACAGCTGTGTATGTGATACTGGACTTCATTCCACTGGATGATCCCATGTAGTCTAGTTACAAGAATGCACTTTTGAACCGAAAACTGTCACTACAAATCTCACTGAGAGTGCAAGAATTCATGAAGAGTCCCAGTTTACTGGTTTGTAAGGATTTGCCTGTGAAGGTACAGAGACAGTGTCTGAAAATTGTTATTGCATTCAAAATGAAAAAGTCATTTTAATGAGTGAACTACTGATTTTTTTATGTGAATGTTAATTGGAAATAGAAAGGCAGGGAATGAGCAGGCCGTTAGCATACCAGTCCTCTGTACCAGTATCTCTGTTGTAGAACTTCTTTGAACTAAACATTTCCTAAATCACTATAGCATTCCTGAGGGTTACCTCAGGGGAGAAAAAAAACACCTCAAAAACATATAAACGATTAAAACTGAACTAAAATGGAACCATGTTTTACAAACGTATATCCATGTGGCCCCCCGACCTAGTCCCGGAGTCCTCTGTTCCAATAGGATTTTCTTCCCCATAGAGATGGGGAAATGCCCCAGTTTTTCTGATTGATCTGTGCTGATCACACTGAACTTAGAGGTTTGAAAACTGACTTTCTATTCTACCTCTTCAACTTCTATTGTATGGCCTTGGAAAAAATCATGCATCTGTTTTGACTCTTGGTTTCTGAAAAAGGAAATAAGTCTAAGTAAGTCTGTCTATATGAAAACTCAAAACCTTGGGGTGCCTGGGCGGCTCACTCGGTTAAGTGTCCAATGCTTGCTTTCAGCTCAGGTCATGATCTCAGGGTTGCAAGATTAAGCCTCACGTCAGGCTTTGTGCTGAGTGTGGAGCCTGCTTAGGATTCTCTCTCTCTCTTCTCTCTCTCAAAAAAAAAAAAAACTCAAAACCAATTATATAAGTAAAACAATTTGAAAATTGTATACCTCTACTCTATACAAAGTATATATTCATATTAATAGGAATAGTACACAGGATTGTTACTAGCATCGAATGAATCTAGGCGTCTAAAGTACTTGGAACCCAAAATTTGGCACAAAAAAAAAAAATGGTGGTTAGGATGTAAATTCCTCTGAGTATCAACCTCTGATTCCACTTATTCATGGTTTACAAAGTGTTTTGCAAGGCTCAGTAGCTATTCTGAATAGCTAATAATAGTGTCAGCACATCGTAGTACTTAATGTATAGTGTGTCGATGGGTGTGTGTGTGTCTGCCTGTGGGATATAAATGTTTTGCTATAGAATATTTTGAAGTAAAAGAAAAGACTTAGCACCAATCAGAGTTCTCAAATCTTTATAATTCTAAATTGTTCTAAGCTTAGGAAAGGATCTTTTTTACAGGCATGTGGACTTTGATTTCAGCAGTTTTTAGACTAGCTGTCTTGACTTCAAAACATCTAGAAATTTTGAGGACAGTGTGAGAAGTGCTCTTTTAAATTTCTAATTGAGCACACAAGAAAGATGAGAAAACACTGTGGTGGCCAAAATAAAGAGGGAACAGGAAAGTAGAGGGTTAAGACTATGGTGAGGCCACAGCTGTCCTTGGGGTGTTTGCCATCACTGTACTCAAGAGCTTTTGGGTTTACACAGTCGTATGGGGATAGGGGAAAAGATGTCAGCCAGAACAAGTTGGAAAATTGAAACCAAGCCTTCTGCAGTAAGCAGGACCCTCCAAGATATACCCCTGCTAGAAGAATCTATCTACCAGGAATGGAAGAAAACAAAGTTATTTATCTCACCCTAAATTCTGGGTAAACAAACATCTTTGAGAATCCATTGTTAGAGAATCCATATGATTTGGGGGTCAAGTTTGTACCACTTACGTGGTCAAGCAGAATGAAAACTGAGATATTAACGTAAAGTGGCCCTGGGTGGAAGCCATTCTGGGAGCCCACAGAAACATAAATACTCTCTGAAGGTACACAGCCTCACACCAGTCCTAATAGGATTCACACAAATAAAGCCCAGTTGAACCTAAATACACAATCCAGCATTTAAAAGTACTCGGAAGGAAGGAAGGAAGGAAGGAAGGAAGGAAGGAAGGAAGGAAGGAAGAAAAAAGAAAGAAGGGAAGAAAAGAAAAGAAAAAAGACAAGACAAGACAAAAGAGAAAAAGAAACCATCGTGAGTGAGTCAAGAGAATAACAAACTGGAGTGCCTGGGTGGCCTAGTCGGTTAAGTGTTTGACTTCAGCTCAGGTAATAATCTCACGGTTCATGAGTTCAAGCCCCACATTGGGCTCTGTGCTAAAGCACAGAGCCTGCCTGAGATTCTCTCTCTACCTCTCTCTCTCCCTCCCTCTCCCTCCCTCTCCCTCCCTCTCCCTCTCCCTCTCTGCCCCTCCTATGCTCTTTCTCAAAATAAATTAAGATAAACTTTAAAAAATCTTTTTAAAATAAGAGAGAATAACAAACAATAGAAAAGAGTTTGGATTATGTTTAAATGTTTAAATAGAGCAAATCACAAACTTGAGAAAAGAACAACTTTTTTAAAAAGACAATGTAGGGGCGCCTGGGTGGCTCAGTCGGTTAAGCATCCAATCTTGGCTCAGGTCATGATCTCGCGGTCCGGGAGTTCGAGCCCCCCCATCGGGCTCTGTGCTAACAGCTCAGAGCCTGGAGCCTGTTTCAGATTCTGTGTCTCCCTCTCTCTATGACCCTCCCCTGTTCATGCTCTCTCTCTGTCTCAAAAATAAATAAAACGTTAAAAAATTAAAAAAAAAAAGACAATGTATATTTTTTGAAGAACCAAATAGAACTTTTAGAAATGAAAAATGGTGATTGAAGTTAAAACTTCACAAATAGATTAAACAGCTCAAGAGAGACTAAGTGAAATAGATTGTATACAGTAGCATTCTGATAAATGTTTAATAATTATTTCTCCAGGGAAGTAGAAAAAAGTCCCTGTAATTTAACATTGCCAGTTTCTATTCTGTATCTACTCCTACAATGGCCAATTTTTTTTTTAATTTTTTTTCTTTTTTTCAACGTTTTTTTTTTAATTATTTATTTTTGGGACAGAGAGAGACAGAGCATGAATGGGGGAGGGACAGAGAGAGAGGGAGACACAGAATCGGAAACAGGCTCCAGGCTCTGAGCCATCAGCCCAGAGCCTGACGCGGGGCTCGAACTCACGGACCACGAGATCGTGACCTGGCTGAAGTCGGACGCTTAACCGACTGCGCCACCCAGGCGCCCCTACAATGGCCAATTTAAATCACCAGTGTGATGACAGTGAATGCAGAATTGGGAATAGATACTGTCAATTGGTTCCCATATGCTGGCACATGCTAGTTCCTACACACGACTGGCTGCATAACTGAATAAATCACCCAGAATGCAGCATAGAGAGACAGAGAGATAGGAAAGATATGAGACATGAAAGATAGCATGAGAAAGTCTAACACATGTTTAATCATCATTCTAAAAGAGAATGGGAGAGTAACTAAAATTTTTCCAAAATTGATAGAAGTCATGAATTCTAAGATCTAGGAAAACCACAGATAACATACAGCTGTACGTTGTAATGAAACTGCCAAACACCAAAGACAAAGAGACGATCTTAAAAGCATCCAGAGAAAAAGGAGAGATAAACTTCCAGGGAACAAAAATTAAGGCTTCTTAAGAGCAACAATGGAAACCAGAAATAATGGAATAATTTTCAAAGTATAGAGAGAAGAATATTGTTAACCTAGAATTGAATAACCTAATTAAAGCATTATTTTAAAGTGAGGGTATAATAAAGACATTTTTTTTTTTAAAAGGTGATGGGAGATGATATGGGAAGCCCTACCCTAGCAGTCCAAACCACTCATAGGACCGTTATTTTATTTTTTTTAAATATCTGATGACAAGGTTTTAGAGGGTCAGAATCTTCAACGTTTATTTTATTTTTGGGACAGAGAGAGACAGAGCATGAACGGGGGAGGGGCAGAGAGAGAGGGAGACACAGAATCGGAAGCAGGCTCCAGGCTCCGAGCCATCAGCCCAGAGCCTGACGCGGGGCTCGAACTCATGGAGCGCGAGATCGTGACCTGGCTGAAGTCGGACGCTTAACCGACTGCGCCACCCAGGCGCCCCAAGACATTTTAAACAACAAACAGCATTTACCACCAACAGATGCACACAAAAAGAACTTCTTAAAGAAGTATTTTAGGAAGAAGGATAATGATCCATAAGAAATATGGACAAAATGGGGTGCCTGGGTGACTCAGTCAGTTAAGTGTCCAACTCTTGATTTCAGCTCAGATCATGATCTCACGATTCATGGATTCGAGCCCTGCGTTGGGTTCTGCACTGATGGTGTGGAACCTGTTTGGTATTCTCTCTTCCTCCCTTTCTCTACTTGGGATTCTCTCCTCTGTCTCTGCCCTTCCCCTACTCACTCGCTCACATATACTTTCTCTCTGTCAAAAATAACTAACTGTTAAAAAAAATATATATGGACAAAGAAAGGGATAAACATTTAGGTAAATCTAAGCCAACATGAAAACAACAATAATAATAATGTCTGGTAATTAAAAGCCATGTGAATAGTGAGTTTTATTTCCCCACAAAACTAAACAGTTTATTATGTACTTAATTATATTACCACTTAGTTTTAATTGTCTTTTGTTCACCTGTGCCTCGTAAAACAATCAGAAAAACAATGTTAAAGCACTTTAGTAAAAGATTTACTTGTTTTACTCCAAATTATACCGTGGTAAGCATAACAAAAGTTGGGGTGGGTTTTTAGTTTACAATGAAATATCCATAAGTATCTCTAAGAAGAAAACACACTCCTCTGTGCACGTCCTCTACTCTCACACAACTCTGCTGCACATCACTGCATCTGAAACTAGATGTGTGCATTTTCCACCTATTAAGCAATTCTGTGACACCAGATTGGTCCTACAATTTAACTCAATTCTGACACTACCTACCAGAAGATGGCACGTCAGACCTCACAGATTAAGGGTTCAATTCCCTAAGAGTGCTCCACTCTCTCACCCAACTTCAGACACCAATCAAAAGTTCAGGTTGTCACCTGTGCTTCTGACCAACCTGCCAAATAATTCAGAAGTCCCTACAACCCCCTGTTGTGGTTTGATAATTTGCTAGAGCAGCTCAGATAACTCAGAAAACAGTTTACTTACTAGATTAGTGGTTTACTATATAAGGACTTAACTCAGGAGTAGCCAGATGGAAGACATGCACAGGGCAAGGTATGTGGGAGGACACCAAGTGTCCTTGCCCTCTCTGGGCATACCCCTTTCCCAGTACCTGCACATATTCACCAACCTGGAAAGTCTCCAAACCCCACCCCCTTTTTTTATGGAGGTTTCATTACAGAGGCTCAATTGATTAAATCATTGGCCGTTGGCTATTGGCGATGAACACAATCTCCAGCACCCCCCACTTCCCCAGAGGTGAGGGGGATGAAGCTGAAAGTTCCAACCCTGTAATCAATCACGGTTGGTTCCACTGGTAACCAGCCCCCATCCTTAGGTGCTTTCCAAAAGCCTCCTCATTAATATAAACACAGGTGTGGTTGAAGGGGCTTGTTGTCAATAACAAAGGACACTTTTGTGTCTGACTCTTATCACTTAGAAAATTCTAAGGGTTTTGAGAGCTCTGTGCCAAGAACAAGACCAAGACCAAATGTATATTTTTTATTATAAATCACAATCTCACAATACTTCCGATTTCAAAAAATATATATCTTGTTGATCCTGAGCATTCAGTTATGTGAGTTCTATTATTTACCAGGGATTTCCAATTTAGGGTGAAGTGGGAAAGACATATTTTATTGCAGTTTATAGTTGTGAAAATTTTATCCCCCAAAACACTGGAAGTTCAGAGCCTTTGTTTCTCCCAACCCACATGGTGGTGACTTTTTACCACTAGGAGACTTATGGACTCACTCTGACTGACAAGCAAAGGTAGAATTATTTTATACTATTAAAAAATTTTTTTTTCAATGTTTGTTTATTTTTGAGAGAGAGGAGACAGAGCATGAGTGGAGAGGGGCAGAGAGAGAGAGGGAGACACAGAATCTGAAGCAGACTCCAAGCTGTAAGAATAGAGCCCAAAGTGGGGCTTGAACTCATGGACTGCCAGATCATGACCTGAGCTGAAATCGGACGCTTAACCGACTAAGCCACCCAGGCACCCCTATCCTATTTTCCCATTAAAGGAACTGACAGCTTCTTGGAGAAATTCAGGACTGGAGAAAGTACAAAAAGACCGCAGAATACCTTATGTTGTCAGAGGGTAAAGAAGTACTCAAAAAATGATGGGAACATATTTAAGGATACAGGAGACAACTTGAGGGAGGCTTCTAGTGACTAAATCTGGGACAATGTCGGCAACAAAAATTATGACCGTAATGGATTATAACCCATAGAATAAAATAAGAAACTATACTTCTGTAAATCAATCACTGAGTAACTAAATGAAGAAGGGAAAGCTCTTCCTTACGTATAATTCCAAGTGATACTATTAGAAGAGAAGCTAGAAAATCCCCATTTGCAAAACACCGTAGTAGTAATTGTTTCTCTCAAGACTCATCAATGGATGCTAACATTAGTAGGTGAAAGTATGATGAGAAACAGGATAGTTACATTCTCTCGAAGTAGCATGCAAATAATACTTCTTAATTCTAGAAAGGAAAAGAATAGAAATGTTACAGTGGAGAAACCTGGTATACACCATCTTAACCATCACTAGCAACAGGACAGACTGATATCACATGTCTCCTGAGGTAATGCATTGAGAAAGATACATCATTTATGTGGCTTTAGTAGGGAAAAAATGCATAACCTAAGTTTAATTATGAGGAAACATCAGATAAACTCGAACTGAGAGACACCATAAAATAACTGGCCAATACTTTTCAAAATTTCCTGACTGACCGTGATTGTGTGGTTTCAGACGATGTTAACGTTTAAGGAATCTGGGTCAAGAGTATACAGGAATTCTTTGTATTAGTTTTGCAACCTTTTTGTAAAACAAATTCTTTCAAGATGAAATTTATTTTAAAAAATCAAAGATAGGGTTGTGATAGTTTTCCTAGGCCTCTCCATCCTCCCTCATTCTCAGAAAGGCCCATTTATTAGTTACCTCCTCTGTCCAGAGATATCAGTGTATGGCTTCAGTAGAAGAGGGCCAAGTGCAAGGCTTAAAAGGAAGGAAACAGTTGGAGTCTGAAGCACAAGGTCCCTACTGTGTTGAATCCGTGTAGTAGAGGCTATTAAAGTGCCTCCCTCTCACCCCCTCTCCCTCTACCTCCATACTCCACTCCCCAGACTGCTTTTAATCCTATTGGGAGGATATACAGGGAGAAAGGAAGAAAAAATAATGAATGGCTGTATTCCTTGGCACATGAAGAACAGTTTCCCTTTCGGGGTTTCAAGAATAAAAAATGAGAGGCTTTAAATCTTGCTAACTTGTGCAAGAATGCGTGTGTGTGTGTGTGTGTGTGTGTGTGTGTGTGTGTGTGTGTAGGTAGGTAGGTAAAATGTAAACTACCACTGTGGAAAGGATAATGCTGATTTTCAAAATCTACCCAAGCAAAGGAAAGCGTCATTCCAGAATAAGGTATGTTAGAGGCCAGTGGGAAAAAAGACAGCAGATGATTTTGTTTAGCGTGGGGTGAATTAGGAAATACCCTTTTCATAGCTAACTCTGAAGAGATGAGCTGTTGTTGCCAAGATGTGTTTATCAAATGTCTAGGCTATCTCACAGGATGTGAGAGTTGGTTTAGCTGCGTAAAATAGTTCTGTATTTTTATTTTAGCCAAGGCTCTCAGTCAGCTCCCTCCCCACCAAAGTGAAAAGGCGCAGCGGCAGCAGCGAGGAGGACAACAACAAAACCTGATTGAATGTTGGCAGGAAGCCTGTTGCAATCCAGCCTTGCTTTTTAAAAGGAATCTCTCTCAGTTTGATGCGTCTTGTCTCACCAGTGAGCTGCAGACTGCTTTTCTTAAGATAGATTGGAGTGAAAAAAAGAGTATTGCCATTGGTAATTCCTTCTACTTCAAAAAAACAAAAGCAAAAAACAAAAACAGAAAATGAGTGGGCAGAACATCCATGCTGTTGTTAACGCCCTCCCGGGAGCAACAGGCTATGGAAATGGTGCAAGGAAAAGCCACAGATAGAGCAGTAGGGTGTGAATTCAGACCACATGCCTCACTACTGATGCTGCTTTCTGGAGCGGTTTTGTTTTCGGTAAGCTGGCCTCCTTCCGGTTGATCCCATGACATGCTGGGATTGCACCAGGTCGCCCCTCTGTGACTCAGACAGGGAAGAGGGCATCACCGAATTTACATTAAAAATAAGATACGTGTCTGGACACCCCACCCCCCACCCGACACACACTTCATCAGCATCAAGTTGTGCCGTTCCCTCTGTAAGTGATGGGCACTGCTGGCAGTCAGTGTTGTTTTTGGCTTGAGGCCTTACAGACCAGCCAGCCGTTGTGTAAGCATGGTCTGTCTGAATTGCTCTGGGGCTAACTGCCTTCTTAGAAGTTCTCTTGCTGCTCATTATTCTGCCAGCAAGACATTACCATTATTAATTTAAATTCCTCCATCTACGTTTTCTGTACTAGAAGATAATGAACTATAGAGAATTCTAACTCTGTAAATCTTCAAGATTCTTTTGGTCTTCATTTCTGTAATTTGGGATTGGGGTTTTAAACCAGTGTAGAACTTGTAAATTTGCTAAATTTAAACCAGAATTTGGGGGTGGGGTTAATAACTATTCTGCTAATGCTGTTTTTAAAACTTCTGGTGTGTGTGCCTTTTTATTTTTTGCTCATCATATGGTCTATTCAGAAAATTAAAAAAAAAAAAACACTAAGTAGCTCTTGGCAGAAGGTCAAAACCAGCATTGCAGGGAAGGTATTTAAAAGTCTTTTAAGTGTGGCTATTTGTATAAGCAATAACTGAACATTTCTTATGACTAGGGAGGACTATTTTCACAGTCTTTCATGGAAATATTTCTAGATGATTTCTGTGGCTCTTTTCCTTGAGCTCATTTATTTGCTTTTGCTTCAGAACAGAGCATTTTAATGAGCAGTTTTATGAGCCTAACCTGCGTTCTGCAAGCTTTACATGACTGGATTCCTGTTACACATAACCTTTGCCCTATTTTCCATTAAAACACAAAACTTTCCTTTAATCAACTTCGTACTAAGACCTTGGAGGAAAAAATGCAACAGATAGTTTGGTTTACTATTCGGCCCACTAAAATTAATATGTTTTTTAAATACTTATTGTTTCCTTATAGTTCCAAAAATTATACATACTAATATTTTAACCACAAATTCCTTTATTTTCTAAGGTGCTTATTTCCTAAGCATCTTAGGTAAATAACTCAGTTAGCTGTCTTTAAAATCCATTGAGGCAAGTGCAAAGACAAGATGAGCCCCAAATCATTCTGGAAATAGGAATTTTTAAGAAATGCATAGTTTTCTCAGTCCTACATATAACTGCCAGTGTCGGGAGCTTCCTTCTCATGGCAAAGCTGAACGACCATCTGATGCATGCCGGTTCCTTCTCTTTGTGTTTTAACTCAAATGTAGAACAACTATTTTCCATTTTATACGTCATATCCTAGATCCGTTTGTATGGAACAGTTTTCTTTTCTCTAACCAGAAAAATCCACATTTGTTGAATTTTTCTTTCTTTTCCAGTGATTTAATCAGTATTATTGATATCTGCTAAACATTCAAGTTCTCCCTTTCATTTGAGCAGTGGTGCCCCAAACAGGATGCAGAGCCCCTGGAAGGGTCTAGGGGGTTCTGAGAACAATGGAGCCATTGTTGTGTGGCACACTCAGCTCCCCTCTTGGTCACGCATTCCAGCCATGTTTGTCTTTTAAAACTATACTTCGGATTTAAGGTAGTCTGTGGTTCCTTATAACACCTAGCTCTTTTTCTGCCCTGCTTACTTCAGCCAATCTGTCCTCATCTTATAATCCTGTTTACTTTTTCTTTTTAGGACAAGGAGGGCACTCTTTAAAACACAGTGAAGTAAGTTTAGGGAAAATGAAAGGAAATCTACTTCACACAGCAGGTTATAAACTTATGGAGCTCTTTGGTCCCAAAAGGTGGTGCTGGCAGGAAATGTAAATGAATTCAAAAACCTCTTAGCCAAATTTATGAATGAGAGCCATAAATGGCTACTAAGAAAACCAGGGCTAAGCCTGATTTTTACAGTTGGAGTCAGAGAGGTGCTCCAAGGCCTCCCACAGGAGGTCTCTTGTGATCAGCTGAAATGACTGACCTTGGGTCTGGCCAAGATGAGATTTCCTGAGCGTCCTGTGTCCTCTCGGCACTTGTCTCTCCTCTGTCGCACTTGGCCTCAGAAAGACCCTGCAAGTCTGTTGTGGGGTAGGCAACTTTCTTTTTGAAATAACTTTTTTTTTTTTGTAAAGTTTATTTTACCGTTCAACCATCTGCCTACCACAGTGCCAATTATGACTGTCAGGGAATAATGACGTCTGTCCAGTGGAAACTAGCTGAGATCACATTTGGATCCTAAAACATAGATACTTTCTTTTATGTAAAGTCAGATCCTTCTTTTTCCTGGGAATTTTCAGACCTGAGACCATAAATAGCATTTTTACTTCATCCTGTACTCTATCCTCAGTAGAACCTTCAGTCCCCTAACCCCTTCTGCTTTTCCCCATCTGTATCTCCTTACTGCAGGGTTGCTCACCTGGGGACACTTTTAAAAACACAGATGCTCCAGGCCTCAGCCCAGATCAATTAAATCACAGTCTCTGTGGGCCGGGCCCAGGCATCAGTATCCTTCAAAATCATACCAGGCTATTCTTGGCAACCGAACTGAGAACCTGGCCTGACAGCTTGTGTTAGTTTCTTTCCTCAACCTGAACGCCGGCTCATCATCTCAGTGTCCTCTGAGGCATCATTGTGCCACACCCCCACCCTCCCATGTTAAATGTTTGTTACTGAATATGGTAACGCTCACTGCACCAGGCATTGTGGACTGGTCTTTATGCTGTCTTCTTTCTCTGTCCTTCTAACTATGAACTCCTACTAAAAGAAAATTTGCTGCAAAAACCTGGTCCTTGCAAATTTATGGTACCCAACATTTAAAGGAACTTTTCCTCCTCTTACCTCTTTTTGACTCACCTGGCACCTGCTCCAAATCTGATCTTCCCTTCACATCCATCCCTCACTTTCCTTCTAGGCAGGCATGTTGCCTCTCCCTCTGGGAGAGCACTGAGGTGAACCGGATGAAGCTGCCAATACCCTTATCTTCATTCTTCCCCATTCTCTTCTTGGCCTTCCCTTAAACCTTCAAGAAGAAAGATGCCGCTTTCATTTATCGAGCACTGTAGAATAGTAACTGCAGTGCATTAAAAACAGTGGAAAAAGCCTAGTAGAAAGCAATCAATAATATTCATGGGAAAAAATGTAAATTTTTAAGAAGAAGAAACATTTAAATAAGCTATGAATATGTAGGAAGGAGAGATCAATTTTAATTAATTTCTCTAGGGAAGGTTATATCACATAGGCGGTAACATATAGACCAGACCTGGAATAACAGAAAGATTTTAGCAGTCAGATTTTTAGGCAAAAGGGCATTCACATTCAAGGGGCAGCATGGCCAAAGGCACCAGGTTGTGGTGTGCATGGTTTGATCTGGAAATAGTGAATGGCTAGGTATAGCTGGAATATGATATAGAAGGAAGATCTTTCTAAATATTCCTCCTTTACCAATACACTAAATCTCATTTGCTTTTGACACCATCTAAAATCTCATGTACACAACTGCCTTCTCTGGTATCTTTCACCTTTTGTCTACTGGCTCCCTTTTTTAACTTCATGTTAAACACATGTCTTTCCTCCCCTATAAGAAACATTTTGTGACCGGGTACCTGGATATATACCATGCCATTTCTACCGTAGACCATAATTGGCCTCCCTGCTTCCAGTCCTTCCCTCCTTACATAAATGTAGCCTGAAAACGGCCGCCATATTAATCTTCCTAAAACACCATTTGATCATACCCTTTCTGGTGACATTGCATGCCCACCATGTCGCATCTCCTCTCTTTGGCCTAACTTGAACTCTCCACAACAGGCCACTCATTTCACAATTCAAATGTGTCTCCTTCCAGTCAACATGCTTTTACCATGCACTCCCAAATATTTCCCCAAATATATCAAGCTAATGTCTACCTCCATTCCTTTTGTTCCCCTTGCCTGCATGTCTTCTGGATGTCTGCATGTCCCAATACAACCGGGCCAAGTCTCACATGCTTTCTCTCTGTCTGGCTCCTGAAAACTCTAGAATAATCACTGTTTTCTTGGAAAACTGATTATACTAAGAGGCTTTATCATAGCACTTAGCATTTATTGCACGCTGTGATTAGGACACCTTGTGTCCTGCCTGTTAATCTGCTCCTCCCCAAATAGATGGTAAACTTCTTAAGAGAACAAATTGTGTTGTGTTCCTCCCTTTAACTTCTCAGGGCACCTAGTACATTTCTCATTCTATGTTGTATGCTTAATATATAACATAGATTAAGTGTAACAATTATCTATTTAATAAACCAGTTTAGACCAAGATAAATACTCTACAAAGAGGACAACAGGAAATAGTGTTTATGCTGTGTATAAGGGGCTCATTTTCTACTCTACAATATTAGTATCTAGTCTGCATATCAATTTTGATGTAGTTGCCTCTCCCTAACTCAAAAAGAGTCACTTAAAAAGTAATAATTGAGTAGGGGTGCCTGAGTGGCTCAGTCAGTTAAGCGTCCGACTTCAGCTCAGGTCATCATCTCATGGCTCGTGAGTTCAAACCCTGCATCAGGCTCTATGCTGACAGCTCAGAGCCTGGAGCCTGTTTCTGATTCTGTGTCTCCCTCTCTCTCTCTCCCCTCCCCCCACTCACACTCTGTCTCTCTCAAAAATAACTAAACATTAAAAAAACTTTTTAAAAAAGTAATAATTGAGTCTAGAGATGTAAGTACCACATTATAGGAAACACAGGTGGTAGAAGAACCCATGAAATGATATCCAGGTGGATTAAATATGTCAAATCCAAACCGGGAAGTTGGGTAGAATCTACAGGACAAATGACCTGCTCCCACTCCTCCCGCCTTTTTGAACAAAAACAATAGATTTCAAGGCAAAAAGAAAGAGAATGAGTTAGAGGAGAAGCCCATAGATTAAAATAAACCTAAGAAATGTATCTACCCCTCATAGTATATGGACTTATTTGGATTCCAGTTCCAACACATAAACTTTAAATCAGTTTTTTCAAAGACAGTTGGGGAAGTATACTGTGAACACTGGCCCTTGAACAAAGTGGGGTTTAGGGGAACCATGCACCCTGTGCAGTATAACTCTCGACTCCTTAGAAACTTAACTACTAATAACCTGTTGAGTAGAAGCCTTACCATTAGTATAAACCATCAATTAACACATATTTTGTATGTTCTGTGTATTATATACTTTATTCTTACAACAAAGTAAGGTAGAGAAAAAATATTTTTTTTTAACTTTTTTTAAAGTTTATTTATTTTTGAGACAGAGAGAGACAGAGCATGAATGGGGGAGGGTCAGAGAGAGAGGGAGACACAGAATGTGAAACAGGCTCCAGGCTCTGAGCAGTCAGCACAGAGCCCAACGTGGGGCTCGAACTCACGGACCACGAGATCGTGACCTGAGCCGAAGTCGGACGCTTAACCGACTGAGCCACCCAGGTCCCCCAAGAAAATATTATTTATAAGGAAGAGAAAATACATTTACAGTATTCTATACTGTGTTTATAAAAAAAATGTGTATAAATGGACCCACATGGTTCAAACCAGTGTTGTTCAAGGGTCAACTATGTTCGTCAAGTTAAGAAATGATTAATATTTTTCGGTGTGATAATAGTATTGTGGTTATGTTTTCTAAGGGTCCGTTTCTTTTAGGAATGCATACTGAAATATTTACAGGTAAAATGACACGATGTTGGAGTTTACCTCAGAGTAGTTGGGGAATATAGAGGGAGCAAGGACAGCCATGTGGCGCATTGTTGAAGCTGAGTAATGAGCACCTAGAGGTTAATTTCTGTTATTCTCATTACTCTCTCTACTTTTACATATATTTGAATTTTCCCAAATGAAAGGCTTAAAAAGTAGTCACTGATATTAAATGATTCTTATTAAATATTTTTTGTGTGGCAGTGGTATTAAGGTTGTTTTTTGAAAAGGAGTCCTTATCTTTTAGAAATACCAACAGAAGGCCTGCCCGGGTGGTTCAGTCAGTTAAGCGTCCAACTTTGGCCCAGGTCATGATCTCATGGTTCATGAGTTCAAGCCCGTGTCGGGCTCTATGCTGACAGCTCAGAACCTAGAGCCTGCTTCGGATTCTGTGTCTCCTCCTCTCTCTGCTCCTCCCCCACTCATGCTCTGTCTCTCTCTCTGCCTCTCAATAATAAATAAACATTTTTTAAAAATTTTAATTGTTTTAATAAAAATGAATTTAAAAATACTAACAAATATCAATGTGTGAAATGATAGAAATATATTTATAAGTTACTATGGTTTTTAAAAAATATAGTAAACAAAAACACAAAATGTTTACATTGTCATTGAAAAAATTTCTTTTTTATTTATTTTAATTTTTTAATGTTTATTTATTTTTGAGAGAGAGAGACAGAGCATGAGTGGAGGAGGAGCAGAGAGAGAGGGAGACACAGAATCCGAAGCAGGCTCCAGGCTCTGAACTGTCAGTACAGAGCCTGACGAGGGGCTTGAACCCATGAACTGTGAGATCATGACCTGAGTCAAAGTCAGATGCTTAACCGATTGAGCCACCCAGGCGCCCCTTGAAAAGATGTCTTATCCCCAGGAACACATCCCTAAACCCCAAAAGTCAAGAAACAATAATCCTTTAGGTTATATAAGGCCTGTCCTGTTTTTACCTAAAGATTACCCATTTCCAAATAAAACTATGAGTTATGCATCCTGTAGATGAGTACATACAGAAGAGTAAAAACAACCAAACACTGGGCTGTGAGTACTCATAGTCCTTAAAGGTACAGGATTTGTCACAAGAGTAGTGGCTTTCAAAACCATTTGTTTTTTTTCCAGTTACCAGCAGCCCTCAGTGGCTGTGCATTGAGACATGCGTAAACAGTCCTACGGTTTTTAAAACCTTCAAGCTTTCCCCAATACCAGTTCATCCTTAGCCCTCTGACAAACTTTTCAATGAACCATGCATTATTAGCAAACTTATCTGATTTGGGGAAGAAGGAGATCTTGTCTCTGTGATTAAGATACTCATGAGCAACAAAATGATCATTAAGCTAATATCAGATCCCAGCTGAAGGTCTGGAAAATCTGTAAGTTAGAAGAATCGTTTGTGCAGGGAGAAGAATGACGTGTGCTACCAACACCATCATCATTTCAGGTGGATTCCTGTAGAGCATATAACTCTATCTTCTTGTCATCCTAAAGTCATAAATGTTCACTGAAGTTTGTCCTTATACTGACAAATATCTCAGTCAAAATTAAAATTCGCTGTACAACCTATTAATGAGATCATTTTATGGTCTCTCAATATCTCATTTGATGCCAAGACCAAAGGAAAATACAAATCTGAACACTTACCTAGGAAACATAGGATTTATCAGGTAGCCATTCTGAGAATATGAATCTAATGTAAACATTTTTATCAGAATGAATCAGCAATATTGTTTTAGCAGTGGAATTGGAACTTAAGAATAAGATTTTTAAGTAATCATTCATAAAGTTTTTAAAAATAAACATATTTTTTTAGAACTTAAAAAACCATTTTATATAAAAGATATAATATCATGTTGCTACTCCGTACTTACACTGTCCAGGGCAATAGCCACTAGCTGCAGATGGTTACTAAACCCTTGAAGCATGGATGGTCCATGTTGAGATATGCTTTAAGTACCTATTTGATTTCAATACTCTGTACCAAAAAAAAAAAAAAAAAGGATGTATCACATCAGTGACTTTTATATTAATTATATATTGCATTTGTGTGCTAGAGCTGCTGTAACAAAATAAAGTGGCTTCAACAACAGAAATTTATTTTCTCACAATTCTGGAAGCTAGAAACCTGAGATCAAAGCAAAATATCAGCAGGGATGGTTTCATCTGAGGCCTCCATCCTTGGTTTGTAGATGGCTAACTTCTTTCTGTGTCATCACATGGCCTTCCCTCTGTGTACGCCTGTGTCCAAATAAGGACACCAGTCATAGTGGATTATGGCCTACCCTACTGGTCTCATTGTAATTTAATTACCTCTTAAAAGATCATATTTCATAATATAGTCCCATTCTGAGGGACTCGGAGTTAGGATTCCAACAAATTTGGGGTGGATAGAACTCAGCCCTTAAATATGTCAAAAAGGGGCACCTGGGTGTCTCTGTTGGTTAAGTGTCCAACGTCAGCTCAGATCATGATCTCGTGGTTTGTGAGTTCGAGCCCCACGTCAAGCTCTGTGCTGACAGCTTGGAACCTGGAACCTGCTTCAGATTCTGTGTCTCCCTCTCTCTCTGCCCCTTCCCCTGCTCGTGCTTTGTCTATGTGTTTCTCTCTCTCAAAAGTAAATGAATATTTAAAAAAATAAACATTATAAAAATGCATTTCACTTGCTTGTTTTACTTTTTTTTAACACGGCTACTGAAATGTGACTTGCGCTTTATTTCTACTGGACAGTGCTGTATTTTATCTCTTTGGGATGTTAAAACACTATCATTACCTGTTGGAGGAGTAAGAAAAAGTTCTAATTTTTAAAAATTTCTCACTTTCTCTTTAATTTCACTTTTAGTACTCAGTTTCACTGAGAAATTGTTAATGAGCAAAAGCAGTGAGGTGGTGTATAAAGAGCAGGAAATGTACACAGGGGACATTTCAGTCTTACCATCTGTTTCAGTCTTACTATCTTTATTATCTTTAGGCACATCCTTTCCCCTCTCTGTATTTTCATTCCTTCTTCCTAAAGAAAAATTATAGTAATGGCTGACATTTATTGAGTGTTTATTATGTGCCAGGCACTCTTCTGAATTTCTACGCTGGCAATTTATTTAATCCACTCAATACTCCTTGAGAGGAAATAATTATAATAGGTACAATTATTACTCTATCTGACAGAAAACTGAAGTACACAGAGATTAATCAACCTACCCAAGTTAACAGGGTTAACAAGTGATGGAACCGAGTGGTCTCTGTCACATCCTTTATTCCCTCATATGCTTCTATTTCTGTAAGATTCTTTTGAGGACCAGTTGAGATGGTGTGTGCGAGCACATTTAAAAATTATTGGCCATTAATTGTTTTGCCTTTTCATAGAAATATTACAGAAAAAGCTATTGTTTTTCTCTTTTGACTAGCAGATCTACTTATCTTCTTTGACTGCCTGATAATTTTAGAGCTAAAAGAAGTGACTGTGTCTGTGTTTTTGACACATTATTGAATCACAGAATCTTTGGAAGGATTCATCCATTCTAGCTCACCTTGCTCATTGTAGCTCTGGTTTTTTCTAGCATGCCCAGAAGAGTTTGCTTGAATTCTTGTAGTTAATAGGTGCTCCCCAGTCACATGACATTTCTGAATGGCTCTGACTGCTTATATTAAGCTTACGTGCACCTTTCTTTCCTTATGGTCACAGAATGTTAGAGCTGAAAGGGCTTCCAGAGAGGAAGTCAGTGATTCTCATACTCAGGTAGGCAGTGAAGGACCTGGCGCATTTAGTCTAATAAGCCGACAAATATTTATTGGTAAGATTGTAGCCCAGTTTCTCTCTCTGTTTTAGAAAACACTCTCAAAGAAAGAGTTTGCAGGGCAATTTTTGAATTTTTAAAAAAAATTTTATGTTTATTGATTGTGAGAGAGAGAGAGAGAGAGAGAGAGAGAGAGAGAGCACAAGCAGGGGTGGGGCAGAGAGAAAGGGAGAGAGAGAAAGAATCCCAAGCAGGCCTCACACTGCCAGCACAGAGTCCAATGTGGGCTCGATCTCATGAACTGTGAGATCATGACCTGAGCCAAAATCAAGAGTCAGACATTCAACCAACTGAGCCACCCAGGCACCCCTGCATTTTTTTTAACCAAGCTCGTATTTATGAATTTTGTAACCTCATGTAAGTCATTTATGTCATTTACATCAATTATCTCAAGTTACACATTTAATTTCTGTTGAGCACTTAACTGTATGTCAGGCACCATGCTTAAGTACCTTTTCTACATTACCTTATTTGGTCTGTACACCTGCTCTGCCCTATAAAATGTGTTTGATGCTAATATTACCCCCTCCCATGGAACAGAAATTAAGGCCTAGAGAGGATGACTAACTTCTTAACTTTAATTTTACTGAGGTCACAAAGCTAATTAGTGACAAAATCAAGATATGAATATAGGGCATCTGATTCTATAGTTCATAGTCTTAATTGCAATTCTAAATCATTGCTCAAACAGAAGTGGTTTGGAAACTTGGGGTAATCTACTAGAGTCAGGTAGATTTTTTTTAAACTTGTATTTGAGGAATGCTACAAACGTGTGTTTGATCCAGATATTTTTCTTGTGGTTCCTTTGATTTGGGAGTTCTATAGACTTGGTAGAATGTGTTACTTACAGTAATATGGAAACTATGGTTAAATCAGAAAAAAGTTTTGTTGAAATGGCAGGAATTATTATTCAGAATTATTTCATTTATTTTAATGCCCTTTAAATCTTAATCACACATATCATCTTGATGTTGTGTAAAGCTATCTTTAGATTCTACCTTAAGCCATGTGCATTCAGTTTTTAGCTCTCCAAAAATTGGTATCATGCCTTTTCCATTTTATACATATTCCCAGATATTTTATAAGCAGTTGTGGAATATTGCTAGAAATTGTATTGAATCAGATGGATAATGTTGCCACATCTCTTTTTGATGCCTTTGGCCACCAGTGTAGTATGAAATTTCATGATGATAATTTCAAAGAGGTTTTACTCTTTAATTCAGAAATCATTATACCTATTTTAATTTGAAAGAATTTCTGTGGATTGAGTAGACATAAACAATTGCCAGGGGCAATATTATAGTCCTTACTAATAATAACATTTCTAGGAATTTTGAAGCCATGGTTAGGAAAAAAGAAATTTGGGGGAAATTGTGAATACATGCAGTAATATGTTTTCTTAACAATATTTACATATTCAATCTAAAGTTACCTTGTTATTCTATACAGGAACATCTTGATCTCGTCATAAAAAGCATTATTTGAAATTATAATCTCATCAGTGTTTAGTAGTGGTTATAGTCTGATTTCTGCATCTAAACTACTTTAAAAACAGTCTAGAGGAAGAAAGTTTTTAAGAAACCACATCAACTTTTTCTCTTATACCTCGAGTCATATTTACAAATTTTATTAACACAGCCCTCAGTACAGTCTTATGTATATAAATTTTAAAATACTACAGATTTTCTTCTAATAATAATTGCACCTACCAAGGTTACCTTAGAGTACTTTTGATTTTTATTATAAATGCTGCCATAAGTTGCTGGTCTTTAATCAATCTTGCCTTTGTTAATTTTTACCACGTTGTGAGAAGTGGGCATAATTTGAAGCAATATATATTTGTTTTCTATATATTACATCCTCCATATTTTTAAACAGGCAACACACACACACACATACACACCCCACATACATACACACACCATTTCAAGAAAAGGATAGAAAGAAGTAAAAAAATAAACTCCAGACCCAATGGTTATTACTTCCAGCATGTAGATCTCTGTCCTATCAATCTTATTTTCAAAACTCATCTTCAGTATATTTTGATCTTACCATCTTCATGAATTTCTATTTTATGCAAACTAAAAGTTTGCCTATAGTGAAACAAATTCCTTTACATTTTAGTTTCTCTCTTAATTGGGAATGAGTATTATGAAGACAGAAATTCTATTTCTGGCAGCTTTGGAAGTACATTTCCAGTTCTGGGGCACATCCATGCTGGCTGTTTGGTGACCCAGAACAGATGTGGTCCAGTGCTATCACCAGAAATATTCTCTCTTTGAATATTAGAAATAAGAGGTTGAATATTCTAAACAAGAGGTTTAGAAACAACAGCTCAACCTGGCAAATTTGTTCTGATTTTACATTAATCTTTCTTATTAACAGAAATGAACCTAAATTTTCTAAAACAGTTTTTATATTTTTTATCTGGATCATCTGGTAAGGCCATTGGGCCCTGGAAAGCCTGACAAAGGTGTACTCACTAATTCATGTATAGGGATGGCTGAAAAAGTTATTTTGAGAATTACTTGGGGAATTCTGCAGTTGAATCCAGATGACAGCTTTGTCAACTACAGTGCCCAGAGGACCTTGGAAAAATTAAAACCCTTGAATATAGCTGCTTATTTAAAAGCTTCATTTTGTTTCTCTACTCATGAAACAAGTAATGATTCTACCCACAGAGTTTTACCCTTGTGTGTTTTTAAGCCATTGCATTCTTTTGTTTTTTACTAAGAAGTTTTGGCATGCAAAGCAAGTGATACTGTATTTGCACTGAACTTTGAAGGATTATCTACCTCAAGAGCCTTTTATTTTTGTTAGGGAAATGGACATGTGTACACCTAATTACGATGCAAGACAAAGGAAACGTTCAGATGCAGGAAGAACAGGGGCTGTATTTTAGCTGCGGCATCCAAAGTTGTGCTCCATGCACTAAACCAGGAAGGACGAACAGATGGAGTTGGAAAAAACAGTTTTCGGTTGCAAGAACGTCCTGAATAAATGATTTATTCATTTGAGCTCTTTAGGATAGCGGCAACAGAAATTAAATTCAAGCCAACCCAACTTTTAGAAATAACGGAAAACAGTTTACTGGCTGGTGTAACTGCACAAGCCAGAGGCAGAGACGTCTGCACAGCCAGATGCACGCGCTCGAATGACGTCTTCAGATATCTGCCTCTCTCCATCTCTCAACTGTGCTGTTCTCTTTGGTGACTTCATTTGCGCACAGGTTTGACTCCTCTTCATTTTGAGGCAAGCCTGCACTCAAGCCTACTTAAAAAGTTTTCATTCCTAAATGAAAGGAAACTTCTCCTTCCTAAGAGTTCTGACAAATGTGCTGTGATTGGCTTTGCTTGGTCACGTGCCATCTGTGTCATCACAGAGATTAGCCTGGGTGGGTGGATAGATCAGCCTGATCTCTGAAGCTCCATCTAACCAACAGGACTGAGAGTGGGGGAGAGGAGGCTGTCTAAATGTATCTTCCCCCTACCCACAGGGGAAGCATAGCAAGACCTTGTGATAGAATAAGAAGAGTAAAGATGGATTCTTTTTTGACTCACCTCTCTCTCCTTTAGCGAATGCTGTGAAGTAAAGGTAAATAATTAGAGTAGGACCAGTGTTACTCTCCATCACAGCCCTTCCTGATCCTCTGCTTCTCTGAACTCTTACAGCACCTGTGAACTCCACTAAGCAATGTAACATTGAATCACATACTGCTTTATGATCTATAGAGGGGCTGTGTATTTATTAGTCAGGCTTCTCCAGAAAAGCACAATCAATAGGGTGTGTGTGCACGTGTGTGTGTGTGTGTGTGTGTGTGTGTGTGTGTGTGTGTGTCTGTGTGTATAGACAGATACATACATAACATAGATAATGATTTTTTATATGTAATTGCCTCACATAATAATGGAGGTTGGCAAGTCCAAAATCTGCAGGTGGGCTGACAGGCTGCAGACCCAGGAGAGCTGAACATTCCAGTTTAAGTCCAAAGGCAGTCTTCTGTAGAATAGGAAAGAGCCACATTGCAGATGAAGTCTAAAAGCAGTCAGTCTGAAAGAGAATTCTCTCTTGCTGGGGAGAGCCAGTCTTCTTGTTCTTCAAGCCTTCACCTGATTGGATAAGGCCCACCCACACTATGGACAGCAATCTGCTTTACTCAGAGCCCACCAATTTAAGTATTAATCTCATCCAAATATACTCTCACAGAAATACCTAGAACAATGTTTGTACCAAATATCTCGGTACTCTATGGCCCAGTCAAGTTGACACATAAAATTAACCATCACAAGTTGTTTTTATATTTATCCTTATTTTATTTGATCCTATTTTCTGGAAATTTTTTCTCTGGAAATATTCTATTGCTTGTTTTGCTACTGAAAAGAAATGTTGTGATTTTTTCCCACTAAAAAGGACATTTGTATCAGTTGATTCTAATTATAGTTCTTTTTAGAAAAGGGGTTATCTTTTTATTTTAATTAACAAAGTTAAATTTTAAACAAATATTTTTGCCAGTAGTCAATACTTGCAAAATAATTTTGGCCCTTTCAAAATTACTAATATTATCTGAAACCAAAAACTGTGGTGAGGCAAGTGGTTATTTTTAAAGAAACCCATTTAATTGTTCTGCTTAGCCCATCTATTGTTTAGACAAAAGGTTGTCATGCAAAACTCAGTATACAAAGATGAAAATTTCTTTCTTTAAATTTTTTTTTAACGTTTATTTATTTTTGAGACAGAGAGAGACAGAGCATGAACGGGGGAGGGTCAGAGAGAGGGAGACACAGAATGTGAAACAGGCTCCAGGCTCCGCGCTGTCAGCACAGAGCCCGATGCGGGGCTTGAACTCACGGACCGCGAGATCATGACCTGAGCCGAAGTCGGCCGCTTAACCGACTGAGCCACCCAGGCGCCCCTATGTTTATTTATTTTTAAGAGAGAGAGAGAGAGAGAGAGCACAAACGGGAGGGGCAGAGAGAGGGAGACACGGAATCTGAAGCAGGCTCCAGGTTCTGAGCTGTCAGCACAAAGCGCGACTCAGGGCTTAAACTCATGAGCCATGAGATCATAACCTGAGCTGAAGTCGCACGCTTAACCGACTGAGCCACCCAGGCGCCCCAAGATGGAAATTTTTCAAAAATAAATATTCATAAATCTAGAAAAAATTCTCAGTTAAGATTGTTTAAATAGCAATATTCAATAATGTGTTTAAAATATATGAATATTTAATATTCGTGAACTTATCTGCTAGCAGGCAGTACAGGCCTTTAGATAGACTACAAACTACATTGGAGTTACTATAACTTCTAGGAGGACATCAGGACAGAGTACATAAGTTTTCAGATTTCTCTAAGAATCTTCATATCCACATTTGTTATTACAGTTGCAGATAAAAGCTATTGTTTCAGTGCATCTTAAATGCAAATTCAGTGCCTGTCAGTTATACGAGAGGCACTTCCTCTTATTCCTCCAGATCCCAGTTATTCTTTGCTGTTATCATCCAAGTTGTTTATTGGAGATGTGGACATACACTGGTACCACACAGAAATATACTATTCACAGCTATTGAGCTAAGTGAGAGTTAGAAACATCAGAATTAAGATAGGGTTATTGTTGTTGGTTATCAAGTAAGTATCTTTCAAATCCTGTGTGTGTGGTTTTTTTTTCTTAATGGCTGTTTAATTTCGCAGTATTACATAGTTTTGCAATTTATTATGATGTCATGTAGAGATGAAAGGAGAGTAAAAGCTGTAGGGAGAATAAAAAGGTAGTAACAGGTAAAGGAGAAGAGGGAAGGAAGAAAAAAAATGAAAATAACCTAAGCAGACAAAGTTGGGTCCTGCCTGCTTTGGCTAGTAGATCACCACTAACTGGATCAGATGAGGTTCACTGTTGTTTTGTTTGGTGGGTTGGTTTTTTGTTTGTTTTAAAACGTTTATTTATTGTTGAGAGAGAGAGAGAGAGCATGAGTAGGGAGAGGCAGAAAAAGAGGGAGACGGGATCCGAAGCAAGCTCTGCACTATTAGCATACAGAGCCCATGTGGGGATCAAACACACACCATGAGATTATGACCTGAGCCGAAGTCTGTCCCTTAACCGACTGAGCCACCCAGGCACCCCAAGCTTCAGTGTTTTGTCCTGTATTATGGATATTTCTTACAGAGTGCAGATGTAAATAGATGCCAGCATTTGATTACAATCACAGCTCCGATCTGTAGACATCCTTCGACAGAGTCATCAACATCTTTATAGCAACTAAAATCATTCTGGATACAGATAGTCATTTATCCTGCCCAGACCAAGAATCTCTACATGGAGAACTCAGTTCTAGGAATCCAAGCAATTATTCACATTCACCATACAGCAACACCTCAGTGACCTGGAGCTCAGTCTCTTAGGTTCTTTCAAAACAGAAACCTAATCCCTCAGGAGGTGGCCTGGGTTAGTTTTTTCTTCATTAATTCCACAATATTTACAAAGCTCCTGCTATAAGTAGGGCACTGTGCTAAGTACTAAGGATAGAACAATGAGCATATCCCCTCAGTCTCAGAAATCTCACCCAACATTTACAGTTCGTCTCTACTGTGACCATCCCTGAGGACTCCCCATGAAGTCCACCACCCTTGAACTCATACTTTGACTTACCAACGCATCTTACACTGGATCCTCCCCATCAGAGGATAAGCTCACAGGCAAGCCCTGTGTTTTTAGACTTCCTTTGTACCTCGCACAGTTCGCCTGAGACACTAAACAAGTATTTGTTGAACTAATTAATGAAATACCTGTCACCAGGCACCAAACTGCAATCTGTACTACTCTCAAAGGCTTTCCAGAGCATGCTTCTCCCATAGATACTTTTTTTTTTTTACAAGTTTGGTTGCCTGGCTCTGCAAATTAGCCTCTAATTAGCCTCTGCAAATGAGAAGTGCATGACTGGAAGTGGGGAAAGGTTTTCAGTGAGACATTCTTCATAATGTGAGGCTGGAAAATTCAAAGCTGCATTACCATGGTAACCCTATTTTCATAATGATGACCTGATTCACTACGAAAAAGTTAAACGATATTTTCTACTGTTTGTTTAAGGTAGTAGAGAATTGTACAACAAAAGTAAGGTGCTTAGAAACGGGCAAGCATTGCTTATCTGTAAAAATCACTTGTGTAGATCTGTAGCATTGTACAATGCTCTCCATTGGCGAGAAGAGATTGAGCAATTAGCCAGTATGTTTATGTGCATATTTTTGCCAGGATAATGTGCGTTTCTGTCATTCCACTTTAAAGAATTGCAGTCACCTTAAGAAAATAATCTTATATGGATGGTTTCAGTGATCTTCCAAGAAACCTATCACATAATTCAGTAAGAAACTTAAGGAAAGGAAAGAGACAAAAACAAAACACATGCAAAATAAATATCCCCATAAAGCCCAGATCTTCTATAATGGCTGCTTTAAGGTATGGTGGGAATTATTTCCAATTCAACTATTTCTAGTCCTCTCACCTGTTAAAGTAGGAAGTCTTTAGGAAAAAGCTTTTAAATTAAAATTTTGTAAAACAGACTGTTTTTTGAATACTGTGCAAGTAGTTTCATAAGAAAGAAAATTACAGTATTGTTTATAAACAATTTACAGTGCTGAGTTGCTATTTTTTTATTGTTTAAGTTGCATTAGATTTCACAAAAGCTATTTGGAAAAAAAATTGCAATAGGAAGGCCTGTCCATTGTATTTTTCAGAAGAAAGCTGGTTTTCACAATATTATTCACATTTTGTAAACAGCATCAATGAACCTGCACATAAAAGGTTAAATGTTTGCAGACCATTCTTTTTTGCCTCAAAGATCAGAGACAAATTACTATTTTTATTTTACATTCCCTTGATGAGGATAATGATAAACAGCTGTCACTTCAGTGCTTGGACTGCAAAGAATCCTATTGCAATCCTATAATTTAAACAAAGAAAAAAGCCATAGTCATACTCAGTATACATACAGAAAAGAGCACAACAGAGAATTTGATTAGAACTGGGTCAGGGAAGAAGGAGTATTTGCTGTCTGAAATTACTCAGTTAGAAGAGAAAGGCCATGTATGCACATTTTCCCCATTTATCTTAGACGTATTAGAGAGGGTAAGTGTTTCTTCTTTCTTTCTAAACTCAGGAAAGAAATTCAATTTGCGTTGTGAATTTCGTGACTCCCATCATGTCCGTGGTATTATCAGAGAAGTTCAGGTTTGCATGTGACCACATGTTTTTCCAAAAGCAAAAGAGAATTTCAAATTGTTTTATGGGTTTTCTGGAATACTTCTCTCTCTCTCTCTTTTTTTTCCGTGTCGAGAATTAAACCATTCAGTGTTCTCCATTCACTCCGACACTTTCCCTTATTAAGTGCATCTGGTTTGAAAAAGTGAAAGTGAACGTCTTGTGCATATTTTGATGTGCAAAGAGTAAAGTAAAGCTAAATGTTAAAAAAAAAGTGTGAAATGGGAAAATTCGGTGTTTCTATATAAAAGTATGGATGATGATGTAACTTTCTTAGTGTTTCATATTTCTGCAGGTTCTTCTAAAAATACTACTTATTCTACTTTCCTCTTTTGTTTCAATAATTTGGTTTTTTATAAATATCACTACTTCACTGACACCTTTTTTCCTAGAAACTCTTTTTTACATTTATAATTTTATCTATGAAACTAAGTTGATGTACTGTGGATGTTTCACTGTTTCATAATACTTCTTAATTTTTTTATACTTAAGGAAAAAAAAAGAAATTTGTTAAAATTGAATGCCTCTGACATTTATTGAACAAATTTCAGCTCTCAGAGACTCAGCATGCTCTTCTATAGGTTGACAATAACAATGGCCCCTCCCTCCTAAGGTAGCAGTGTGGGTCTTCTATATAAAGTGCTTAGCATAGTACCTAGAACACAGCAAGTGCGCAATAAATGTTCTTGGGAGAGGTGGAATATTGAGGCTAGAATGTCATCACCTCTGACTGTTAAATACCATAACAAAATCCCAGTATATTTCAGATCACCTCTGACTGTTAAATACCATAACAAAATCCCAGTATATTTCAGATCAGAGAGACAAACTGAATTGTATTTTATCCATTATGGAGGTTTGTATTGTTTTGTATAAAAGGTATTTTCCTCACAAGGCTGTTGGTCATCTGTTCTCATATATATATGTGTGTGTGTGTATATATATATATATGTATGTATATATATATTTATCTCATGTATATATATTTATATAATATATAATTATAGTATATATTATATATATAACATATATTATATATTATATTATAGTTATATTTTTTTCATAATCATTTTATCATTCTCACTGTTATCAAGTCATAATGGACCCCAGCTCATCACTCTGGGGTTTCTCTGGTCTCCAATTCCTCTGACACATGGGCAGGCACACTTGGATAACCTGAAATGCACCAGAGCAGCCTCCTTGGTTTCGGTGAACCCTTTTGCAGTTGTTAACTCCTCCTCCCATGCATCAGGCTCTGTGCCAGGTGCTGAGAAGAGAAAGATGAATAAGACCCCAGAGCCCAGTAGGGGGAGGAGCATAAAACTAGGCTGGATATTAAATAGTAAAAGTGAATACAAGACACAGAGGAAGCACAGAGCAGGGGAGTGTTGGGGGTCTGGGGGCCATCAGGAGCTTGTCTGGAAGAGGTGATGATGGAGCAAGGCTCTGAAAGATGAAAGTTCTTCACAGGTGGGAGGGAGGGTTCCAGGCAAATGGGACTAGCTTGCAGAACACATGGAGGTGTAAAAAAAAATACATTTTCCATTTTTATATTGCTTGAATTGAAAATGTTTTATGCTCAAATTTTTCACCTTGAATTTTCATAACGTATGTTGAGAGTCCAGCAGCTCTCTAACTCTATTCCATGAATATTGAGAAAAGAAAGAAAGAAGCTGACATTCGTTGAGGCCCTTGGCTAGGTCATCTCATATGTGTTATCTCATTTAGCTTCCACAAGTTTTCCAGGGATGTGGGTCCCCATTTTAAAGACAGGGAGGAAGCCAGGTTTTAATTACATCAAGTAACTGAAGTGTGACCACCACACAACCTGTACACAACAGAGCTTGAATTTGAACCTACAGTTTTCACTTTCACATACAATATCCTTAACATGACATTGCAGTTACCACTGACTCTGACAGTTTGAGCTCAGCATGGAGCACATTTGCAGCGGTTTTTATACCCTAGAAAGAAGTTTGGGAACATGACTGTTTTTTCACTGCCATGGCTAACCTTCCCTCTATCAGCCCTCTATCACTTTATGGCCTTTTTTTTGCCTATTTATCCCAGATCCTATTGCACTTATATATCGCAAATTAATAATAAAAATAACGACATAAGACTTGATTTAGTTCTTTCTTTCATTGATCAAAGACCATTTAAAACAACTGTCCATTTTGAAACTTCCTCTACCTTGTTGTAGTAGAGTCAGATGCCTCAGAAATGTCCTTAAACTATCACCCGGAAGCATGGGGTCATACTCTCAGGACTGGAAAAATGACTGTTGTGTTTTAGACTGAGTACATTATTTTAATAATTTTTAAAAGTACTGGATATTTCTGAGCCAGAGAAGCCTATATAAATGATTAGAACCAATTTCTATCTTTGTTATTGTTGACTTTGTGGTGTACAAATATGCCTTTCACACATGCTTATTGATTCAAAAGTAAAGTTTGTCATTTATACACCCATTTAAGCCATTTAGCACAGTGCTTTGCCTAGAACTGATTGGATGATTGAAAACCTGGCAGATCAAAGTATGTACCTTTCCAAAGAAAAGTACTTCGTGTCTACAATGGAAGCAATAAATTATCCCCCCCTTTTTTTTGCATTTGTAATTAAATCTTTCCAAATGTTAGAAAGTACCCAGACCACTAACAATATTTGTATCATGTTCTGGGGCTTAGATGCTCCAACCTGACTTGAAATGGAGACCATTTGTTCTAAATTGATTTCAATGCCAAGCCAATAGGTCAGCCCTTAATGATGAAGATGCCATTTCAGCCCAGCCTCTGGTGGATAAGCCAAAATAAATTAACTCAAGTCCCATAGTATAGAAAACAGATGCTTCTCTCATGTTGCACAAGTAAATTCTTTGTGTATAGATGTGTTCTGTTTTATTCAAAGAATAACAAGTTGGAAGTTAAAATTGTAAGTTTTCCACAATGGAGCCAGCCTTTAGTAGTGATGACAGAAGCATGAATTTACAGAACAAATTCCAGCAAGTGCATGGAAAAATGAATTATTCTCTATATCTCTTACTTTGGCCCCGGGCCAGGCTTAGGAGATTTAGTTTTAAAACCTGGGCCGATCCAAATGCTGATCCATCCCAGAACAGACCTAGGAGTTCGAGAACAACACCAAGGTTATTTCTAATCTATTGAATCCCTAAGAGACCGCTCCCAGAGGTTTACATCCGCATCATTCACTTGGATTCAGTTCTTTGGCCAGCTTGCAAATGGCTTAAGATTAGATTGTTCTCTAGAGGTATGTTGTTAGGTGCACTGTTTATCTGGTTATTCATCTCAGTATTCACTCAGAACTAGAATAGTTGCTTTTCCTAGGCTGTGGCTCGCCGAAAGTAGAATAATAACTTCCTGGTTCTGATCTTTTTTCGGAATTAATGGGTATGTTTAAGATAAAGATGTTACCATCTAGTAATATAACTCCAAATATAGTAATCAGAAGTTGATCATCTGATAATGTATGGTATTTTTTTCTTCTGAACGAATGTGAAACAATCCATGTTTTCTTTCCTTTCTGTTAGACTGAAAATGATGAGAATGGCCAGGCAGAAAACTTTTCCATGGACCCACAGTTGGAGAGGCAAGTGGAGACCATTCGCAACCTCGTAGACTCCTACATGTCTATCATCAACAAATGTATCCGAGATCTAATTCCAAAAACAATAATGCACCTTATGATCAACAATGTAAGTGACTATAAACTGTCTCATTTTAACTTCTAACCTATCTTAGTATGGAAACTGCTCATAGTCTCATCAGTTTCTTTATGCTATTTTCTGGATGGTTGAAATACCTATTACCCAGGTTCATCATTTTCTATTACAATTGGTTAAGTGACTAACCAGAGAAAGAGGATTCAGGAAAGCAAACATTAAACTTCTAGCCACAGTGCTGTGGTATTTCCTACTGCCTATCTCTTGAAAAGTATGCATTTGCTCACAATAAAGCAGAGCAAGAATACTGTAGCTATAGTCGGGGCGTAAGTTAATTGCAAAGGCAACAATAAAACCAGATGCCCCGGCTCCTAGATTTTGAGATTAAAGGCAAAAGATATTTATTTTTTTCTACACACATAGACATAAAATATATTAACATGGTTATTTTTTCACCTTCTAAAAGCTATGGAATGCTATTTTAACCTGGGAAATGGCTTTTTGACCTATCCCCTTGGATTAAAAGTCAGTCAACTTTTCTAAAGTAATGATGATATTGCCACAGATCTTAAAGTGCCTGCTACACTAGCCCTGAATCGATCTGTATCATGTAGAATCTCTCCTTTTTCATGGTTATTTTTATAGTATTCAGGATATGATACTTAAATTATGGTCTAGTTTGGTTCTCTGGGTAGCTAGTTTATTAAAGTACTAGTTATATCCCAAGTTATTTGAGAAATTATCTTTTAGATAAGATAGGCTGTAATGGGGTGCCTTATAACAGGCTTTTCTGACTCTTGAAAAGGAGATACCAGCATTTTTAGTTCTAGCAATCTTCTAGGGGCACCTTTTTATTTAAATCAATGATATATTATGAGCATTTGCTTGTAACAAATAAAAATTAGCTAGCAAAGGTACTAAAAAGAACCCCGTGCTAGAACTTAAGAGAAACCTGTATTCTAAGCCTGGCTCTGCTACAAACTCTGTTGACCTAAAGACAAATCAGTTAACTTCTTTGCATCTAGGTCCTCCATATGTAAAACACTAATCATAGAAAAAGTACCCGGCTTAGGGATTTATTCCAGAAGATAATATATATGGAAATACGATGAAAAATATACTTGTAAGAAAGCAGTGTGGCTGGCTGCCTATATAAGAACTATAAAAAGCCTTTATCCATATTTCAGGATTTATTTCAAAATTGTGTTTGTAAATATGACCTTCTGTTGTTGTTCATGGTCTATTCATTCCTTGAATAAAGGTTTCCTTGAAGAAACCCCTTGAAGGAAACCCTTCTTGAAGAAACCCTAAGCACCCATGGTTTTTACCTAACTCCATTCCCAGACACATTTTTGCATATTCAACCAAGGTTAGTAGGACACTTGGAAGTATCAGCAGTAGGTAAGCAATATATTGGAAATTTGCAAACTATGAATTGTATTCTTAAGCTTAGTCAGCAGCCTACTGTGTGACCTGAGGCAAATTATTTGGGCCCTCTGAACTGAAGTCAGTCACTTCTAAAATTACGGTAAGAACAAGGAGCTGCCTCACTGTATTGTCAGAGAACATAATAAATGCAACTATATGCCATTTTGAAAAATATAAAGTACTAAACAAATAGTCTGTGTATTTTTAAAATTACCCTCTTAACTTTGCTTAAATGAGTTCAGGTTGTTTTGCCGTGGTATATCCAGGCACTTGCTTATTTAAACATTTTCCTGATTAAGTATCATTTATCTTTTCACGATTTTATCGTAAGTCATTAGTGCTGCCATCAGTTCAAACACTAGGTTGCTCTGCGCTATATTAAATCATCAGCACAGGAAATAGCACTTCCTGTCTAGAGCTGTAAGGAGTAGCCTGACACTAATTAGTTAAAAGGAGGGGAAAAAAAATGACTCTCTCACAAATCCATCCTACTTTCACCTTCTCAAGAAACACACACACACATACACAAAGAAATGTGGGAGTAATTGCCCTCACCCCTCACCGGTGTGCTTGTTGGCTTTAATGAAATGGCTAAACCCCCACCTCCAGGGCATAATCCATGGAAGCAGAGCTCTTGGAACTGTCTTGAGAGAGACCTTGGAGAGTGATGAGAACGAAGACTTCAATTCTGACCTGATCGGCACGGTCAGACCTTGACATGGAGATTAATAGGAATGTGGAGAAAACGGAAACATCGTGTAATGCCAGATTCTTACGAAATTATGGTTATCTTTCTTTGAAATTTAACTTTTTGTATCTGTCAGAAAATAGTTTTACGTATCTCAGATGACCACTTTTCCTTGAGTATTATGTTATCTGTGTTTTTACTGTGTATATAAGAGTATATAGTTTTTTATACATTTGATCATTATATATGTAAAAATGTAAAAAAATGGCTCTTTTTAAGTGCCATATTCTCATAGCATCTTTTTGTGCAGAATGTCTGAGCCCTTTTTGTTCCTTCTGGAAGTGTTCTGTTGAGTACAGGGAAGAGAAACATGGTGGACGCCCAGCACCGTGTCGTGCACATGTGTTGATTTTTTATTCACTTTAAGGTGCAGAGGTCTTCAAGGTAGAGAATTAATCATAGAATCACAGCTAGAAAACAAATACCTTGACTGCTCATTCTAAATTCCATTCACTTAACCCTGCTGTTTCTGGAAATGGCTTTGGGTAGACGCTCCAGAACCGATAGATGCCTGAAACGGGGTCCTCTGCCTGTGGACAGTCACCATGGAAGGTGGTGCTGTGGCCTTTCCTCTTTGAAATGCGAATGGCTGCTCTGCCTTCTGAAAAAGAATATGTTTCAGCCAACTTTTATAAAGTTCAGAATTTGGTGGGCAGTTTCCTTTGAAAGTTTACATTAAGTGTTCTGCCACTCAAGTCTCCATATGGAATTATTTAAGAAGTTTAAAGCCAGCAATAAATGCCTTGCCTCAGACATACTGTAAGCCTTTGTCTATTGAAGGGCAGCAGCTGTTTCATTGCTTAAGCATACTAGGTAACAGCGGCACAAAGAAATAGCACGTTTATGACAGCCGGTCCTTCTGGTCAGGCTACAGTCGAAGCAGCAGACTTTTGTTCAGGACACACATTAACACCCCATGGCAAGCACAGTTTGATGGCCTCTCCTCCGCAGCTCACTCCACCGGAAGATTCGCCATCAGAAAATCAAGAAAGGGGATCCAGCTTGATTGTAAAAGTGTGACTGGCAAAGTGGTCCACAATTCTGTGTTGGGACCCATAGGACAGCCACCCACTGGGTACCCATTATTTTGCCCAGATTATAAATGAAGAAACTGAGCCTCCGAGAGGTTAAGTGACTTTCCCAGGGTCACACAGCTGGGGCTGGCAGGGTCAAGATGAAAATCCAGATCCTCCCATTTGCAGTCTGAGGGTCTGTCCCTTTTAACGTCTGTTAATGCATATGGCGAGGTTAGGAAAGCTAAATACAGCTCAACCTTCTCAAACTAGGGGACTCGTATCCCCACCGCACATACCTGGTGTATCTTCCCAGAAGGTTCATTTACTCAAAGATTTCATTAGGGGTTGTTTGCATATGAGAAGCAATGTTTTACATCTTAACTTGAAATTCAAGCAAACCCAGATAATACAAAATAGAACATAAAGTTTTTATGAAACTTTTTAAGAACCAAGTATGAAGCCTAGAGGCGTTTCACACTTGGAGTGTGTGCTGCTCCTGGACCCCCGGAGATCCACATCCACTCTCCTTGGCCATTGGCACTTTGCTGGAAAATTAGTAACATGTGCCCTAGTTTCAGAACTCACTGTAACTTTCGTGTGTATGAAGTAGAGTGTTATTTCAAATGTTCATTATTTGAGGTGAAAGTACACCTTGAATACCAGGACACTGAGTTTGTTTCTGCGGGTCAAGACCTCAGCATCCTGCTCAAGAAACAGATCGGGACCAGGGTCCAGAAGCCCCCCTCGTGTTTCCCCTTCCCCCCACCCCCATCACATCCCCCCCCAAGGGTAACTCTCCTGATTTTTTACAGCATAGCTGGGTGCTGCCTGTTCTCGAACTATGGAATCATATATAGTGCGTGCTTGTTGGTGTCTAACTTCTTCTGCTTGACGTTATGTTTGTGAGTCAAAGGATGTTGCTTTTTAAAGAAGGGAAACGTCATTGGTCTCTAGCAGAACTAAATCCCTGAGAAATGGAAAGGAAGCTAAAGCAGACGTGAAAGAACTGTGAGAGCTCAAAAAATCACAAGCTTGTCACCAAGCCCTATTCCCAAAGTAAGCACGTTTACACTTCTGTTACGTTTTTTACATACTTACCCGTGTGACTGCGAGCAGTCACAGACTGCACCTCCCGTCTAGAGACGGAGAGACCTTAAGGAAACGGTCTTCTTACTAACAGAATTGTGTGACAATTCTGGGAATGTCCCTTTCATTTGTGAAGGCCTTAAAATGGTCTTAGTTATGAAGACAAAAAAAGGTCTAAGATGCAAACCTATCACAGGTTGATAGAGAAGGGTTAAAGTAAGAAAGAGGGGAAAACATGTGGAAGGTTTTTAATGACCTCACATTCCTCTACACTGAGCAGAACGACATGGCACAGTCATGCCTGTTTAGCATGTGGAGTCTGAACTGCAGTGAGGTTTTGTGTATGAGGATTTTTTTTGTGGACCGTGCCAAGATGTATAGGTTATAAGGTGTTATAATTAGTTAAAAACATAAATTATTTCAAGTCTTACATCCAAGTATAATTCGTCTATGTCACCTTCTGTGAGGTACATTCCAAATGCCATCATCTCAAAGGGATCTACTTGACCTCAATTGTCGTGCAGAATCCTTGATTTACATATTTGTACCAGGGACACACGGACTGCTCAGAAAGTCCCTGAAGTGTCTGGAAATTCCCTGAAGTACCCCCCTACCTTTGTTCCAGTTGTAGCATCACCGCACTAAGCTAGCACATGAGCAGAGGCTAAAGTTTTGTTTCAGTGCAAAATAAAATGTTAACCTGCATACGCTCTGTATTGAACTCCGTATGTCACTTGATGCCTGCACTATTGCGATAGCTTGCTCTTTTGTTCTTGCGCGTCTGCTTACCTAACGCCAGTCTGGCCTATGTGCTTTAGCAAGAATAGCTTTTGTGTGCTGAGCACTAACGAAATGCGAGGCATTGTGCGAGGCAGTTTATGATCCTCAGGACAGCCCTTGACGCAGCTACAACCGCTGCCCTCATTCTGCAGATCAGGAACCTGAGACTGACAGAGGTTGCTATTTGCCCAAGAACGGGAAGCGTGGGAGCTGGGACTCGGATTCAGAGCTGTTTGCTCCCAGAGCCTGAGCTCTTGACCACTGTGCTGCACCGCTGCTTTCTCCCATGCTAATCATACTCCTATGAATTCAGAGCTTTTGCCAAATCGTTGGGATAGTAGGCAAGTTTTGGTGTGTAACATTTGATGTGGAAGAGTTGATTCAAGGCAGATCTTTTATCAGAATGCTAAAACAAGCCCTTATTATTTTATTTCGTGGTTTGTTTGACAGCCGCTTCTTACTTCAGACCTGCTTTAAATCTATTCTTGGAAGGACCTTCTTTTAAATTACGTTTAATAGATTCTAAGTGATGCTCCAGTTAGAGGTAAATCTTCAGACTAGCTGAACCCGACTGCTGTTCAATGCCAGGAAAATTGTCTGGTTTTGAGTTCTGAGCTGCGCCATGTATCTGAGTGCACACACACACCCAGCCGTGGAAGATTTGTGTGAATGTCCCTGACCCCTGGGGTACTCCTTGGGACTCCTGCAAGTGTGCTGAAAAGTGAATAATTCTCCAAAAAAGGGGGAATGAAATATTCCCGAAGCTAACTTTACTGTCTTTCCTCAAAGTCTAACTTTCCTTCCTGACTTTTGATTTTCTGCTCTTCGACTCACCCAAACCTCAGTGGTTGAGGTGTCCTTGTTCCTTTCGTTCTTGCCCTGTCACATCAAAACAGCACCAAGTCCAGTTGGCTTCTCCTTTATAATGTAATTTAGCTGTGCCCATCTTTTCTATTCCACTGCAATCTTGCTAGATTAAACCCTCACCATCTCATAAATGATCTATTAGTCTTATAACAGATTTCTTTATCGCTGTTACCACCCTTACAAATTCTTTTCCAATCACAGACTAATTTCCCTAATCTCTCTTTTATCATTTCACTTACTTGCTTACAAGTCTTCCGTGGCTTCCCATTACCAAGTGGATAAGGTTCAAATAGTTTTCCTTGGCATTCAAGGCTTTCACATCTGGCCCTAGGTGACCTGGCCACATTTACCTTCCACAACTATCACACATAAACCTACCCTACTAGACAGTTGTCCAAATACATCCTGTCTACTAGATTACTTCCATATTTGAGTCACTCTTGGTTTACAAAATATGTGCAAAGAATACTTTTTATTTCACCACAGTGAAGCTGTGATTTACCTGAATTTTCTAAACTATTTACATAGTTTGATACCTTTAAAAAATAATAAAGCTATGTGTTTTAGACTCTTATCTCTTGGTTATGTATTTAACCACAACCCAGGAATTTCGAGCATCTGACAGCTATTCCATTGTCTGCCTGAATTTGTAACAATTAAATATACTGGCCTTTGCTCTTTCTTAGAAAGACCCAGTGACTCTAGATAAGGGTTAGTTTCATTTAACAGAGAAACTGAAAAATCCAGGTTGGTTTATTTTTCTAGGCTTAAGTCAATTAGCATACTTCCTTGCCACTCTAAAATAATGATGCTTAAACATAAATTGTCTTTTCTTTTTTTTTTTAATTTTTTTTAATCTTTATTTTTGAGAAAGAGAGACAGAGTGTGAGTGGGGGCAGGACACAGAGAGAGGGGGACACAGAATCCGAAGCAGGCTCCAGGCTCTGAGCTGTCAGCACAGAGGCCGACTCGGGGCCCAAACTCATGAACCATGAAATCACAACCTGAGCTGAAGTCAGACGCCCAACCGACTGTGCCACCCAGGCACCCCCCAAATTGTCTTTTCTAAGCACTCAAAGTGGGGAAGAGGGTAATGGAAAGAGCACCAGACCTTGAGTCAAAAGATTTGGGATTCAACCTAATGTTATGTGATTTTGGGCAACGTACTTAAACTCTGAACTTCAATTGCTTTATCTGTAAAATTGGGATCATAGGGGCCCCTGGGTGGCTCAGTCAGTTGAGCGTCCAGCTCTTGATTTCAGCTCAGGTCATGATCTCACAGTTGGTGAGTTCGAGCCCCATATCAGGCTCTGTGCTGACAGGCGTGAGCCTGCTTGGGATTCTCTCTCTCCCTCTCTCTGCCCTCCCTGCTCGTGCGCTCGCTCTCTCTCTGTCTCTCTCTGTCTCAGAAATAAATAAACATTAAAAAAATTGGGATCATAATACATTTCCTAAGTGTGTGGTGAGAATTAAATCAGAAGACTTCTGAAGGCACTTGGGATACACCATATTCCACTGGTCCTCACATTCACTTCACATTTAATATTTCTGACGCCGAAGATGCATGCCACACTCAATGGCATCTTGGCATTCTGTCATAGTTTACTTGATGGTGTGTTCTCTTTGTGGCCCAGAAAATTATGGTGTCTTCAAATTACTGGTATCTTAGACTTGAAGAAATATGGCGGCCAGTGCTCTCTCCCTCAGTGTTGTGCAGTATATGCATCCTCTCCATTCTCGTTCTGCTACAAAATGCCAC
Organism: Prionailurus viverrinus; assembly: GCF_022837055.1. Classification (NCBI taxonomy): domain Eukaryota; kingdom Metazoa; phylum Chordata; class Mammalia; order Carnivora; family Felidae; genus Prionailurus; species Prionailurus viverrinus. The sequence goes on from NC_062577.1 coordinate 12,123,798, forward strand.
TCCCCTAAGACTCATACGTATTGTTGGTACTTAAGTCTTTTTTCATGTATCTGCTAACTATGGAAACTCATGCCAGTTCTCATTACTGTTAAGTAGCTTCTATTGGAAACTTCTAGAAAGCAGAGACTCTCACTTTTTTTTGGTAAATCAACTTGCATAATTATATAAGCTTCTGTGTTTAATAAAAATTCACTTATTGGTACTAATTCCACTTTTGAGATGACATTGCATCCTGGGATCTTGCTAGTGTTTCAGTGATTTTGGTAAGAGCTAGGAATACCAAGGAGTGGATGGCTTGTGTTATTATATAGGTTTCTTACATCAGTGTTTTCTGCTGAAAACACTGCTTCTTCCCTCCTGGTACCTGCCTCGTCTCTAAGCCAAGCAGCCTCAGACAACATAGTGGAAATGCTTACGTAGCCAACAGGCCCTGCTCTGGCGATGGCAGGGTTTAGCCCTCTTTTCAACTAATGTAGGTTTTCCTTTAGTCCACAGCCATGAGACAGAGGGAAAAACTGTTCCTGCACTGGTGCTGAGAACTAGGAGGGCAGGAGGAAACTAGGAGTAAATAGATGCATACACACTGTACATCTTGCATACCTCACGCATCATGCACCTTTTCCCAGAGTGGGCTGTTGTAGACTTTGTCCACAGCCTCTGAGCCAGTTTGTGCCATCTGACCGCACGTGTGTTCCCATTTTTATTTTTCTGTGGTGACCTGACAGGTTAAAGATTTCATCAATTCGGAGCTCCTAGCACAGTTATATTCTTCGGAGGACCAGAACACTCTGATGGAAGAATCTGCTGAACAGGCGCAGCGCCGGGATGAGATGCTTCGAATGTACCAAGCCCTTAAAGAGGCCCTCGTGATCATTGGTGACATCAACACCGCCACCACTTTCACCCCTGCACCGCCTCCTGTGGATGACTCCTGGATACAGCACTCCCGCAGGTAGGAAAATGACCCCATGTCACCAGAGGCCTGCCAAGCTCATCCGGTATCATTTTCTGAGTGTGCTTCCCTAAACCAATATGAACCTGAAGAAAAAGGATAATGTAAGTCCAGGAGTGAAAGAGGAGGTCAGATTTTCCCAACCCCCTTCAAAAACAAGCACAAAACATCCCTACAGTGGAATGTTATGTGGTCATTAAAAAGAATAAGTTCTACACTGAAATGAAAAGATAGTCAAATTAACGTGAAGCTTTAAAAAAAAAAAGTAAGTTGTAGAATGTTGTGTTCTAATATGTACAAAAAAGGAATTTAGAGAGAGAGAGAACATTGCATTATATGGCACTGTATTTTATTGTGTTGTATTATAGAAGGTATTTGAAAAGGATACACAAGAAACAGCTACTGGTTGTCTCCACAGAGTGCACGGTTGGGAGGAGGGAACCTCCTCTCCACCATTGACTCCTTGTATACCTTTTCTTTTTTTAAGTTTTTTTTTAAAGTAATCTCGACACCCAGCATGGGGATCCGACCCAGAACCCTAAGCTCAAGAGCGGCATAGTCCTCCCACCAAGCCAGTAGTCAAAGTGTAATTTTTACAAAGCAACCAGGAAGCTATAAAATACTCTCTTAAAGATGAATTCAGACAGAAACTGCTCTGTCTCTCCCCAGGTCACCCCCTCCGAGCCCCACCACCCAGAGGCGGCTGACCCTGAGCGGTCCCCTCACGCGGCCCGCATCCGGCAGAGGGCCCGCGCCAGCCATTCCCTCTCCCGGACCCCACTCGGGGGCGCCCCCTGTGCCCTTCCGGCCCGGCCCGCTGCCCCCCTTCCCCAGCAGCAGCAGCGACTGGTCCGGAGCGCCCCCGCAAGTGCCCTCCCGGCCCACCAGGGCCCCGCCCAGTGTCCCCAGGTGAGTGCTCTGCGCGCAGCACGAGCCGGTGTGTGCTCTTCGGTTCTCTTCTCATAGCATGACAGACAGAGTTTATTTGGAAAAGAAATTTGCAAAGATATTATCCTACACATTTGCGATTTTCACCCGGGAAGGGTATCATGGGCAAATGGTGGAGACTGTGACACCATTTAAAAACCAATATGTGGTCCAAACCTCTCCTTTACCAACTGGCACACACTTAATGAGACTACAGAAAACTGGGTCCAAATGAATGACATTTGGGCAGCTGTTCGTAGAATCTGAGAGAGCACTTTGAAAGGCAAGAAAGAGCTGTGGCGGGGTTATTGCAAGCTGTGTGTGCCATAGGTCCCGAGAGTATCAGGAGCTAAGGCCTTGCCTTCTCTATTACCAAAGGAGTTCTAGAAAACCACTAACTTCAAGGAATATTATCCATCTGCCCTCTGAACTATAACCCTTAAGCCCAATATTATTAACTTTAATGTAGCCTGAGTAAAAACTGGGCTGATTAGTTTGCAACTTTTTTTTTAAACTACGCATAGAAATTTTAACGCACACATGATGATTGCTGTGTGCAGTCACTAACCATACATGAGATGGAACTTTGTACATTTGAATAATACACCTTGGCATGTGTAAGCAGATTTTTCAGGCTTGTGAAACAAAATACTGAATAAGTAAACGAAACTTGAAACGTATACAGTTGAAGCTATATTCTCACTTTTGTGCGTTTACAGTCAAATATGTACAATGTGTATAATTAGAGATTTTAAAAATAGAAGGAATTAGGAGGTTTTGTCCTCAACATCAGAAATTTTCAAAGGAAAGAACATTAGCCCATACAGAAATTTAATTTTTTTTAATTCAATTCAGAGGATTAAAATATTTATATGCTTAATGAAGGAAAACCTTACTATGCATGTACCATAAAACAGAAGTGACTTCCTCCGACCCACGAAGCCTGAGTCACCTCACCCTCTGATTGCGGGCCTTACATTTATTCTGATCTTCATACTTTTGGGTGAAATGAAGAGAAGGGGCACCTTAAACATGTAAACAAAGGGTGGTGTACCAGGAATGGCAGAGGATGTGAAATCAGAAAACCTTGTTTGTCACAGACCTCGCACAACTCATTAAACTCTGAGCTAGGGGTTCCCCATCCATGAAAGAGGAACGATTTCACCAAGGTCGTTGCCCACGTCATATGAAATGAGGTGTTTGAAAGAGCCTGATAAACTGCAAGGCACTGTGGTTGTTAGGGTTATCATCACTTTGGTCCCAATCAGAAAGGATATATGTACTCTCAAACCTATTTTTTTTTCTTAAAAATAGGTTCAGTTTATAACTCATTTGGAACACAGCTAAATTTCTAGTAATAATAGTAAAAGTGATAGCTAATATTTATTGTGCTCTCACTGTATGCTAGGCACTGTCCTAAGTGCTTTGCAGGTACATTTTTGTTTAGTGCGCACAGCAACCCAAAAGGATAGGTTATTATCCACTTTACAGATGAGGCACAGAGTTCTAAACAACTTGCCCAAGGCTGCTCAACCAGACCCGAATGGAGCTGGGCTTTAATCCCAAGCAGTCTGACTCCAGAGCCCAGTCTCCTGACCACAATACCAGGGTTTCTCAACCTCGGCACTGCTGGCATTTTCCTTGTGGGGGGCTGTCCCACGCACTTCAGTATGTTTTGCAGTATCGGAGCCTCTACCCAGTGGATGTCAGTCGTACTCCTCCCCTCCCCCCCAGTTGCAACTATAAAAATGGCAACATTGCCAGCGTGTTTGGGGAAGTGGGGAGTGGGGTGTAAAATCCCCCTCCCCTTGAGAACCACTACACTACGGTATTTCAGAGATTTTTCCCTTCCATGTAAAAAATAAATTAAAAAGATCATTGTTGAGTCTCACTGCAAGTCAGATTAAATTACTGTTTTAGGAAACTTCAGATGGACTGGGAAAGTGTCTGCCATTGTGCCAGGAAGGTATGGACGTCACTGGGCAAGGGCGTTGAGAGCGGGAAGACAGGAGTCCCATAAAGAGTCGGCTATTTTGTCTGTTTTGCTGTAAGAAGGAACCAGAGCAACCTGGCGGTGCCTTTCCTCAGGAACGAACGTGCATGTCTTTGTTTGCTTGCTTGGCTTTTTTACCTCTTTGTTTCAGATAAGCTGGCTTGCCAATACCCTTCAGAGATTCTGTTGAATGCTGAATCGGTTTGTTAAGTGGGATGGAGTCGCCCTTGGTGTTCCCAAGCTCCTGCGCACAAGGTAGCAGGCAGGAATTGGTAGCTTGCGCTAGAGAAGGGAATCACCAGCTTTAATGCATCTGTGTTGGGGAATTTATAGGACAGCAGTTATGTTATTCAAAATTGCTAGAATATTCTCAGCTTGGAGCCAGATCTAACTTGCCCTGGCCTTGAAAAGAGTCTCAAATGTAAAACAGAAATGAGAGTTCAGAGTAAAAGAGGAAAGTTGGTTTTTGTGCTGAGCCTTCAAGTTTCAGCGCCAGTTCAGCACAACGGGAGGGAAACCCCTCTGGGGGGGTGGGGGGGGTCACCTGAGAGGGAGCAAGAAAGACTCTGTCAGGATCCTTATGCCTATTAAAGTTTAGCTTTAGATGAAGAATTCTGACCACATAAAGTCTGTTTTTAATAAAAGCCAGAGCAGGAATCCTACCAAATGCAAGCCAGAAATGGGGTTTAAGATTTCAAAAAAAAAAAAAAAAAAGGAAAGAAAGAGAAAAAGAGACGACAAAGATGGAAAAAGAAAGAAAAAAGTTGAGGAAGCTCTTGTTGAAACTTCACCTTGTTCTGTTTATTTATATATTCTGATTTCCCTCTATGAGTTGCCTCCATTTTCTCTATTAAAAACTTAAAAAAAAAATGAAATGCCATTATCCATCATCTCCAGGAAAACAACCCTTAGCTTTCCGAGAAGGAAGTTTGATTTTTTTTTCCCTAGCTCTTTACTTTCTTAAGGGCCCTTTCTCGTCCTTTATCTGAAACCAGAAACTCGTAACGTGACAAGACAGTACAAACCATGTCCCGCCGGCTCCCTGTTGGGCATTAATATTACAGAGGCAGTAACTGAACTTTTAGAGGCAAAATATTCCGCCATTCGGCATGTGCCTGCACGTAGCTTTCTTCTGGATAATTTGCAACTTCATTAGCAAGTTATGATTTTGACTTTTAAGAGCATATATACTTTTAACCCTATTCAAAGGTAATGAAAGCACTTGCAGTTGGACAGAAACCATGAGCGTTCTGCTTTTTTTTTTAATTATTATATATTTCCATTCCAATGTAAAGGAAGAGGAAGGAGAGAGGCGGGTGGAGTCATTTTTGGCCCCACTTTTCTCAGCTGCTCAAGCTGTTCTGGTTTATGTGCGTGGAGGCTTTCGGTGAGGAAGCTGGAAATACTGCGAGCTACATGCCTGTTTTAATTACTTCCACCTGAGCTGGGGGGCATCTCTGTCCCAAAGAGACTCACCAGTAGGGATGCTTCTGTCATTAGTAAGTTCAGTGTACACAAATCTGATTTGTGGAACATTTTCTACCGCCAGAATATCTGACGTGCCCCTCCCCTCTCGCCCCACTCAACTCCTCTGAAGGGGCTAAAGCCCAGTTTGAAAATCCCAGCCAGTTGTGTTCTTGTTTAGCAAGATGATCTTAAGCAGACATCACCACCTCTTTAGGGGCCCTATTCTCTTACTTGAAGATCCCAATCTTCATCAAATACTAACGTTGGGGCTGATGTAGCTATTTTCAGTCACAGCTTCTTAAAATTAGTTAATTGGGAATCACAGCCTTTGACATTAACAGAACAAATTAACTGAAGCAGAGCGTGTTTTTCCTGGCAACAGCTGATTCTGGCATTGTTTTACTCATTTGTCTTCTCCCCTCTCCTTGGACTAAGCTATTTTGCAACAGTCAAAAGGGGATAAGGGTGGGAGGAAGGGTCTCTATCCAAGGAAAAGCAAACTTCATTTGCCTCGTCACTCAATCCTCTCTTTAAAAAATATATATTGCAAAACTGAAGTATGTTCTTTTAACTACCCTTGTCACCAAGTCTGATGGTGTCTTTTAAAAATGGCAAAACTGAATCATAGGAAAGGATTTGGCTTTTACCCCAACTCCTCCACATGACAGAAACGCAAGATGGAAACCAAGAAACGCTCCATCAGAGGACTCTCTGATGAGTGCCATCGCGAAGCTGGCACCCTGCTCTGCGTGCGCAGCCCCGGAGGGGCATCAGCACTGCCACAGGGTATCCCGCTCGGACCCATTCCGTGACTTATTCCTTTCCCCCGACTTGACATGGCACCCTTGTGCCATGGCACCTTCTGGTCCCCCATTCTCCATAATTTACTGCTAAACCAACCATGGCAAAAGATACATAAATCCTTCTACACAAGGAGATAATTGTTGCACTCGTGGTCTTTTCTTTAAGGAAGTAAAAGCCATTTGGTTCTCTTTACAATTTAATCTTGTTTCAGACATTTGACGTTGATACCCTGCTGTGCTATATCTCTTTTACATATTTTATATGTTGATTTAATTGACAGTTGACACAGAACCCCTTTCACTTAGGGATAAGGTCTCCTTGTTTTGTTTTGTTTTGTTTTGTTTTTCAGCCAGTCCCCCAAATTTTGAGTAAGGACAAACCCACGATTCTTATAAGTGTGTCTTTGCATCCCTAACATGAAGGTTTGGTGCCATGAAGGATGAAGCTGCTGAGAATTGAAGTCATGGGCTCAGGGTACATGGACAATTAAGCGACTTTGGGGACTAGCCTGTGTCCGACTCTCCCGCAATCATGTCCTGGAAACATCCTGATTTACTCCCTCTTCAAGAGCCCTCTAAAAGTATGACTTCTCTTAGCAGCTGAGTGTCATTTGGACAAATGATGAATTCGCCTTGTGATTTCTGATTTCAGCCATGACGTTTCTTTTTCTTCCTTACTGTTCTTCCCCTTTAAAGAACAAATAAATAAATTTATGATTAGGTAGTCTGATTTTTCAGGGAACAGTTTTTATTTTTAGCGACTGGATTTAAAAGTTAAGCAAAAAAAATTTTTTTAAGTATAAATGCCAAGAATAGAAACAACTTTGAGGTATTCTTTCTGATTCTTAATACTTAATGCATTTCATGAGGCTGCTGTGTCACAAAATTTGTTACTGAAATCCCAAATGTAATTAATAATTTGTTGCAGGTTTAACATGAGTTGTCATGATGCTTCATATATTTTAATGAAAACAGAAATGCGGCCATAAACTGTTCACTAAATAAAATATTCAATTTAATGTAAGCCCCTCAATTAACTATCCCATCAAAATCATTCAAATTCCACAACGATTCTGGTCGTAACATAATATTGCACTGAGGTGAATCGATGGTTAATGGCAAAGTTTTTCATTCTTCAGTCTTGGTTTCAATCTGGTTTAAGTGAAGGTAAAATTAGTCTGGTGGTTTCCTTCTTGGGTCTAGCAAACTTGAGTCTCCTTTACACAAACATCTCCATCCTGCCACAGTGCGAATGACGGGCAGCGTGTGTAGGTGAGGCCCGGGAACAGAACTGCAAGGGTTCTGAAGGTCAGAATCTGGGAGTTTTGCAGAGGTGTCGAGGCGGACTTCAGATTGCCTTTCTGTTTTCGATGTGTCCCCTATCTTACTTTTCCAAACATCCGATGTGGCAGGAGGATAGAAGAAAAAAGAAAAGAAGGAAGGATCTATATCAAACTAAGTACAAGCAACATAAATGCAGACAGGCTGCAGGCAGTGGTAAATATAACAATATGCCGCTGTTAGCCCAGTGGTAACTGGCATTAAGTTAACGGAATACAACTGTTTCCACATCCCATGACAAATAATAGCAAATAGCTCTGTCATTGTTCTCTCTGGGGTTCTAAATTGCTAAGCTTCAGCCATTGCAGGGAAAGCCCTTCTGAGTTTCAAGATACCCAGCCCTGCCCTGGGCTTCACCTGATTGATAGAGGAAGACAGCCAAGACGGGAGTCTGGCACAAGAGCCACTGACCAGTGAAAACTGCACAGTAAATGATGATTATTCTTCCTGTGGCCAGTCGGCAGCAAACTGTCACCGTTTGGAATCTGCTGAATGTTCCTCTATACAAGTTGATGTCAGCTCAAAAAAGAAAAGAACAGAGCAGAAGAGAAAGAAAAGCGAACTGCACCCGGTGTAGGCAGCCAGGCGCACACAAGCTAGTACTGCTCTTTCATCGTGCCCTCTTTTGTCTCCGTCGCTGTGAGAGAAGAGTGATTTTCCAGGGAAATCCTTCACATGCAGACAGTTCTGGTTAGATGGCATGTTTTTCAGTGACTTCAGAGATCCATAGCACGAACAGCTCATTCTCGGAGTGTGCTGCTCGGATAAAATTTAGAGGTGAGAGAGCCACAATTCATGGCTCTGAGCTGCCGGGTGCTTCTTCCTCCCCTCTGACTTATCAGCTACTGTGAAAGACTAGAAGCGAAATTTAGCTTACAAGAGTTGCTTTAGCTGATAAACAGCCAGGAAATTAAACATGAAATTGTAAACACTGCATCTTTCACTCAGAATGTGCCTTAAATGCTTACCTCCAGCAGTATGAGAAAGGGAGCTGAGGACTTAGCTGAGGGTTTGATGGCTTTTGTCTGCCTGACATAACTTTATTGCTGCTTAAACACAGAATTTTTAAATGCCCAACACTGAAATCCTTTAGCTCACCAGAGCCAACATACTGTAACCATTGTCTGGGGGAACCTCTGAAGCTAAACACGTATTTACACCCTTTAGTTGCCAAATGAAATCCATCTGGCTTACTAAATGCTGTTGCCAAAAGAATATTACACTTTTGGTCTGGCCAGTATTTTTAAGTGTGGGGGGAGGGGGACAGTGTTGGGAGGGCATTGGCTTGAGAGAATCTGTATGTGTATTAATGCCCTATTACCTGTACGTGGATGAAGCTGAGATCACTTGGCAACTCTGATCAAAAATAGAAGAATTCCGGGGCGCCTGGGTGGCGCAGTCGGTTAAGCGTCCGACTTCAGCCAGGTCATGATCTCGCGGTCCGTGAGTTCGAGCCCCGCGTCGGGCTCTGGGCTGATGGCTCAGAGCCTGGAGCCTGTTTCCGATTCTGTGTCTCCCTCTCTCTCTGCCCCTCCCCCGTTCATGCTCTGTCTCTCTCGGTCCCAAAAATAAATAAAAGTTGAAAAAAAAAATTTTTTTTAAAAAATAGAAGAATTCCTACCTAGGGCAAAGTCTAAAGCCACAAGGTATTTAGGCAGCCTCATCATGGTATGGTACTTTCTTTTCCTTCTGGCTGCTTTTTAGGCATCAGAGCCACGTGATAAGCAAACCCACAAATAGCGGGTACCCTAATTTCTGGAATTATTTTTTTAATGATTCCCATAAACACTAGGAAATGTGTTCCTAGTGTTCCAGCCAAAATGATCAGCTCACATGAACTGTAGAGAGAACACATTCCATCCAAGGATCAGAAAAAAAAAAATGGTTAATCAAAATGGCAAATGGCAAAATTCTCAATCACTCATGGTCAATGTCAAGGCTGGGCCTTCTTGACTTACTTCAATTGCTCAGACATAAGGAGAGTTCCAAACCTTCATCAAGTCAATGTTTTCCCCCATTGGAATTAGTTTCACACCAAAAATTAGGAAACAGTGTAAATACTGGGAACCCAGTAAATGTGCAAGTTAATATAAAATTTAGAAATAAGCTCCATTCCCGGGGCACCTGGGTGGCTCATTTGGCTAAGCATCCGACTCTTGATTTCAGCTGAGGTCGTGATCTCACAGTTCGTGAGTTGGAGCCCCACACTGAGCTCTGCACTAACAGTGCAGAGCCTGCTTGGGATTCCCTCCCTCTCTCTCTCTCTTTCTTTCTCTCTCCTTCCCGCCCCCCCCCCCCGCCCCCGTGCACTCTCTCTCTCTCTCAAAGTAAACAAATAAACTTTAAATAAAAATAAACAGAAATAAACTCCATTTCTCCCCTGCTTCCTTTGCGGAAGGGCTGACAACCCAGTGGAGAGGGAGACTAACGAGACCTGGATAACCACAAAGTAGCCGCACCGCCACACAAGAGTCCCCAGGCTTCTGTGGCAGGTCTGAGAACCAAGAGGAAGTGAGACTGTGTGAGAAGAAGGCTTCAGGTGGTTTTGAATATGATCTGGGAAGTGATTTTATTTTATGGTCAAATATAGCAGTTATCTCCACCACGTAAATATTACCTATATTTGGTTTCAGATTTCCATGAGGCAGCATTATCTAAATTTATTTTGGTCAGTATATATGACATTGATCTAGAATGAGACCTCTTGTGAGAGTAGATGAGAAAGACTTTCAAAGGTATTTTGCAGCCCAGAAAGTCTAAAATGAAATTATTTCACTTGGGCATGGATGCTTATATAAGATATATTCTGTACCATGTGTATTTTTTTAAGGTTATATTAGGATTGTTCTCAAAGCCAATTTTAAGAGTGAATGAAATTTTTCCCTCAAATAAATCTACCCTTAGCATCATGCTCAAGGGACTTTGCCAGAAAGTCTATACACTGCTCCACCTTTAGACCACCATTCACGGAGGAAAAGCTATAAAACCTGAGGAAAATGTCTACTTATTTTTAAAACAACCAGAATTTCTTTTTTGCTTCTTGGTAGTGTTGGAAAATATTTTAATAACTAAAATAATAAAACTTCATGTGAGGCAAATTCTACCTTAATTATTGCCTCTTGGGGTGGAAAATTAAGGAAACATTAGTAAATGTGTTAACTAGAGAAACCACCACAGTAATTTCCCTCCACATATCTGAGTCTAAGGTCAAAATAAAACCCATGCTACACATATTATTTGAAAGAAAGCAAACGTCTAGTTTTAGCTCGTCAATAGCAGTGTCAGAGTACTCAGGACTGAAACTAATGGACCACAAAAATCCCTGTGACTCATCATTAGACACTGATTAACTTACTTAAATGCCCTATTGTTCAGTGTAGGAATCTGTAACAAGGCATGTTGATATGATTACTTGATTTTTTTTAATATTCCAGACACTCTAAATTATCCCATTACCATCTTAATACTTGAAAACTCATTTTAAAGCACAGTATCTTTGAATAGACATGTTGAAATAGTGCCTCTCCTTTTTGCCTAAAACTTTGGTGTATAATTGACTGCATCTTATAAATTTCCTTCTTTTTTTTTTTTTACCATACTTGCCTCCTCCAACCCAGGACCTTTTCTCCACATGTAGCTATTTGATGTATGTTGTTCATTCACCATCTTCTAGGTGACTGAACGACACATGGGGCACTCGTGCCAATAGCCACTGTTACTGTACTGTTCCAAAGTCCCCTTCCCTGTTGAGCAAAAAGAAAATGTGAGTGTCACAAGGAGTCCTTGCAACTTGTAAATACTTTCATAATCTCCATAGACTGTTCAGCTTTCAGTTAAAGTGTTGTTCTTTTTATGAGTAAAGCTTGCTTTTCTATACTTTTTCCTACGGAGTTCATGCTGCTTATTAAGCGTGCATTTTGAGAGGTAAAAATATGAAGCCAGAACAATGAAGGTAGCACTGACCACTGTCTCCAGTTGAGAAAGCAATATTAAATCAGAAAAGCGAGGTCTTAGAACCTTTCTCTTTGCTGCATTCTCATTGCACTCTTGCTTTGTACCCCAATCCTGAGTTCCCTTGTCCCTCAGGTGAGCCCTACATCCAACAGGACAGTCTTCCTTTAGTTACTTATGTCGGACACCTGCCTTCTAGCTTCTAGTGTTTGGCAAGCCAGCAGGATGAGGTAATAATCAGAAGAAAATGTTCTGGTTCTTTGGCCTCATCCACGTACAACATTATCCAAAACAGTTTTCTGTGAGTGAGAACAGAGTGGCTTTGAGATCCCTTGGCCTAACGTTCTGTAGGAGTGTGGAGGAACAAACTAACTCTTTTGATCCCTTCTAAGATAATGGAAATATATATTATATCTTCCTTTGCCTGTCCTTTCCGTGATGTTTACAGACAGATGTATGTAGAAATGAGAGCCTTTCACTTGTAAACATGTTGGCTTCACTTTCTCCAAGTCAAGCCGTCTTCTTAAGCACAGCTCCATGGTCATTACAGCAGTGTTTTCCTAAAAGCATATTTTGTGAACTATTCCTCCAGGATGATGGCAGTTTTTGTAAGACAGATGCCTAAAAGACATATGGTTTTCATAGATTTTTCCGTCTAGACTAGCTTTATTTAGTGACTTTTGGTCTGAATTGGTCTAGTTAAAGTTTCTGTAGAAGCTTGTATAAAAATTTTAAATGTGGGCATACCATTAAGGTGTAAAACAAAAAGTTTGACTTCTTATTGGCAATAGATTAAAAGGGATTGGTTGAAAGTTTCCTTCAGGTTAAGTAATTCTGACCATCCTCTATGCCCACTCGTCCACTCCACTCCCACAACACTGTCCAGAATGGAAAGGCTTACCCCTCAAATCCTATAACTGTTAAATTCATATACTTTTCAGTTTTCTTGAGTAAATTCTTTGTGTTCCAGTTGATGTGTGTGCGTGTGTTAGAAAGCTATAATTCTTTCTGCAGACTCTTTACATGGCCCAGGGGACATATGATTCCTTGCCCTTTTAGCACCAATTTTTACAAACACAGCATTTCCCTCATTTAAAAAAAAATAAAAGTAAAAAAAAAATAAAAGCACCCATCAAGCCGTCGAGTAAAGGAGAGGGAACATTTGGGAGTTTTTGTAGTACCTTCAGCCCCTGATAAAAATTCTGTTTTTAAATGCAGTTTTTGAGGCAGCATCAAAGACTCTTTTAGGAACAGTATGACACTTTAAGAGGAAAATAATTACTTGTAGACTTGCCTAGAAATCGGCCTTTTGCTCCCTCTTTTGTGAGAGCTAACGCCATGGCTCAATCCCAGTCTAGCTGTATCAGAACGAGGAGACTCGTGGAAGGGGGAATGTTGGCCACTCTGTCTCCACCAGGATCATCACCTGGCTATGCACTAAGCATTTAATTGGACTTAGTCACATATTTGTTCACTGACATGGCAGCTTGTGAGGCACACTGCCTCTCTGTTTTCCTGTTTGCTTTAAACTTTTTTGTTTTTAAAACTTGAGCTCTAAGGCATGTTAGAGCTCCTCCTGCTGGATTTTTTTTTTTTTTTTTTTTTAATCATCACTGGGATTGTAATTAGTAAACCGGTAACTCTTTGTCTCCATTTCTGCCACTTGGACTTATAGGCGTAAGTGGCCAGAAAAAATATCACGTGGTGCTTTTAAAACTGGCCTTTTAATTTACCAGGTATCACGGTCAGGCAGAAGTGAAACACTGGTGCCACATAAATCTTCCCTAAGTCTTCAAATTCCTTGATCTCTGTTTTTTTGTTACTAAAATAAAAGGAATTAGAAAGTTAACTTTTCCATCAATATTTCTAGTCACATATATGCCCTGAGGTAAGGCCCCAAGTCCGATACTCATGGCTGCAAGACTCTTGCCCTCTGTCAGAGAGGGACAAAAAGCCTTTTCTGTCTTTCCAAACCAGAAACAAATATTCCAGTTCTATGTAGAGATTCAAAGGGGCGCCTTTTTCCTCCCCATCCCTGCTTCTTTTTCCTCTTCTCACTGACTTAAGATGACAAAGGAATGTGCATCTCCTCTCCCAGTAGCTGGTTCTTAGCACCTCCTTCCCAACCTCTCCTCCTTCCCCCAAATGGCGGAGTTGGCCAACCCCTTCCCCTGGTGCCTGGGGTGGGAGTGAGGGGGAGGGCAGGGAGAAGAGGACAGAAGAAGATGAAGAGGGTTAGACATAGTTGTGCCCCAGCAACATCAATGGGACTAGGTTTCTACATCATGTAAGTTCTTGGAGATCTCTTTGGGGATTTCTCAAAAGAGAGAGAGAGGAGGAGGGAGGGAGGGAGGGAGGGAGAAAAGAGGAGAGAGGGAGAGAAATGGAAGAAAATCATCGGAAGGGACACTGCCTAACTTCATTCAATAGCCATGTGCGTGCAAAACTCTTTTCAAGCCACATCCTTTCTTTTACCACTGTATCCCTCTCACCTTCTGCTTCTTTGCAGATCTTTGAGTCTTTCCCTCCACCCAGCTTTTCTGTTGTCAGTGATAACAGTCCAGAGGCTAAACCATGGGGTTTTTTTAATCTCAAAAATAATGCTGTTAAGGAATCATATTGCAATACAACCCCAAACCCTCTAAGTTCTCCGTTTTATGAATTAGGACTCAGAGCAAAACAAGGAATTTTGACACTTGTGATAAAGAACAAGACAACATTTTGTTTCTCAAACTGACAGTGCTTTTTTTTTTCTAGCTTTCTTTCCTTCACACATACTATTTCCTATTTCTTGGGCTGCCAGTCCCCTCAACTTCCCTTGCTTTCTGGAAGTCCTTCTAACCCCCTAACCTTCCAATCCCAGGCTAAGACTCCAGGTGTCCCTGAAACTCCTGAGGCACAGCCCTGTCAGAGCACTTACACTGTTGCCCCATCTCGAATAGAAACTCCTAGGCAGTGATTATGTTTCCGTACCTCTGACTTAACACAGCACGTAGCACATAAACAGGGCTTACCGGGAAATGAAAGAATACAAAATGAGTTGGTGTGCAGCACTTAATCGAAATTTATTTTGGAATTAACCCGATATTTAGTGTACTGTAGGAAACAATTTAGGGGCTCCTGGGTGGCTCAGTCGGTTAAGCATCCGACTTTGTCTCAGGTCATGATCTCGTGGGTTCGAGCCCCACATCGGACTCCGTGCTAACAGCCCAGAACCTGGAGCCTGCTTCAGATTCTGTGTCTCCTTCTCTGTCTGCCCCTCCCTCGCTCACATTCTGTCTCTCTCTCTCTCTCTCTCTCTCTCTCTCTCTCTCAAAAGTAAATAAATATTTTTTTTAAAAATTTTTTAAGAATTTAAACACAAATACTTTCTCTCTTGTTCTGTTCTATTCAAACGCTTGCCCGCCTGAATGCTATTATAAAATTATTTTGTACAAATCACAAAGTGAGCAGAGTTAATGTGAGCAAATCATCCTTTAAGTTACTTTTTTGCTGGAATCACGGAAGTGGGTATATCTGTACTGTCCTATGAATGAAATCCATGTGGGGAGGGAGATTAAAATTACCATGTATCTCAGGGACTAATTTATACAGGATATTAGATGTTTATATCATCAAACAACAGTTGTGGACTATTTTTCCCCTTATGTTCTTACTTCAGATTCCATCAACTGATTCATACTTTCCCAATGACATATGTTATAAAATCATGGGTTCATTTTCACAGGGGAAAGAAACTGGCTCTAATATGTAGCACGAATCATATTAGAGAATTCTTAAACCCTTTAAGTGGACTCCAAGTTCTCTGTTCTTTCCAACATCTACTGTAAACTATTCTTGGACAGTATTGGCTCATTGTGTTACTAACGCTGAAAAGGCCAAAAATATGCTGGATAGCAGCCTATATTATTTTTTATAATAAATTACAAACTACTATCTTCCATGTGGTCAATATCCTGACCATTGTAGCATTTTTTAAAACAGCCTCAAAGCTTATAGATATGCAAATCTGTTTTGTTAATAAATGCTCAAAATAAGAAGCAAAGCACAAACGCAACTGTGTTTAAAATACTGTCTCATAAGCTGGTAGAGCAGACATTTGCAAGGGGAAGGTCCTAGTTAGTTGCTGTTCCATTTCACCCAGAGGTGCTCTCCTGATTTGTCCTTGGCATATTCGTTCATTCCCATCCACTGAACTACTAGTTGGGACACTGCCCTCTGCAGGTGCTGTGGAGGACTGTCAGCAGGATAAAGAATAATCTTGGTTCATTGGAAGTTTATTAATGTCATTCAGATGATGAACTATGTATAAACTATATATACATGCCTTAAACTGTGAAAAACAATGCAAGGATGACGTAATTCAGGAGGACCGTGGAGAGACAAGGCATTACAGTTCCCAAGGGAGAGAGACTATGGACACCCCCGACTCAGCTGATCCACCAGGGCCATGTGTGCCTGGGGCTGCTTTCGAGACAAGCCCAGCAGAGCCCACTGTGGGAGGTGCTCTTTATGATTTTATAAAACTCAGAAGCAGTTTTTGCTTTAGTTCTATTTTGTTCTGTTTTCTAAGAAATTCCCCAGATGTAGCCTTACTTCTTATGGTTCAGTACACAAAACCCTTCTTTTAAAAAAGGGTGTTTTTGTTTTTGTTTTGTTTTTTACCTGTTTCATCAATAAGATAAACAAGTTGGGCAAGTTAGTATCAGATCCCGTGACTCCTAGAAACTGGGATGTGTAACTCTACCATCATCCTAATGTAATTCTATGTAAATTGAATTTTTGAGACAGAAGTATTTTAAAGCCTCAATTATCTTTAATGAGGAGAACTTGTGGTATAAAGAAGCCTGTTGCATATCCTTTTCTAGGCAAATACTACCCTGGTAGGCATATCTCATTCCTCTAGATGTGTTAATGTTTGTATATCTTTTTTGAGTGTTTCCTTTTTTTGGGGGGGGGGGGGAGAGGGTGGTTCACCTAGCTAATTTAGGTTGGATTTCAGTCTTAACCCTCTCCAAAGATGACAATTTGGAATGCATGTTCATAGATACTTACTTTCTGTACTTACTGACATTATCATAAGCAAATATAAGCTTCCCTAAGCAAGTATATTCTTCTGGTGATGACTAACAAGAGAACTGTCAGAGATATAGTATCTTGGTCTTTACAAAATAAACCTAACACCTCTCTGACCCATCTTACATCTAATTCTCAAACGTGTCAAAGTATTTCTATAATCATTTCTTCATCCTTCTTAAGAGTTTTTTTTCGGTACTTTCTCTTTTTGCTCATACTTTATCTGCAAGTGAATTGAATTGCTAATAAAGTAAGACCAAAATCACTTATTATACCTTAGAACAATGGTTTTCAGAACCTGGTCCCAGGACCAGCAGCATCGGCAGCATCTAGGAACTTGCTAGAAATGTCTCACCACATTAGAAACACTGTGTGGTACCCAGCAGTCTCAGTTTTCACAAGCCCACCTGGGAATTCTGACTCATGGTCCAATTTGAGAACCATTGCCTTAGCACATGCTAATGTAACTGTCCAGTAGAAAGAATCCTGGCCTGGGAGTCCGGAAATCTTAGTTTAAACATAGAAGAGGAAGGAAACTGAGCTGCGTAGACTCAGTCTGGCTCATACATTTACCAGTCTCATAATTCCCACTTCCCACCCCAACAAGGAATAAAGGCAGGGGCAGAAAGACCAAGCCATTTCAACAATCAGTGTTATGGTACCTGGTGGCAAGAAACTAGAGGAACAGTCATTTATTTCCACCACCACCCCACACTAAAGCAATTTGCCCTATAGAATTCTCCCCCAACCCCTGTTAAGATAGGCCTCACATCATGAATACTCAAAACCAGCTAACCCAAAGCAGAGCAGATGAAATTTTAGTTCTTCCATTCTTAGAAGAGAACTGAAAGAGACAGTAAGACAAATAATGCATTTTTCTCTTATCAGTAAAGCCAGTCCCCACCCCACCCCCGCCCTCAATGCCACCCACCCTGCATGAGCATTGGACTTTCTTACAAAAATTGTCATTGTCCAAAAGACTGTAAAAGGTTCATCCCTGCAGCTACAAATGCAACTGCAAGTATTACATCTTTCCCTTTGATTTGGAAGCAGAAACATGGCTCTTCTATCATAACCATAAACCGCCCACACACAACACAGTGTTTCAATAAACACTAAGTGATGCAAGATGCTCCAGTTCCATGTAATGGGTTACTTAATGAAGCCCATCACTAAACAAAGCAACTGAGCAAAATTTGGTACAAAACAATTTTGCTTTGCCCAAAACAAACTGTCTTATGAGGTGAATGTCTTTGGAAACTCTTTGAACGGTTAGGAAGTAGACCAATGAAATGGCCTTAACAGTAAACCTTAAATGCATTTCTGGTCTTCAAGTTGGCAAACAGGATCGCTTATTAAGAAAATCACACTGAACAACTTAATGCTCCTCCTGAATTGCTTCCTAGTAGAGTTTTCTTGTTTTGGAAACAAAATGATGCTTATTCCTTCTAGGAGGGTGGGGAGGGGGATCTTTCAGGATTTTTAATTACTAAGCATATATATATATATATATATATATATATATATATATATATATGGGTTACTTTAACCTGAAATGGTGCATATTTTAAAGACGTCACAATTATTTTAAAAGTACACGATGGAAATTTTGTCCTTTATCCTTTTAGTCATTGATTCACCACACAGGTATGCAGTGCCTATTTAATGCAAGGCCCTAAGGGACGCTTTTAAAGAGCTCATAATGGAGAGATTCTCCTGATTTCTTTATTAAAAACCATGCCACGAGCCAAAGATCTTGCAAGTTTGACAAGAAAAGACAAAAGTGCCAGCACAGAGCAGACAGTTACGTTCCCCTAGTGTCCTGCCTTGCTTCCTTTCTGCATTTGCCCATTACCGTTGTCTTTTTCTTGGTCCATCAGCATGATCCAAAACTGGGGACGAGATTAATGAGCAGCAGTTGGGCCATCAGAACATTTAAATCTCTCCCTTCTCTATCCCCATGATTGAACTCCTCCCTCCCATCCTCATCCCATAATTTCTAATTTCTTATAACCTCATTATAGACCTACATTCTCTTACGTCTTCCAAGTTTTATATACTGCAGCTGAAATCATATTTGCCCCTGCTTTTTCCACTTGAAATGAGGTGCGATAGTAAAAACCACTTGCATACTTGTCTATCCTGCTCATCTTCCACTCTGAATAGATTCTGAGTTTTTAAAAATCATGCATCATAATGCAGTCCACATAGTAGACGCTCAATACATTTTGCATGCAACGTATAACTAGAAAGCATGTTATAGATCATCTAGTCTGAGTCTCCTATGCCTGTGATGGGGAAACTCAGGAAGTTCTCTAAAGAACTTCCGGTGGTTAGTGAAGGTACAAATTGGCAGTTGGAGCTAGAATTCATGTCTCCTGACTCCAGATCTAGTACTCTATCAGCGGAAACTCGCAGATAAACACCTCAAAACTATTCTTGGCCCCATTGGATCTGTCCCCTCTGATCTGGCCTGTACTCTAACCTAGCCAAACATCTTTGTTTAGACACTTTTCAGTCATTCATTTGTACATTATTTAATAAATTTTTATTCACTGCCTTCTTTTATTCACTGCATAATCACATTATGCTAAATGCTGAATATACATAATAAATACACAATATGTATGTGGTCTCTGCTCTCAAAGAATTTATCAGAAACTATAGGCAATAATCTAGTGAATAAATAATAATTACAAATAGGATTAAGTGCTATGAAATACACAAATACCATGAAGTGACTGGGGCAGGGTGGTTGGAAACTATAGGATGGTCAGGAACGACTGAGGAATGACATTTCAGCCAAGAACAAAAGGATCAGAAGAGAACTTAGTTTGTATTCGTTTCTCCCTTTGCTACAATCCTTGGTGCAAGCTATCATGCATGCAGGAAACAGTTACCAACCCGCCATGCCATGTTGTATCCTGCCTCTCACTGAATTTATAATTTAATATCCACTTTAAAAAAATCCCCTAATTAAGTCCAACCCATTATTGAATCTTCTGGTAGAGTTTCCTTCCTTCAAGTTCAAATTCTGGCCAACTCCCTCCCCACCTCCCAGAACTGCTTAATTGCTAAGAATACATTTCTATGGGTTATGTGACTATTTATCAAACTCGCTGAGGACAGGGGGCCTATTATTTAATACTTACTCCAAACATCTATTAAAAAATTGAGTATATATGTTATAGGTAACATTTCCAAAGGTCAAAATCCTACATGTCACTGTAGCTTTTTTTTTTCTTTCTGCAGCAGCAATGATTGACTAACAAATATCTTTATGTAATGTAAAGATCAGTGAATACTCATCAATTGCTTCTCTGTTTACTTTATTATTAAGTTTATTTATTTTAAGAGAGAAAGAGACACAGTGCAAGCAGGAGGAGGGGCAGAGGGAGAGGGAGACCCAGGATTCAAAGCAGGCTCTAGACTCTGAGCTGTCAGCACAGAGCCCCACGTGGGGCTTGAACCCACAAGCTGTGAGATCATGACCAGAGCTGAAGTTGGATGCTTAACCAACTGAGCCACCTGGGCACCCTGTATTCATCAATTGCTTCTTACTTCTGGGGATAACTTTAATTTATTCAGTCGTCAGTGGTCAGTTGTTCAGTGGCTGAATGATGAGCACACCCTGTAAGAATAGGAAGATGAGTAAGATACAGCCCGTTTCTCATCAGTGGAGGTAAACATACAAACCTAATTAGGATTCAGTGTGATGGTTGTAATAGAAATATGCTGAGATGCTTTCGAAGCAACTGTATCAAGATGGGGGAAGTAGGTCAGAGAAGACATCACAGAGGTGAGTCTTGAAGGATGGATAGCAGGTCTAGCAGATGAACAAAACAGCACTGAGGACGTAATTGCACGTAATATCACGCTCAACACTGTATGAGGCCAGTTAAGTGGATGTGACCTCTGGCCTCTAGAAACTTCACATCAAAGGAGAAAATGATTCAGGTTCAAGATTCAGGACATAAGCTAAATAAATATGGTCCTTTTAAATGAAAACGAGCAGTATGGTGGTGGAAAGGCAGGTGCTTTCGCATGGTCTGGGAGGACTTTTCCTAGCAGGGAATACTCAAAACATTTCAGGTGGTCATGGTAGCCAGTAGCCTTTCTGGAAAAAAGAGGACTTATTTGTTTACTCAAATTAAACAACTAGTATTGAACGGTTTAATTTGGTTACTGTGCCTGTAAGGAATCTCCAGTTACACTTTAAAAAACTGAGTCCCTGGGGACGGCCGGGGTGGCTCGGTCAGTTAAGTGTCCAACTTCCGCTCAGGTCATGATCTCACAGTTCATGGGTTTGAGCCCCGCATCTGCACTGGTGGCATGGAGCCTGTTCGGGATTCTCTGTCTGCCCCTCCCCACCTCTCTCTCTCTCTCTCTCTCTCTCTCTCTCTCTCTCAAAATAAATAAACAATAAAATAAAATAAATAAATAAAATAGAGTGCCTGCCTAATGATAAGACCAGCATAAGAGGTTAAATTGGAGTGCAC
Source organism: Prionailurus viverrinus (assembly GCF_022837055.1). Lineage (NCBI taxonomy): Eukaryota > Metazoa > Chordata > Mammalia > Carnivora > Felidae > Prionailurus > Prionailurus viverrinus. Next base: position 12,144,807 of record NC_062577.1, read on the forward strand.
CTTCCCAAGGAAATCTTTCCTCTAACGCCTCTTGGACATTTTTCAGGTGCAGGGACCATAGATATCTGCCAATATCTATGAGTTTGTGCCTAAATGGTATTTATACCACTGGTCACCAATATCTCTTCTGCTTTTATTTTTTCCTTGACCGTCTAGTTTTATTTTATAGCTTTGTGATTTTTAAACATTTTATGATTGTTTTCTTTAATTTTTTTATCTTCACTTCTTCATACCTGAGAAGGGATGTTTGATTTAATCATGCTAGTGTTTCCAATGCGGAAACAACTGCAAGACATGACTATACTTCAGAAGGAATCTTTCTGAAAAAATCAATGGGAGAGTTTTATCAAGAAGAAAGGTTTAGCTTTGGAGAATTTGTTGAATTTTGCTGGTTACAAAAATTACTCCCCAAGATACTACATACAAAATCAAGTCCACACAAAGTTTACTAATACACTTAGGAAGTAAATGTAGGGGTTCAGGAAATAAAGAATATTACATGGTAAATTTGAGATTCTCACGTACAGTAATATTTCATTATCTCGAGTTGATTCAGCAACCTCAGCTGACCTCAGAAACACCATTACTGACCAGAAACTGAGTGATACTCATCCTGAGCCTGTTGACACTTATTGTAGAGAACTCGAAAACCTTGATTCTCTGGTTTTCTAGGTCCCTGCAAATTAGAAGTAAAAGAATAAATTGGAGAATTCTACTGCTAAAGGCAATGAGAAGTGATAACTAACATTCTGACAGTGAAAAAAGGAGAAAGAATATTATTTAAAGGGAAATAAAAATTCAAAACCCAGAATTCCCTGAAGCCTAGTATATCTTATAAGTTCCTGGAGTCGGCGTAACCTAACAGAGTTCACCCTATATAATCATTCTCTATTGGCGAAGACATGTGCAGTATATTTCAGATAGCTTTTAAATGATTTAATTATTATTTTAGTATTGGGAGGGACAGCCTCAGTTTTGAGAAAGATTTGCATATGAAAAAATTAGCGTATTTTTGTTTAAAAATGCTCGATGACTGAGGTGACACTGTTAAAATCATTACAGATGGCAACCACTCCTGCTGGCCTGTCTGTGCATGAGCATGTGTGCCATGACTCTCTCAGTGTCTTTGGGACAGCCTTCTGCTAGATATTCTACTTGTTTCTTTACCTTTCTCTTTCTCTCTTTCTAGCCGGAGACCACCCCCATCACCAACTCGTCCCACTATAATCCGTCCACTAGAATCCTCCCTGTTAGACTAAACGAAGTGTCTGGCATGGCAATTAATTACTAATGAATTATGCGAAAGCAACATATTTGATCAGTAAATCATGAGTAGTCGCATGTGTGGACATCAGTAGGCAAGTAACCAGTTTTACTAATGCATTATTGCTCATCTTCTTTGCTCATGGTGTATCAGACCTTTGGAGTTTGACTCTTGAAAACTGCTAACCTTTCGAGGCTTTATATGTCGTATATTGACCAAGGGTAGGTTTGTATAGCAGCCCAGTAGTGGGAGATCATTTGCCTACCCTGGCATATATTGAAATTGCTTTGGACAAGTTCCCAGGTTATCCACCAGGTAGCCCATTAAGTATAATTCTTAAGAGCTATGAGATGGTGGGCTTAGACCTAAGCCATACATACTTATTTTCCCACATTCTGTTTGGCTGACAAAAATTATGTTGTCTGTTATTAATGTTTACTCCTACTCTATAATTACCCATTATAGATCTATCCTCTTTCCTTTTGCTTTATTTCATAGGACTGCTAGGAAGTGTTGTTGTTGTTTTTTAATTAGGACTCCTTAAGAATAAAACTTTTCCAGAAGCACAAGGTAGTTTGCAAAGGAAAAGTTAATGCATTGCTTGCTCTAGAGAGCTTTTCCTCATACCACTGTGTTTTGCTTCATGCTAGAAGCATATTCAACAGTGAATCAAAGCTTAATTTTTTGGTAGTCAGTGAGTAGATTTGGCTAGTTTCAGAGTTCAAGGAAGAAGCAAAATTTCACATCTCTAGAAGTGTCTGGAAATATGTAATTTCTTCATTCACAAATATATTCACCTCTTTATAGATTACAGTGAAGGTTGACATGGAAAATATTTAATTTTTGTACTGATCTCATTTTAGGCATGGCTAACTACACTTTGACACTAACTCCGGTTTGTTTATTTATTTACTTGGTTGGAGCAAAAATTTCTCTTTCCATACTAATTTGTAATTCCCCCGTGTAAGAATTTATCCTACTTTTAAAACCTGTTTAATGTAACTTCCTATCCATTCTAGGCTTTCTCAATAGATCTTGAGATATGGTTATCTGGGATAACCATTTTTAAAGGGAGCCCTAGAATGAAAATAGAAGTCATTTAGTAAGAGATGCCATGGTTTAAGAGCAGAGCTCACACTTTTGCAGTTGTACAACTTCAGAGTCTCTATACCAGTCATTCTAAAAAAAAATTTTTTAAATGGTATTAAGACATTGAAATCTAAAGCAACTTGGCAAATGCTAATAACATTTCTAAAATTTACAAAATCAGTTTAGCTTGGGGGTTAATAGTTCAGTCTTGAGGCTGAGTTTTGGACCATGTAGGACCAGATGATTAGCATGTAGGAAACAGCCAGAAGCCAAGTGGAATTCTGTCTGCTAACTGTTCCCAGACAGCAGAGCAAGTACTCACTGAATAGTGGCGTCCCATGACACTATTTCATATTCTACAGAAGTAAATCAGATTTCACCAACTGAAATGTCTCCCTTTGAAAGCAGCAAACATGATTTGTATGTTAACTTAACTTTAATTTCCTGTGTAGTTTATACCCAAAGCAGACACCCATAAACTATGAAGTAAAAACTTTCAACCATTATTAAAAAGAGAACTTGCCAAGTTGAATGGCATTGTTCTGAGGTTATTTCTAAAGGGTTACAGCTAGTCCACTTACAATAGGGAAAAATCAGAGAATACAAGATTTACAAAAAGAACATTTCAACTTTTAAGTTACAAGTGATTGTATAAAGAACACCACCCTGAATCTTCTCACATCTTTTTTTTTCTCTTTTGAAAAAAATCTTAACTCTTTAACTCTTTTGTGAATGGAACAGATGTGCAAGATACATAATGTATTTTTAAAATACCTGCAGCTAAATGGAAATGTGTTAAGTAAATGTCCACAGTAAAACAAATTATCTACAGTGAGGTCTTTTCATAAAATTCCCTCTTTTTAGGATTTCCTTTGCTTCTTCCTTTGAATTCTCTAAAATAGGCAGCTAACGGATTATATACTTCAGGGTTTGGCTTTGTGCTAAATGTGGTTTTGCATTTTGCTGTATTTCAAAAATTTCCTTCTGCTAAAGGAAAATATTGTGGATAACCACTGGTGTGTTCTTAGATCAGCACGAACCATGTCAAAGAAAATTGGAGATGTTTTTCCAAGTTTCTTTCCACTGATCTTATATAGTCATAAACAATGGCATTTATCGCCTTTGGCTTTTGCTCCCAGATTATAATCCTACAGTTTCACTGTCCCAATTGTCTCTCTTTGTAGGCACATTTTTGTTCTTTTACTTGTGAGTTATTTCTAACAGAACCCAGCTTCCCTTGGAATTTCAGAAGTCATGTTGGAGAATACTTTCAGTTTGCTGCAGTACTGTGTCATACAATTAGTATGAATACCATGTCCCCAAGATTTGCATCCTGCTAAAAGGAGATGTCAGTGTGAATGAAGTCAGAAGCTCTAAGAGGTGGGGAAAGTGCACTGATACCAGGCCTTAAGGTGGGAATGTAGCCTAATGAGCTGAGAGTTTTCCGTAGCACCCCTCATCTTTTGTGTAGCTTCCTCCTAACTGATTGCTCTGATGTTGTCTACACAGTAGATGCCTAGCATAATCAGATAAAACATAACAGTATTTTTAGGATTTGGAAAAATAAACTGTGTATGTTTGTTTGATAGGTATATCACTTCTTGTCACACGCTAAACCTTGCATGCTTATTGACTCATTGGAATAACTGTTTACTCAATTGTGGACAGACTATTGAAATAGTATTGATTTAGGGCAGATATATTGCATTTCCAGAAGTCGTCTACCAAGATTACTCTTCTGAATATTAATCTTAGCTGTCATTTATAACACAGAAGAGCAAGTAGGGTCTGTTATTAGCAAATTGCCTACCTGTTCAGATACAAACTTGTTCTATTGCAAAACATTCTAAGGAAACCAGTTCCTGTGATATAACTGTATGCCTTCTAAACTTAGAATTGAAAAGTAGTCATGTAGATTAATTTTATGACTTTTTAGTATAGACTGTAGCCATAATTCTCAAATATGAAATGGGACCTAATACCAGTATGTGATAAATGTTGATGTTTTCTGTGTACAAACGTATTTTCTATGCATGTGTCTCTGTGTGTACAGTATATACATGGTAGGTTCATTTCTGTAAGTACATGTGTCTTGTGCCCCTTTGGGTAGGTAGGTTTAAGAGCACTTGTTAAAATGCCACAAGCATGTGTGTGATTGTTTGTGCATTGTGTATATATGCTATGTATGGGTGTAAATATGTGTACACGTGCTTGGTGTGTGTGGGTATGAATATATTTTTTAAACTGTGTTAATACAAGAGCTCGCTTTGGAGGGTCTGCCGTAATATGTGATGGCAGTGGTTCATATAACTGTGATAACATACATGAGGTCTACAAAATTTTTTCCAGGAGAGGCACAAAGCTCAGAATTACTGTGATAACACGGTAGAGTAATATCCACAGACATTTGGACCTAAGTCCACAGCACTGCTATCTAAGAAGAAATTACTTTTGCCAAATGTAGTGTAAGATCTGGAAACCCACTTTTACGGTCTGATTGGAATTATAAATTATTCTTGGATTGCTGAGCTGAACCTTAAAAAAAGCTAAATTGGTCTACACAGTCATTTTTTCTCTATAGTAAATGTCAAAAAATAAAGTGGAGGGACAGCAATATAATAAAAATAATGGACTTTTCTGAGTAAATTTTCTAGAAATGCAGGGAAGAAGTTAATACTTCAGAGATAGGTCATCCACCCCCTCTTTCAGGTAACCATTTCTCATTTGGTAAACGACATAAGTATTTGAAATTGACAGTAATGTCCTTACCACTGAAAATAAAGCCTAAATAGTAGGTCTCTGAACTGAGGAACCCAGTGAAAGGAGATAATAAATGAGACTCAAGCCCAGTGTTTTAAATCATTCCACCAAGAGGACTGCTACCTGTGAGCTCAGAGTTTAATGTGAATAAAACTAGATGATTGTAGAGAAACGATAATTAGTTTGCTAGATCACTCATTCCTTTCTTAAAAGCTCAAATATGTCTTCTAGATAATCTTAAGTCATCCTGTCTAGTTGGTATGCTTAAAATTGTGTGGTGCTCTGTATCGTGAAACTTGAAGAATATTTTGAAACATACGTAGTATATGCTTTGCTATCTGTATATATGTGTAAGAATGCGCATATGTGTGAGAGCAAGAGAGAGGGAACTCAAACAAGAGTCTCCTGTTTGTCGTAAGACGTGTTCATACTGGTATACTGGTGAGACTTCTCACCTCTCTGGTCTGGAGTTTCACACATGGCTCAGCTCAAGGCATTCATTTTTTTTTTTTTTTAATTTTTACCCTTGAATTCCTTAAACTTTGCTCATTGTGTAATGTTTTAAAAATTATGGTAAAAATTACTTGTCAACCTCTTGCATTGTCTGCTGCCTGTTTGATAAAAAAATTATTATTCTTGTCCAGAAATTTCACCATTACTTGATGTATGTTTAATTTCCTATGTATAGCCTTTGTTTTGCTTGTCTGTTTCTTTTCTCTCCCTCTTCTGAATCACATTCCTCTTTTGCTTTTTTATGAAGAAGCAGTGTATAGAAGCAAAATCTTAACCTTCTCTACTGATTCTTTAATTAATTTGAGCCAGAATACTTTCCACTGTCTTCTTGGCACTTTCAGGATTTCTTAATGCTGATATATGGATGGACTCTGTGAATGGAATTTTTGAAGCAAGTTTCTCAAGCCTGTATCATTCTCGAAGGTCACATGTACCTGTTGTGAAAATGTGAAGCTGTTATTTCTGAACCTGAAATAAATGATAACATTTGAAGGACTCCCCCCTTCCTCATTCTTGTATAATATATTTGAGTCATATCCATGCAAATCAGTAAAATGTGAGGCTTCTAAATACTTATAACCCTTTTGATCAAATTGGCCCAAAATTAACAAAATGGAGAATAGCATTTGGCATTATTGTCAGTAATTTGGGGAAGGACAAGATTTTTAAAGAGAGCAAATTGGACAAATCAAAGGCAGGAGAGTAGGAGACATTTTATTTCTGATTCAAAGTCAGTGTTGAACTAGGTTAAAAAAGGACACAAGGCTTAGACAGTTGGAGGATGCAATGTGACCGTTGACAAGAGGCACCATCTTATTTTGCTAATCAAAAGGAAATGTTCATGAAAAACCCTGGGAAGCAGAAGGAAAGAAAATATTCTGCCCAAATGTTAGATCCACAGAAGGCATTTCTTACAAGAAAAAAAATGAGCTCTTAACTCAACAGTTGGCCTCCATTGTTTATTCATTGGGCATTGAGAGGAGAAGTTACTCCTTAAGTTTCCCTAATATTAAGAAAATGGAATAGGAGAGTACTAAACAGTAGTAACTAAACTCATCCTCATCTTCAGTTTCCAGAGCATAGAGACTCTTTGTTACAGAGTTTTAATGATATGTCCTGTATCAACGTACATAGTCCCAGATTGAACCATCCGCCCAAAAACAGAAGACAAGAAGGGAATGGGAGAAGAGGAATGTTGGTTTATTTCCTCTCTGTGTTCAGGATACATTCATTGTGAAAAGATGAATTGCAAAAGCTGTTGTATTAATTCATGCTTTCCTGTTGTAATTTCTTTTTCATATCTATACATCTTGCATGAATGGAGACATTAGTGCCTTCAAAGGAAACTCCTTACTGGAAAAGAGAGGATGAGAATCATGCTGTACACTTGTGGGGTGTGTGTGTGTGTGTGTGTGTGTGTGTGTGTGTGTGTGTTACTTCATGATTCTTTATTCCGAATCATTTCTAACTGGAAATTATCAAAACCAAAGGACCTGATTTGGCGAACTACTTATTTGGTAACTATTTGGCAAATTACCATTTGTAGTCTTAAAATAGCCCAGGCACAGGGGCGCCAGGGTGGCTCAGTCAGTTAAGTGTCCGACTTTGGTTCAGATCGTGGTCTCACAATTCATGGGATCAAGCCCCATGTCGGGCTCTGTGCTGACAGCTCAGAGCCTGGAGTCTGCTTCTGATTCTGTGTCTCCCTCTCTCTCTGTCCGTCCCCTGCTCCTGCTCTGTCCCTCAAAGGTGAATAAATGTTAAAAAAAAAAATTTTTTTTTAAATAGCTCTGGCATCAGTGTAAATAACTCCTCAGTTTTCAAGATTGTTTTTCTGCTTATTAGCAGAATCTTTAAATTTCATACTGAGAAACCTATCTGGTTTTTGGGTTGGATGGATCTCATACCCTACTTCCTAGTACTTCAACACATACCCGGCATTGCCACTTTTAAGACCGTTTGTTGATGTTCTTTGACACTGTGGCAGCCTAATAATTAGAGTACATACAAGAGATGTTGACTAAAACTACAGTCTTAATTCAGAGCTTCCCAAAGTTCATCCCGTGGGATTTTAGTAGGCATTACACAAACACAAGGGTTTCTTGGTTAAATATACTTGGGAAATGATGATTAAAAATTAAATGTTTCTTTACTAAGATTTTACAGAAGCTTTAGTATCAGATTGCATTGTGAATCTCTAAGAGAGTGTCAGTGTCTACAGGTTTCTCAGGCTCATCTGACCATCAATGCTTTGTTCATAAAGCACCTCACAGGACTAGTGTTGTGAGGACTGTTTCAGGGGCTTTAGGTGAGAGAGAAAAGGCACCGAGTGAGATTAGTCCAGTACAGACTGTCACTAACACAAAGTCAGGTGGTGAAATCAAATGTAAGAGCACCCAGAGTTCCCAACCCATGACCACCTTTCTGGACTTGGTCAGAGCAGTATACTGGACCCAAAGAGGAAGGTCCCATCAGAGCAGGAGGCATGAAAGCAGATTGGAGACATGCATGGAACAAGTCTTGGTAAGCCTGTGGAGGACTCAGCTAACTTTCCATATTAGCTTTTTTTTCTCTTTCACTCTCCAAAAAAGAGCTCCCTTTAAATTAATTACATTACCCCATTATATTCTTATAAAGGGTTGGATCCAGGTTGATTTAAAATTAAAGATTAAAGAAAAATAGGAATGGCTGTCCTTCTTGACTTTCCTGTCTTACTTTCCCAAGGCTTCAGACTCACCCACTGATCTCAGATATGAGGTTTATCTAAATGACAGGCAAAGAAAGCAAGCAGAGAATGTTTGGTGAGATTGTAACAGAAATGAAAAAAGTCATTAAGACCTTCCCAGGAACCCCGCCAGAGGAATGTCACCCTAGGAAAGGATTGTAGCATTGAGGTAGGTAGATCCAAGAGGATGTGGGTAATTCATCACTCTTATTGATAATTGAGTCTTTCAGATATGAATTATGCCCATGTTTCATACATACATACTTTCCTGCCTCCTTACCCTCCTGTTCCTTCAATTCTTTGAAGTTATTTTTCAGAAAACGTAAAGTATAACCTGAGACTACAATCTCAGGCAGATTTGCTTGTATGGTGACTAGTAGCATGTTGACCTTTAAAATTTGTTAGCTACGCAGTATTTCAGCTCCGTGTTCCAATTCAGTATTCCAACTTCCATGTCAGAAGCAGCAGCAGTATGAGGTACTATGTTTAAAGCTCTTCATATAAAAAGCCCAAATATGTTCAGTGCTTGCCTTCAGGCACTTCAGCATTGTGTAAGTAATATAGACAATTCTGGAAAGGTAGTGAAAACCCAAACCGCCATGATCCGTGATAGAACTCACTGAGCCACCACATGGTGTCATCATTGACAGTG